>NW_020897783.1:967546-1361670 GCF_003984885.1 Neopelma chrysocephalum
AGGAGGGGTTGGTCCCTCAGAGGAATCCAGCCTGACTGCCTTCAGTTCCTCTGCTGTCAGTGTGCTTCAGCCACCTCTCCAGTGCACCCTGTCTCGTGGGAAAGGTTGGTTTGCCATCACTGCCTCAAATGACCATGGCAAACAAAAGTCCCTGATAATGCCAAAGGTGATGGGTTTGCCTGTGATGTTGACACTCAGCTACTGCTCACTGATTTTCTGTTGCTGTTTGCCTGCCATTGGAAGACCCTCAGATGTTTAAACATTTGATGGCTAGCAACTCCTGCACCGTAGAGGAAAAACAAAGAAAGGTCTGGATGCATACCACCTCATATCTATAATTCTGCTTTGATTGTAGTCTTATGATGCATTTTTTCGGGGAAAACTTTCAATAATGCTTGCTTATGTAAAACATTCTCAGACAGAAACCTTGCAAAGCATCATCAGAGTAAATATAAATGTGTGGAGAATTACTATGTTTGGTTTTATTTATTGTAATAGCTGTGGTTAAAATGTAGATCATACTGCGGTTTTGGATCACAGTCTTGATTCCAAAAATTGCATGATCATAGGTGGATTATATCTGCATCTTTTCAAATAGATGGCAGAATATATTTCTGTGCTGTTTTTCCCTAAAAAAAAAATTGAAAGATAAGAGGCAGGAGTTTCAAGTAACATTGCAACATTTAGTTGTCAAACCATGAATGGAAATTGCCATCATAGGGACTGTGTGTTTACTCTCCTACTTCAAAAACCTGTGTGAAAATGTATCCAAGAAGAAAGGAATTTCTTTAAAAAAAAAATCAAATAATATCTTAGTAGATGAGCAGTGATTCAACATAACTAAAACAAATATTAATTGAAAAGAACCCTAGAATACAGAGAGGAAGTGTGTTGCTGTTTGGTGAACAGCACTCGCTGGAGCAGTGCTGCAGGTGATGGACTATCCAGCAATTCTTTCCTGGAATGCAGTTCCACTGATCTGCAACACTCATCAGTGCCCTGTCTGGTATCTGAGCTGCCTTTCTGAAGTTGCATCTTTCCATCATTGTTTATTTTAAATACACAATGCTACTCTCCTGCAGTTTTATGATGAAAGAATGACAACAGTAGGGAGTTACTGACTATTAAGCAGTGACAGGTTTTGTTTGTCCACCCTTGATCATAATATTTCAGCATGTATAGCAAACTCCACTGCCCAGAAGTCAACAGGATCACTTTTTTGAAACAAATACTTACAACCCTCGTGACTGGGCATGTATCTGTAGTGAGATACCACAGAATTTGTAGCCAGAAAAGAATCAGTACCAGTAAAATTGTTGAAATTATTTAAGTTTCATTTGACCAGTTTATGCTGCCATTCACCTTTTCTCAACCCCATACATGACTTTGATAGGTTGGCCAGTCCCACTGTAGACAGCTTTCAAATGGAATCGGTTGCAAGCCAGTTTGTTATATACCAAATTCTGCGTGGGCTTGCCAGGCTATTGGAGTGGCTCCCACTAGTACCATCCTGAAAAGGCATGGAAACATGTCTCCACAAATGCAGGAGCATGCATTCTCAGAGTTTAAATTAGCCTGTTTTCTGAGATGGTAGTTACTGCATAGTGTCTCAGTGTAAGCTAGTAATTGGGCAGAATTAGAGTCTGAAGACTCCCTGACTTGCAGGGGAGGAGTTTGGGTCTAAACATCCTGATGCGTTTGTTCGTATTTTGTCATATTTAGGGATGCATTTTGTACACATAATTCATAGGCTGTTTTTTCACAGCAGAGCGAGATGTTGAAAGTTTCCTATCTGTACAAAGTGTTTATCTGGTCTGGTTTTATCCCATATAGTGCAGATAATTTTACTACTGTTCAGAATAGTGAAAATTTGAAGAAAACCTGGTCTTCTTCCATATGATGTGTAATTATTCAAGATGTACTTGTGAAACTTCTTTCTGTTCTAAATGTGGCTCATGTCTGTCATCCAGTGACTCTAAAATGTGTTTTAAATAAGTATGTCCACTTTGAAAGATATGTTATTGCCAAGTCATTTTCTATAAAGGTAGTGTTACTTTATGAGGATTAGGTTTCCCCTATTCTCCTTCCCAGTAAAGATCTTCTTTCCTGCATATCTGACCCTTCTGAGATAAGGTTTCCTTCTGTCAGCATTTAATGCCATGTGAGCATTATAAAGCTGGTAATTTCATGTAGGTGGATGTTGTCTGGTGGTTACAGAGTGGTCATTCCTTCAGAAGCTGCTGATCAGAAAGGATGCAAAAATGGTAAAAAGCCATTCACAGTGGTGGGAACCAAACACTCAGAAGAGCAGAGGCCTAAAGGTTTTGCTTTGCTGGGAAGGCATTAAGTACCTGCTGCTGCTCTGGGATGTGTGGGGGAATGAGTATGTCTCCAGGAATCTGAAATAAGGAGGATTCACCACAGCATTACTTTTTACTTGATGTCTGCTCTAAGATTCAAGAAATTCTTTGAAACACTGTGGTACAGAAGGCTAAATGTAAGAGTTGACTCTATTAGTGCTCTGTTTTCTTATCCTTAGCTGCTTACTGCTAAGAGTTTTGTTTTACAGAAACTGAGCCTGTGAATTCATGTTTAAGATAGTGCTATATGCTTTTGACTGTCTTCCAGAGGAAAAGTCAGTCCCAAATGCACTCGACTGATCCCAGGTATTTGTATGCATTTGCTGTAATGTGTTACAAATTCAGTCCTGGGATGGATTTCATTGCATCATTGTCTGCAGATTTTTGCAGCCAGATGTGTTTCCTGTACCTTACTATACACTTATTGATATATGAGACCATAATTCAGATGATGATCTGAATATTTCCAGAATGTTTTACAGCATTTCTGTTTTCCAAGATGGTCGATAGTTTCAGCCTGGCCCTCACAGGCATGGCAGAGGAGCTCGTGAGAACATTTTGGCTGAATTTCTGATGATGTTCATGAGGTAGAGGAGCAGCAGCTGCTGTACTGGTAACAGAAAGAGAGAAAGACTAATTCCAGGGCAAGGCAGATTTCAAAGGCAAGTGAGCATCATGTGACTGTATGTGTATAATTTAAAGGAAAAAGAAAAAAGCTAGAACTTCAGCACAGCCTGTCTCTCCAGTATATGAGAAGTGAAGCAAATGAATATGGCCTTGAATACACTTTTTAATTTTTCAACACTGTATTTTGCCAACTTTAGTTCACTCTGTTGACTGTTCAGTCAGACCGTTTTTAAATTAAAAAGGAATACATGTTTGAATTATTTATTAAACAAAAGGTGCTTCCGTGCATGCAGACTACCTGGGTTTTGAATTTCTTTTGGTGTTGGAGTTGAAGAAAGTGCATTGCTAATAAGTTAAGAGAATGAACAACCCTCCTTCCTCTAAAATAAGTCTTTCCCTGTCTCTGAGGCAGACAGTAAGCTAACTTGTGTCTGTCCAGCCAGAGAAGAATGTCTGATTTCATTCAAATGTCTGATCTTCATTCGAATGTCTAATTTTGACCTTAGTACAAAGTTTTTCCCTCAGTTTTCTAGGCTCCATAGAGACAAAAAGTTATTAATTTCTGGTAGAGAAATGTACCTGCAAAATCAAGCAAGCCTGGATTATCTCCTAATTTTATAGATGCTCCTGATGGGTTTAAGTATGTATTTACTGGTGGATTAATGTGGAGGAACTGTAAATAAGTAGAAGGAGGCTTGCAAAAACTTTGTATCACATTACCATCAGCCTGTATGTCCCTGGAGGTTACCAGTTCATCTTGGGCTGATAAGCACCTTGTACAGTGACCTCTGCTTTGCTCAGTCCCCATTACAGCCTCTGTGTTGGTGTTCCAGACTGGGGCACAGACAGTGTTTCTTTTGTTGTTGGAGCAGCTTGTATTGTTAGCTTCTGAGTGCCTGATCTTTTCTTGTCCACTTCCGCAGAAGTAAAGAATCACTAGCTTTGGACTAGGCTGTCTGGACCTCAAATTCCTTTGGCTGACAGGGAAAACACAGTCATGCTGGGAAACTCAGAGGGGTCTTCCATCAGCCGGGGAGCTGTGGTCTTCATAGCTTGCTTAAAAGTTAGTGGGCTGTTTTACCTGGTGTTGAATCTGAGGGAACATCTGTCCAAGAGGTTGATATTTCTCGTCACTGATGTGGGACTTGATAACTGTGTAGGATCGTAGTGATGCACTGCAACAGGCCGGCCATGGCAGCAAGGAGGCTTTAGAGAAAGGTTGATGAGACCTGCCAGGGCTCTGAAGAGCTCCCAGTCACACCAGTGTGTGTGGGAGGGTGGTCGTGAGCCTGGAGCTTTTCTGTGGAAGGAAAGCAGTGAGCAGTAGCGAGTGGCTGGGCACACCCTGGCTTTGATAGCTACAGATGGAGACCTAAAAGATTGCAGGGCCACAGTCCAACACCAGCACATGTAAAATAAGGCTCAGGATTTAGATAACTCTGTTCCAGCATACTGACGTGCGTGGCCACAGTCCAACTCCAACACATGCAAAATTAGTTTCAGGATCATTCCAGCATACTGAAGCCGATGCCTAAACCAGTTATTGCCACAAGCTCAGCTAAATCAGAGGAGAACATTCAAAATAGTATTTTTTCTCTTTTTTCTTCCTTTTTTTTTTTTAACCAGGATAGTTCAGATGAAAAAAAAATTATATTTTCATGGTGGAAAAGGAAAACGGAATTATTGATATATCAGCTCCATAAGCAGCATTTCATATCTTTGTAGCCCACAAATAGCATGTTATAGTATCTGTGTACTTTAAGGCTATTTTACAAAACATGGATATGAGTTGACATAGTAATGTACTTTTTGAGATACATCATTAGTATAAAACAATTAATGAGCCCCTTCAGAAAATATCATGTTCTCAGTATGTCCACAATACACTGTTAAATCAATGAAGAAAAAACCCATACTGAACAGTTAAAGGATCCCTTCTCAAGATTCAAAGTAATGAATTTAATCAATATTTTTCTGTTATAGCAAAAATCATATAATTAACATACTTTATTTATAAAAAAGGGTGCTAGTAAAATAGGTTCAGCAGTTCAGAGTTGCTTGTAAGTATTTTTTCAAATATAGCTCATTTTTTTGTCAAATGGGTAAAGAAGTTGGAAGTTATACTCAAGTGGCATGTACCAAAGAAGTTAATGGGAAGAAAATTGTTTACAGAAGCATTGATATTAGCTCAAAGTGGTCATTTAGTTTAAAGGCAGCACTGGTAAGTTAAAAGTAAGAAAATACAGTTACTGGAAAAGTCTGTCAGAGTCCAAAAGTTGTAATACACACCATGACATTATTCACTCTTTAGAGACTCAGTCAGCACCTCTGTAATCAGTAAGCTCTAAATGGAATGACAATCTTTAATTCTTTCTCATTTTGTTGAGGGGAAAATTAGTAATTTAGCTAACTGTACAGATGCTTTTAGGTGACTGATTCTTTTGTTGGTTTCTTTCTTACCCGTGTCTACAGAGAGATGTTCCTGTGACATTTTAAATAATTTACATTTTTCTTTATTAGAATGAGTTTTTATAAAATCTGATGATCTGCTACTGGCAATTCTGTGCTGATTTTGCCACCCTGTTATAAGATGATAATAATAATGAAAAAGGGTTTTCTTAAACAGTGGTGTGCAAGAACTTATCCAGTGATACCTGATGGCCTGAGAGCTACTTAGAATGTAGGCAGGTCTGTGGCTCTGACTTGAAAAACAATGATTTGTTTGGTGTTTGGATTTGTTTAAACCCAGCAACTCAGGGTGAAATTTGTCTAGTGTAATTATTAAATATTTCTGTACAAGTACTCAAAAGATTTTAAAAGATATTAATGAATTTTGAAAACTATATGGAGGTGGATGTTAATTTGTGCCTTTTAGAATCTCTCAGACTGCATTATTTGGCACATGAGAAGAACCTAAAGAAAATAAGTTCAATAGCACTTTCCTCCACCCAGATTCATCATCTTTCCTACAGTTTACTGACACTTGGATTTTCTTCATAGTGTAGCCTGTACACTGTACCAAATGGTTCTGTTTGTCCCATGTGTGTGTTAGGAACAAGACAGAGGTCATAATGAAGCACATCTTACCTGTTGGTTTATAGGTATGTTGAGACTCTAACATGTGGAAGAAACAGGGTAAGTATGGAAGCAAGAAGAAGGCAATATATTCATTCACAGAAGTCCAGTTAATGGTTATTTTAGTTGATTAGCTAGCAACTTCATTTTCTCCCTCATGAAATTGCCTCCACAGATCCTTACTTCTGGAGCTTAATCAGCAGTAGCAATCCATCCCAGGAGTGGGAGATCAGGAGTACTTAATTAAAGAGGGACTGTAAGGCAACTCTCCCAAATTGGATATCTGATCTAGCCTTGGCATCAGGAGAGCAATGCTAGGTAAAAGTGTTTATCAAGCTCCATGTAGCCACTCTGCAAATCTCAGAGATGGGAATATGATGCAGACAGCCTGTAGAAGCTGCTATAACCTGAGTAGTATGGGTTTTAAGGCCATCTGGTACCTGAACACCTGCCTACAAATAACACATACAAATCCAAAAGATGGTCCAGTTGGATAGCCTCTGCGCTTAGATTCCCCACTGGAATTTTCTCCAAAAGCAGTAAACAATCTGTATGAAGTTTGGAAAGTCTTTGTCCTCTCTGGTCAGTAATCAAGTGCCCATTTCAAATTTATGTGACAGGACCAAAGCTAAGACAGGTGAGCCAAGGGTTTGGGTAAGAAAACTATTGAGACATGAGAATCACAGACTGCTTTTGGCACAAACATTTGGTAAAACTGCAGAATATTCTAAGCTTTTTTAAGAAAGGAAGAGCAAAACCATGGAAAGCATGTTGTATGGAGGGTTTGAGAGCTAACATTGCTACCAAAATTATAAACGGACACCAAAGTAAATTTTGAGGATAGATGGCAAAGAACATTGGCAAAATACCAAGGAGAGATCCATGAGTATATATTTAAGCACAACCTTTCTGATACAAGAGGTATCAGCTTTGCTTGTGAAGATGCACATTCTGGACTGTGAAGTACAATAAGGTGTTCTGGCAGCTCAGATGTGCTCTTCTGAAGAAAGCAAGAACTAGCACAAGCTAGATAAAATGACATTCTGATAAGTGGCAAAGTGCATCCATTTCTAAAGCATCCACTATTCCGGTGTTAAGATTATACAAATCTAGTGCAATTTCGTGAACCTCATCTGGTAAACTTGGTGATTTGGGATCTAAAATGCTTTGATCTGTACAGTCAAATTAAGGAAGTGGGATTTCAAAGCCATGATTTTGGAGTGGTAGATCTGAAAAGCCAGTGAAGGAGTTGGGTGGTAGAAGAGTCCTGCATATGAAGAACTTAGGAAAGAAGATTTTGCATCCTGCAGTTTTGAAACAAACTGACAAAAATAGTGTCAGAGGGAACAACGTAGTGGTCCATGGTCATTTGCAGCAAGCTCAGCTCTCGTGAGTAGGTGGAGGTTCCAGGATCTAGTAGTGATACCATTAAAGTGAAGACTATTTAACCAGAAACAAGCACTCTCATGGCTATGCTCTGTGAATTTCTGATGTTCATTGAATTCATTGAAGGACTGTGCACAGGTCTGACCTATACCTTTTAATTATACCATTTGTGCATGTGCGTGTGATTTAGAATGGCCTTAAAAGTCACAAGCACTGGAAGAGGGTGAAGAAGTTTGACATGCCTGCATGTGCATATATTTAAAAAAAAAGTCTGCAGCACTCCTTTCAGTTTCATTTCAATTCGGTTTTACCAAAACTTATATTTTCATAATATGGTAAGGTCCTGACTCAAATCTAAGTGGTGAAGTTACATTGAGTTCAGTAGGGCTGGAGAGGTACACAGTAGTGAGATTAAAGTTTGAAGCTTACTCTCTTCTCATGCTGAGCTGAGAATACATGTGATGGTTTGCAGGATAATGATATTTAACTGTAATATTCTTGGGGCATGAATGGCATTCCATTGATTTTCTACAACTGAACTTGGTATTGCTGATTAATACAACGATAAATGCAGAAAATGAACTATTTTGTGTTTTATTAACAATTTGCATTTCATATGGTATTTCATTTTAAATAAGTATAAAATCATACCATCGAATGGTAAGATGTAATTGCTGATCATGTATCTCTTTGTTCCAGACACTTTTATAAAAGTGTATGTATTATGTATGATCTGACCTTCAAATGTCATGAATGCGTTGTGCAATAAACTGTCAATATTTGTGGCTATAAGGTACTAGATGACTTTTACAATAATTGGAACAGCTTTATTAAAAGCTTGGATCACTCAGCTGGTTAAAGAGAAAGACAGAGGCCAATGTTCATCTGGGAGTTTCCTTCTGCCAACTGTTAAATGAAAGATATTGCAAGGTACTTAAGATGTCTTCTTCTTAAAAAAAAAACAAACAACAAAACTGTTAAAAAGGTCTCATACCAAAAAATATTCTCTCAAAAAATATTTTTTTAACATGCTTAATTTTCAGACAAAACTGAGCTCTGTCAGTTAATGGCAAGTAACCAACCTTGGTTTTTAAGTTCTAAATCTGATTTTCTATGTCTTTTGGTCACACAATTCTTCAAAGAAATGAGGCAGTTAAAATGGTGTACTCAGAAACTGTGTTTGAACTTTGATTATCTTAAAAGGTTTTAAATTTTTAGAACAATTTGAAAAGCTAAGAACTCCAAGACAAAACTCTGTAGGGAATTCGATTGAAATGAAAAAAAGAAAATAAGAAATGTTTTGTGATGAACCAAAGCTTAATTTTGGTTAAGCATCTACTAATATAATTTTGTGCTGTATATCCAGCCTCTTGCATGCATCTCAGAATATGTATCACAGTGAAAAGCATTAAGATATAACCAACACTGTGTACATACAGTATTGTCACGCAAAGTGTTTTGAACCCATGGGGTGTGAGAACCACCAGTCTTCAGGTGTGTCATTTATGGGCTTAAGGTGTGTGTGCAGCCCCAAGTCACCAGCCTAACAGTTACGAAGAAATTGCTTGGAATGTTTTGCCTCTCTTCCAGTTGTGCCTGAAATAACACCCAGCTACTCCCCTGCAGCCCAGGGTATTGGCTGTGACTGACATTCCCCCACTTCTAGATGTTGCAAGACTTCCCTCATATAAATGGCTCCGAGCATTTTACTTCAGTTTAATTTAGACTGTAATTTAAATTTAACTCTGCCATTGCACTAATTGTTAGCAGAGCCAGGGCTCTGCTAACAAGTTTGTGCTTGTTGTTTGTCTGTGTGGTTCAGAGGGCTAAGGGGGAATTCTTATGTCAGAAGTGGTATCTTTTTATTTACCAGTGGAACCTTTGTATAATCTTTATTTCTAATAATACAAACAATGTGAATGCTACTTTCTCACTGGTAGGCCTCCTTTCCAATTCTCTTCTAAAATAGCTCTCTGTTTAAACAAATTCCCTGCCAATCCATAGTAACAGTTTAAGATTCCCATTTATGGTCATTATAAAACCTAAATCCTTGATGAAACAATAGAGACAGCAAATTGTTCCTGACCTAAGACATTAGTAACTCTTTCCGGAGGCCTAAAATATAACTGTAATATTTAGTAATATTAGAAGCTTTCATTTTAAGCCGTGAACTTCGCTAGCAAAGTGTAGTGACATCTGCTAATAGGGTCCTAATTTCAAATTATGAGCACAGGGCTAGATTCTGTTCTCATTTACATTGAACAGTACTAATTGAAGCTACTTCAGGTAGCTAGAAAAATATGATTAATTATATCCCCAATTATATTCCTATTTTCCACTATTTTCAGTATTAGTAAGGCTTTCTCTAAGGAATAGGCAAGAAAGGTAATGCATGTTTTCCCAAAAACTTTGCATATTCTGTGCTACTTCCCAGGGATAGAAGTGGTTGAGTCCAGGCATACTTGCACAAAGGTGACAGCAGTGACAGGACTAACACACTGAATATCTTCTGACTCCCTTCTTGACATTGGATTTCCTGCTGCAAGATGGGCTAATGTGGATTGCTTACAGGTCATAAAAAAATAGCTGTGGTCACTACCACTTCTTGTTGCACCATATTTCATTAACTTTTACAGGCAGTTCTGAAGAACTACAAATATTTTGAATTTCAGAAATATATGAAGACCTGGGATTATGTGCGGCTTTAAAGGCTTCTGGCCACATTTTCAAAGGGTTCTTTAATAGTGTCGAAAATTGTGCAAGAGCAAACACATACTTGTAAGTCTGATTACCTATTTTGTGAGTTGATTACCTTTTCCATGTGATTGCCTGTTTTTGGCTAATTTGGCAAACCCTGTGTCGACAAATTCCAACTGACTTCACTGCTGATTTAGTCTGCATGAGGACTGCAATTTAGCTCCTTTGAACATGGAAGCACCTCTTTGTGAATTTCTGCACTTTCACATACACACAGCAAATAAATAGTCTGGTAAAATTTGTGGGACATGTATGTAGATGTTCCTTTCAAAATTTGGCTGCTAACGTGACTGAAGTCAGTGCTGCTGCCTAACCAAGTGAAAACAGGTTTCTTTTTATGAAAGCAATCCATCCTTTTCTAATCGTTTTTATAGACTCATCCCAGACAGGTGGACCAGTTGTACAGAATATATGCGGAAATGTCAAAGAATTTGTTTTCTTTTGCTCTTCATGTGTCTGTCTAGATAGCTTCTGCTTTGAGTACACAGATTCACAGTCCACCTAAGTTTGTCTTCTCTTTTCTAGCAATATCCACTGAAGTTGGCATTTTGCCTCTGTGACATCTGCATGTGTGTGCTGAGGGCACCGCCTGCCGTGGCTCATTTCTGGGTAGATCATTTCTGATACCTAGTAAGAGATCTGCTGTAAAAAAAGGATTCACTGATGTCTTTCTCGCTTTCTCTTAACCTTCTACTGTTAAAGTGCTCCTGGCTCAAAACTGTTGATTGGGATTGTCTGTCTCTGTGGAAACATCCTTTCCAGGTTTGGTGGTGATGTGAAAACAGAGCTACTGGGCCATCTCCATACTAGATAGGGAGTGGTGGCTTTTAGTCCCTCCTCTTCTGAAAAATGGGCATCAGTCTGAAGAAGGGCAATCATTCAAATGCTGATCTTATGGATTGCTCAATTTTAATTTCAGTCTGCGTGACAAACAGGTTTGACCACATTTTGGCCAAATTGGCTCTTTGGTTATGCAGCTAATTGGCACCTTCTGATCTGGATGTTGAAGTGAACTTTCTTTCCTTGCATTTGTCCTAAGAGAACATGTGCACAGTCAGTTATTAGGTGTAGCTGAGGCATGGTATGCAAGAGATGTCCCTGTTGTACCACCCCAGAAGCTGCTTTGTGGCTGAATTCCTCTGTGTCCTGTGCCATGGAGCAGTATCTGCCTGCCCAGCAGGTACAGCAGAGCAGCTGCAGGACTCACAGCTGTTCCTTTTCCTTATACTGACACAAAGACCAGTTTTGTATGTAGAACTGAGTATTGATTTTTGCACCTCTGTCCACGACTTTTGCTGTGAACAGACACTTTCAAAACGAAAGTTCAGCAAGAGTAAGTTCAGAGACAAGACTCTGAAGACTTACATGTAGCATTTACATCTATACCATACTTTATACTCTGTTCTGTTATTTCCTGCATTTGAATCAGGAAAGGTTGGGATGGGCAGGAAGGCATTCAGGACGTCGCCTTGCCTATAATGGAAGCAGATAGTAAAAAAAAGGCAGTTTAATCCCATGTGCATTGAGTGCACATCATATAGACCACATAACTCAGTGAACCACAATGGCTGTAAGATAAGTAACTGTTCTCTTTCCTTCCTGATCTTTTATCCTCAGAATTGAGAAGCCCAAAACCCATAGCTCAAATCCTGAGTAAATCATAAATTAAACTACTTTGTGGAGGCTAATCCTAGTTCTGCAGATCTGTAAAATGTTACTACATTTTTGCACAATTTACAGAACTGAGATATTCTGCTTGTGAAAGGTCTCTCAATAGCAGGAGAAAGGGGACATCAGAGTTGTAGGATACATGATTATTGCTAGAGCTGAAGATTTTTCATTCCCCACATACTCTGTTCTTGGCATAGTCTGTATTCACCAGTTTGCTTCTTAGCTTTTTTCTTGCTGATCTCTTCTCCTTTTTCTGTGTCCCTTTTTTCACCCTTCGTTTTCCATAGATCACTTTTAAGAGACTTGGTATAAGGAAACCTTGGTAGCAGAGTCAGTGGGACTTGAACACATTTTAAAGTTAAGCACATTTTAAACTTAAGTGCCTCGACAAATAGGTACAATGTGCCACAATGGGGCCCGAGTGAGAAGCTGGGGTAGCATTTGATGGGAAGAGTCGGCAGCCTTGAACGTATCTTTTCATTGTTTGAAATAAAAGAACTTAGATGTAAAGCTGCTCATTCAGGTAGCAATGGCCTCCAGCGCTTCGGTGGGCTTTGTAGGCAGAGGAATTCAAAAGAAAACCCCTCAGCCCAGCTTTAAAGTCTTAGGAATGATTTCACTGTGGGAAGAAAAATTCTTCAAGGTAAGGCCCCTGTTGGAGCAAAGCCTTTGGAGCTATCTACTGTATGTCTACTTAAATCTAAAAGAAAACTGTTCAGACCACCCACATCTTTCTTTGCTTCATTGTTGTTTTCAGTTTGCTTTTTCAGAGGGATTAGTGCTAGAGTAAACTCCATCGTCTCGCTGCCTTGAAAAAATTCAATTTTGTGTAAAGTGAAAATTACACTCTTAAATCTGCAAGGCGAGCTGTTCATCTTACAAATTTATTCTTTTTTATTGGGCCACACATATTCTAGATAGAAAGATAAAAGGCAAATGGATAACAGGCCATCATTTAGAGTGACATATAGCAAAACATAACTAGTAGACTTATTCAGTGAATTCCTCCTGAGTGGCTTGTTAACTTTATCTATATATTTATCTATAATGCTCATATAGTATTTATTGAAAACCAAAATAAAATCCTGCATTTTATTATCATGCATTCTGCATTTTGCTCTTCAGAAAAATCTTTTTGCGCTCAGGAATTCGTTTTTTCCCAAAGCAGCTTAAGCCATAATTATATACAACTTCTGAGGAGTAAAAAAGGAGAAAATCTAAACTCTTTAGGGATATTGGAATTATAGACTAGCACCTATATATGTTTTCCTGGACTCACAAAGACAAAATACACTCCTGCAGTATGCTACTTTATGTATGTGAAGATAATTCAAAATGACATTTACTAGCTTTCTAACTTAAATATTATGCTTTAACTCTGCAGTCTAAGAACAGTCAGAAAATGTTAAACAAGATTGTGATGTGAAAACTATCAGATTTGCCTTTTGAAAACTAGTAATAGCTTGATTACATACATGAATAAGATAAGCATTTATATATATTTTTTAATCACTCTATCATCTCCTTCTTTCAGCTTTAAACAAAATAGTTTAGAGGAACCATTTTATAATACATACTGAAATGCCTGTTAGTGTTACCTTTTCCAGAAATCTGGTATTTGGGTCTCTGCTACTGTGAGAATAGATTTTATTAGAGCCAAATGTTTAAGTCTTTCTTATGTCCCATTACTTCCATTTAAAAGGCAATGCTGTGTAAACTGCACTATGTTTCCTGACAGCTTTAGTTACATATCAAATGGGTAGAGACAGAACATTTTTAGTCAGGAGTTTATGGTTGAAATAATCGAGACTCTGCATGGAGGTTTTAACTGTGTGCTCCCCACCTCAGTGTAACCCAGATAGCTCAGCTCTTGCACAGGGATGTGATGATGTGTCCCTGTGTACTGCTCCTGACATACCAGTAGCATCAATCTGGTTCAGAATTTCAACATTTGCCGTGGTACTTTTTGGTGAAATCATAAATTGATACATATATGTGATATTACATGTCCCTGTTAAGTACAAGATGATAGATGAGTTTTGTATGGTTTGAATAGTGAGTTTTTAAAAATGCCCTACATGTTTGCAATTTTTATGTCAGTCTTTTGTAAGTTATTTTGTTTGTAGCCTGCTTGGATAAAAGCAGCTTATTCAAGATGGCTGAAAATGACTGTTTCTTTATATGAGGAGAGAGAAGAGGTGTCCTGGAGTCTCACCCATTGTATTATGATGCAAAGAATAAGTGTAGCTGTGAACACTGAAGGAGAAAACGCAGGAGCTGTGGGTGAGAGGGGGAAGGAATTCCCTCTCATCTGATGAATTTTTACATTGCTTTTCCCATGATATTAGGTCACTCACTAGGTTGTCTGTTGTCATTCCAGTGCTGAAATGTTGCAGAAGGAAGTTTGTTAGTTGTTGAAGGGAGTGTGTGTAGAATCATCACTGTTGTTGGACCCTCTTCTCACTGCAATTCTGTTCTTTTAGGAGGTTTTAATAAACTGGTGCAAACTTTTTCCCTCTAAAAGCATACAGATTTTCACAGTACTTAAATAGAATCAACAAAACAACAATCTCAAACTTTTGGGGAAAAAATTAATAGGAACGAAGCAAAAGAAGAAATCAAACCAGCTGCTGACACAGCTGTTTCTTTTCTTGTATAATTCAATTCAATATAAAGGTACCATATGCTGCTTAAAATGATGATAGCAAAGATGAAATAATTTAAGACAATAACAAGAAAATACATGAATTGTCAGCATTCTGTCAGATTTAAAGAATGAAATAGACAGGTGTAGTATTGACATGTTTAACTTTGTGTTGTGTTAGCAGTTTTAGTGAGAACAACTCCTGACATGTGCTGAAGTGATGTGAGAACATTTCTGTGTTGCAGACATTGGAGAAGAAGCTGGGAGATCTGTAGGAGTCCAGCAGCCAGCTTTACTGAGAGACAGGAGCCTTGGTTCTGCCATGAAAGACTGCCCATATTGTGGAAAAACTTTCAGAACATCCCATCACTTAAAGGTCCACTTGAGAATACACACAGGTGAGAGGAACAAGTGAGCGGAGCGCTGTCGACACATGCCATATGTGTGTGGGGGTTAACATAATATGTGGCTAGGAGCCTTAATTCCCAGTGTAGATTTGGACTTATTAGTTGGAGAGAGTCTTTTGAGAAAGATGTATGACAGTCTTAAATAAAAGCACAAGGAATGTGTTGTTGGATAAAGACCACTTTAATAGAATCATCTTTTCCCAGTTGAGGTTATTTCTGTCTCCTTCCCTGCTTCATCACTGTTTCCTTCAATTACCCTTGTCCTTCAATAGGCATAAGCCTATTGGTTTCAGACTTAGTTATACTAACTGCTTCAAAGGCCTTCCTTAGCATCTGCTTAGGGATTCTGTATGTTTTTCTCAGTTACTATTTTTGTTCCATTTAGCATGCTCATTTTTAACCTCTCGCTGTTCATATGGATAAATCAGCTTCATGGATCTGCTTTTTTTCCCCCACTAGAACTCACATGACTAAGTACTTGTAAGTAGCAAAACTTATCATGCTTTGCACTGTGGTAAAACTTAATGTATTTTACTTCAGTAACAATCACATCATTTCTACCCTACAGAGATTTGCTACTGGTCTGGATACTCACTTTATTTTGGTATGTCTCTCACTGGGAGGGCTGCTCTCAATACCAGTAAACTATAGCCACTCCATTTAAATTGCAATATCTTGTTTGCTTAAAAGTACATGTGTGCGTGGTAAGGTTCATGTAGAGACACAGGATGTGTTTAAGGCTTATTCTGTCCATAATTAAAATCTGACATACAGTGTTGAAATCCTCAGGTCCTGTTGACATAATTTGAAAATCTGTGTATGGCCAATATGATACTGTTTTCTTCCAAGTGTTAGTAATATTAGTAGACTATGGAAGAGTATTCAAAACTGGAGATTTGGGGTACTTCTTTTTGGAAACAGACATAGTGGATCCCATAATTGTGGGGAAATTTTCTTTTTAAACCATTTTAAATAAATTTCAGAAATTTACTGCTACTTTTCTAATAGAAAGGTAAAATTATTTCATGAAGAAATACATTCCAGTTGTACTTCCTACTCGAAAAACCTCACTTTTAACTCTTATTTCACTGAAGTACCAAATAAGCAGAATTTTCCTCCCTTCCCAAAATCAGCAGTCATGTTTCTCCTATGTGCTTCCACAGATCTAATACTTAATGTTGGGTTTGAGAATCAGAGACCTGATTTTGAAAAATTGAAAATGAAAGTTATTGAAAGAAAAACCATTTTTGAGATGGGAAAATTTGTTCACTGTATTTTTATTCTCCTCTCTTTGCATTTTGGAGAATACCACGCTGGTTTGATCTGAATTTTAAAATGTGGCACTCTAATGTAGTTTGCAGTGCAGGAATATTCTTTTCTATGTGTTGGACTTCGTGGGGGGAAAAAAAGAAAACCCTGTTCGTGTGCTTTCTAATGTAGTAAAAGTAAAGAAATGGTGGTTATTTTATTGAAAAATAACCTTATACCTATGGAGTTTAAAGAATTAGACATTTTTACTGTTGGACATGCAAAGAAAAACTTTTAAAATAACCTGAGATTGCCCATCTCTTCATTTGGTTTTATTATATAGTGATCACTTTCTTCCTATGTTAAAGATGGCAGTGATTACACATTTGGTGTTTGTGCCTTAGAACTAATGGAAAGTAAATTAATTACAATGGAAATATTCCATAAAACTTGCATATTAAAACTGACTAAACAAAATTAAAATAAGAAAAAGATAAACAGATATAACAAAATAAGAAAAAAAGAAACTATTGAAACAAATTTGGAATACGTTTAAAAATCATTATAATTTTAAAATAGATAAAGATCAATTTCCATTAGTTTGAGAACAAAGTATTTGTAAATAATGACAAGAGTATGTTTAAATGAAGCAATGTTTTACATATTGGAAATAATCCTAATAAAAAATATTAAATTGTAAATTGGCAAATTACTAGAGTTATTAAATAAAAATTAAGTCGCTTTGCAGTAAAGGGAAATTACGTAATAGATACCAGTTATTAAGCAAATATTTGTTAGCTCATACTTATCAGGGACAGTTTCCTGCCTTTTATGTCACACTCTGTCTTTATTATACGCCTGGATCATATAACTGACTGATAAAAAACACTTTACTGTATTTCTCCACTACATTAACTCAATTACTGTTCTTGTTCTCACAGCACCTGTTTGTTAGAGATGAGCTCAAGCAGTTCAGCAGAAGTCGGGTTCCTTCGAACATCTGTGTGTTTGGAGGCACACGACTAGGTTGGTTTGGTACACGTGCCAAGACAAGACCCAAAGTCTGATCCAGCCAGGAGGTGCTTCTGTGGCAATTGGCCTGAAAAATCTAGAGAAGCAGCTTAATCCTCCACAAGATTAGGAAGCTCTGCTCTGTTTCTGAAGAATTAGCTAGTGGCTTGGGTTGCTTCTTTTCTCCGTTGGATATTTCATGGTTGCAACCTTCCCCAGACTGAGTCTCACTTTCTGTGTAGTTTGCTATCATATAATAAGCTTCTGAAGGAAAAAAGAACAAATCAAAGTTTTATTTAGCATGCTCAGTTGTGTCCCAACACACAACTGTAGAGGATTTTTCTTCTTATCTAACTCAGTGATATTAAGCCAGGAAGAGCTTTAAGGGGAAGATGTAAGATATGATTTCTGATTGTTCCCATATGATAAGAAGAAAAGGGCGTAATTACGTGAAATCAGTTTCTCCTCTTTCTTGCTCTAAAAACAGTTGATGGATGAGACAGTTCCCTGGGACGACCCTGAAAGAAGAGAGGAAGGACTTTCAGGCCAAAGTGCTTCAGAGCCTCCGGGCTTAGGGAAGACAGACAGAACTCCTTTAGGCCTCTTAGATGAGCTCTTTATGTTGACTAGTGAACAGAGCTGGGCTGTGTGGTCCTGCTTCTTCAGAACTGCCTCCTTCAACTCACACAAACTCACTGTGGGAGGAGATGCAGAAACAAGGGCAAAGCGTGTCTGTGCACCAGCAGTGCGGAACAGACATGTGGGTGGCCTGTCCAGTTTGTGATTCAACCTCCTGGTTATAAAATAATATATAATAAAGCTGGGAAGGTTATGACACAGAAATCTTAGGGGTGCTCAGTCTTTGTGAAAAAGAAAACCATCCAAGTATCTCAGCCTCATAATGTGCCAAATGCAGATGCTTCCTGAGTTTTCATTTTTCCCCTCTGAGGACAGCAGCTTAAGCTTCCTTCATTCGGAAAGCTGAACATCTTTATGTTCTTGAGCACTCTTAACCCCCTTGAAATGGAATAAATGGGTGTGGGGTTTACTTTATAGTCTAGGCCTTTGGACTGCACAGAAACAGTTAAGTGTAAATTAAAATTTCTCATGTTCCACCTTTGTAAGGTGACACATTATGTAAGAGCTGATTGCAGCTCCTCTTTGCATCTTGCATTAGCATTCAGAAGCTACCACAGATGTAGACCAGTTTGGGTTTCTGTCATCATTAGATGCTCAGGTATATTCCCAGTATGACAGGTACAGTTAAATCCCTTGAGTAATGAAAAAAAGAATGATGTGGCTGAGCAAAGGAAAGCCCTGAAGATGCTTTGGATTGTGCTAAAGAGCAGAAACCTAAGAAAGAGATGAATAGGAATAAAAACCTTGGCATGGCAGTGTCCTTTGACTGAGAGTTTGTTACGATATGTATGACACATATCTTGCATATATTAGATGTATTATATACATTTACAGCGTTACTGCATTTTCCCTTGGAAATGTGACTAGCCAATTTTAAACCTTGCTTAGATGAACTGATGAAATACAGTAAAAATGGTGCTGTTTTAAATGAGTTCAATTCACATTTCCTTCCTAAAAAAAGACTGCCTGTTGCCATTCTCTGAAGGCGCTTGTAGTGGGATGAGCAATATGAATAATTAAGGAAAATGGGTATGTGTGCTCCAAGAGGAGACAATTTTGGTATTGAACATCCTTTATTCTTACATTTCTAAGATGAACTAAAAGGACTTTTCATTTCTCTAGATTTCTCCAGATTTCCCATCCTTAACATTGTACAGCATGCCTTTTCTCCTGTCTTAATGACATCCCAAACTTTTGTTGAAAATAATTGATTGAATTTAAATTTCCTTAAAAGTTTAAGAGGTAATGTTACAGTATAAATTTCCTACCAAACACTAAGTAGGGAAATATCCATTAGTGAAATTAACTACAGTTTCTAGGTAGCTAACAATGTGCAGTATACAGTAGGGCATGGCTAATGAACACTGCAGTGGGTGATATTTCATTATACAAATTAATGCTCACATTTTAATGGGAAAGTCACATAATGAATCTCAGCTTCAGTGACAGCAATTAGAGACACAGATTGTCCCCTTCTGGACAAGGCACTGTTTAGCAATAAGCAGCTGTGTAAAAAGTCTTCAGGTTTACAACGTATATATATGCTTTGGGGGAATTAGTGTACAGTTTATATTAATGTACTGAATCTTCCCTGCAAAGTAACAACCATATTTATCTCTCTGCATTTTAACTAAGTAAAGACGTGTAAAAAGACTAAATAAATACTGCAGATGAGATATAAATAAAGGAAAATATTCAATTATAAAACTTTATAAAAATTAAAATATTTTATAGTGATGCCAAGTGCACAATTGAGAAATCTTTAATAAAATGAGTCAAAAGCATCAAATTCTGTCCTCTTACAGAGTAAGGTAGTTACATCTTATATAATAGAGAAAAATTACTAGTAAAGGAAAGTAGTAAAGAGAAGAAGTTAACTAGTATTTCTGACAAACAGATTAATTGTGTAGTGAAACATGTGCAGGATCCAAAAATAATCCTACAGAACCTTTGATATTCCATTTGGTTTAAAAAGTGTGAAGTGAATGATTAGAATGATAAAAGAAATTACCATGTAAGAATAGGCATAATAATGAACTAATTAAACCATACAGCAATTCATTTCTAAAATATCTACTGCACAATGGATAAAATAGGTTATCAATAACTGTTTCAATGGTAAAATAAAAAATGCTGGAAAATGTTTTCAGTATTTTCATTAAGCAGTATTCTCTGGAATTATAAGATGTTTGATTTCATTTGCTTTGCATGAAAGCAAACTGTGGCTTGTTTAGAAACCTGTGAGATCGAATTGCAACCCACATTGTCCCTGAGTGACTGTCAAAACCCCACAGTGAGTGGGGCTGCCAAGCATTCTGTGTTGGGGTTCTTGCACTGAGGCACAGCTCTCACTGTACTGAGGAGCAGCACTACGAGGAGTAGAAGGGCATAATCCACAAAGCCCTCACGAAATTTTATTAAAAAAGGAAAAGGGGACATTCGGTGGGGAAGGGGTGCAGGACAGATTTTTAAGAAGCTGCATTTCAAGTATGAAAGATGGATAAAGGAGCTCACAGCACTAAAGATAAATCGGTGTTTAAGAGGTACAGAAATTTGAGGAGGGAAACTAAAAGCAGTAGTAAAAATATGTGTGTGGCTATGAGGGTTATGGAGAACGGGGTAACATTTTGAAGATCTGGCAGACCAAACAATTGGTATCTTGCTAATACTGGACAAGAATGGATAAGGTATTATCAACCATGGTGCTTTTCTGTTCTGTTCTCAGAAAGAAGAATGATGGTTTTTTAAGCATTTTCCAGTGATACAGTTACGCTGCCATTAAGTAATGAGGCTGTGATGCTGTAGACCACTGAATTTTAATATTTTTTAGAATGAATGAGACTGGATAACTTATAGATAAAGTCTTAAAAACCCTGGCTGAAGAGCTCTCCAAATCATTAAAGTTCATTTAAAAGAAAAAAAACACAAAAAACAAAAAACCCAAGTCTTGGAACACAGAGCAAGTTCCAGAGCACTCACAGTAGTAAAAAAGTTCTGACTATTCTAGTATTTCCAAAAAAAAAAAGAATAAAAAAAGAATGTTAAGGCCTTGAAATTATAAATTACTACCCTGTCATAAATTTGGGGGTAAAATTACAGAATGAATTTGTTAACTTATTAAAAGTTGGTAGCATAGTTAATTCAATTTTGTGTTATAAAAGGAAGTTTTATCAAGTTTCTTTTCATGAAAGTAACTTGTTCGATGTGACAATTCCCTCCTCCAAAAAAAACCCCAAAAACCAGCATACAGAGATGAAATAGCACATAAACTGGCAGCTCCACAGCAGCACTTGCAGCTCCATCTATTTGGTATTTTATCATTATTTGGAAGACTATATAAAATCACTGTTGATAAAATTTACCAATGGCACAAAAATGGTAAGATGCTAAAAATCATGGGGAGGCACTGATTAGTCACTTAGTCAAGTGGGCTCTTTTCAACAATATGAATTTTAAATCAGCAAAATGTAAAGGAACAAATACTAGAGGCGGTGATGAACTGGGCTTAGGATTGTGGTAGAGAAGCAACAGAATATGAGCTGTTAGTTGATTGCTATGTCTCTATGGATGTAAACACAGTCTTGGACTGTATATAATTACTATCAAGTTGAAATTTCATCAAAGCTTTAGCGGGTACCCATAATTTAAATGGACAATGAAAAATTGGGAAGGGTGTTCCACTCAACGATGAGAGAAGGTGAAGATGTGACTGGTTTGCTGTCTGCAAGTACCTTCCTTAGCAAATAGATTTTTTTAATTTAAAAAAATCAGTTCAATCTAGCAGGGAAAATTGAAGCCATGTTCAGTACTAGAAAGCAGACACTGGACAAATTCAAGCTAGAAATAAGGCACACATTTTGAGCAGTGAAAATACTTAATCAGTCAAACAGTTTTCCTGGGGAAGTGTTGGAGTCTTCTTCACTGCTTTTGTTGAAACAGAGTATGTTTAAACTAAAACAAGTAAGTTTTGTTTCAAATTGCAGTTGTGCACTGATGCCAGAATTATCATATGAGGATCTCTGGCCTGTGCTGTAGAGCAGATAAGGTGATCATAATTGTTCCTTCCAGCCTTAAAATCTGTAAATCTAGTTATGATGTGGCTGTGGTTTCCTTGCACAGCCCATAGCAGTGAGTTCCCATGACCAGTACAGTCAGATTGTGTTCTGAGCAGGGCTGGTGATAGCCTGCATAGCTTGTGTTGTTTATACAACCTGCTATACAAATAGACCTGTTTCTACTGGGCAACATGTCTGTTTCCAGTTATCTACCAAGCTTTTGTGCAGATTTTACAAGCAGCATTGAATGTTTATTGTTTTACTTTATCCTGATATAAAATAGTTCCTCTGAGATGTTTTGTGTCTTGTAAACCAGAGCAGTAGGTAGATCAGAACTGTGATTATGTTGCCCAGATAAGTTGTTCCCTGTAAGATTTTTTTCTTTTTTTTTTTAACTGTACACAATGGAATATTCTCTCATCCTACTCCATTGTGAAAAGGTTTGCAGGGATACAAACAGGGCCAGAGAATTAGCAAGATTAGGATGGCCATTGCCTTTGTGAACAATGAAAAATGACTCTTGGATATGAAATGCAGAAAATTATTTTGAAAAAGTCATGTTCCCTCACTCCTACGTGGTAACATTAATTTATGTGAACTGATATTAAGTGTTAAATAACTCATCCAGACACTGCTCTTGGCAATAATACCAGGGTAGTCATTACATGAGGATGAATTCTCTGAAACCTTTCCTCAAAGTATAAGATACAAACAGGTTGTCTTCTAACAAGAATCATAGCCTACCTCCCTTGTCCCCTGCAGTATTCTTTGGACATATACTATTGCATTTGCTGATAGAGTCCTGAAAATTAGGGGTCCTTTGGGTTTTCCATTGAAACTAGCTTGGTTTGAGGTTAGACTGGGATTTTTCCCATAGAAGCTTATAATTCTGTTTTGTCATTTGTACAGTGACTTACATAGGGTGTAGCTGGTTACTAATTTGAATGGATGAAATAGCATCTAAATAGCTGCACAATTACTGAATTTAGGAAATACTGACAGACTAAATTAAAAAGATTCAAAGATGATTGACTCCATCCTACTCCCTTCTCCCAATGCCTGTCCTCAAAATAGAAGCAGTTGAGACAGCTTTGAAGTAAACTACCCACTGCTAATATTTGGATCTGGAAGAGAAGAGAGGTTTTGAATAGTTCCCTTTGAACGATGTTATTTGGCCAGTCCTGTGTTGTAAAGGTGGCACAGTGTGTTGCTACATGTTGAGTTCAATTTCAGACCTTCAGCTTTAGATCTCATTTCTAGCCATGCAAGGGGTGGGAGCACCACAGGGGCAGCACACCAAGGCTAGGAGAGATTTGAACGTTTTATCACACTGTCTCAGTCAGAGTCTTCTTTCAATCCAATGCTTGTGGCGTTGGTGGCGAGCTGTGTCCAGATCTCTGCTGAAAGGAAGCTCACTCAGTAGAGAGGCCTGTGAGCAGAAAATGGAATGACTTCAAGGCTTAGCAATTCAGAATAAGAGTATGTTGTGCCCAGGGCTTTAGACTGAAGATAAAAAAAGTACAAAAGTACAAAACAGTACTAGTACTTACTCCAGTGAGCATATATTTTAACTCACTTTAACCCATTTTTACATTTGCTTACTGCTTTGAACAGCTTCTGTATGTTTTTAGCAACATCACTGCAGTCTATATTGCAAACTTCTCCTCCTCCTTGCAGTAGTTCTCCAGTGGTTGACACAGTGCCTGCAATGCTGGGACACACTTTTAAATGGTGCCACTTGATGTGCAATGCAAACACACACTGAACTATCATTAGAATAAAAGGAAGTGCTCAATATAATTGTGTTAAAGACTTCCGTAAAGGCATAGGGGATGCTGAGGAAGAGCTTTTCAATTAAGAGGAGAGAAAATTCAAAAGTGAGAATATTTAACCCTATGAAGTCTGTTACTTGTTTTTCACCAGTTTTATTACTTCTTAGGCAACACTTAAAATACTTAAGTTGTGTCACTAGTGACTGCTGACTAACTGATGGGAGAAACATTGGAATAACTGAAAGTGGCTCAAAAATATTGCAGTATGGAGGTGCTGTAAAACCAGCATTAATATGTTCTGACTGGCAGCACAGCTGTCAGAGTTTGCACACCCCCAGACAAATGCAAACAAATAGAGAGCCTATGTGTTCTGTCCCCTTGTCCCTGCTCTTAAACACCTGTGATGGGTGTGTGTGTGCTCAGGTGCCCACCTGAGAGCAGGGAAGCCCAGACAGGCATGATCATCTCAGGTTTCTGTTTCTTGCACATCAGTAGGAACTGTTTGCTTTTGCACAACTCTTACTGAAACTCAGCCCCTATTCCTTGTCAGTGGAGCACCAGAGCTTAATTAGGTGACTGTGAAAGACTCAGAAGTTGCATTGAAATGTTTAAATCTGATTTCTTCTGTTAAGCTATGTGGACCCAGGCCTAAAGCATGAACCATGCTAATTACTCCCTCTTCCTCTGCTGAGCACCTCTTGTTTGAGGTGTTGCGCTTTTCTCCTCCAAAAAGGTCTATTAATGTGGTTGATGTAGAGCTCTCATGTCTCACCGTTTAGCTTTAGGATTACATTATGGATTTAGAATTTCCACTGCCTGTAATTTACTTCAGCCCTGTCTGAATTACAGCACGTCCCCAGCCCCTGTTCATGGTCAGTAACCCTGCTCATGCAGTGCTCCATAGGCACTGGAGTGTTCTGGGCTCGCATCTCATTAGTGAATTCCTGCGATCAGTGAGAGGAGCAGCTTCCCAAGTGTTTACCAGCCCTTCAACTGAGCCTGTAGCTTAAATAACAGAAGTTTGAAAACCTTTCAATTTTGTTTTTAGCAGATTTTGAGGTTATTTGAAAATGGATAACTTTCCAGCTGGTTTGGTGAGCTACATAGTATTATACAGCATTTTTACCGTGGAGGAACTTTTCAAAACAAATATTTCCATTATACCATTTGGAGAGGTTTGCTTCAGTCTTTTGTATCACTTAGGAAGAAAAAAAAAGCTACCTAGAGAAAACAGTTTATTCTTCTCGTGGAGCTCCCTCATAGAAACAATTGCCAATATTGACAGCTTGCAGGTCTTTCAGATTCCTGTCCCTTTTAGTGAGGATTTCCATATTTCTTCCTTTAAAAGGAACTCTGCATTGCTAAAAAGTGCTGTGCAGAAATTTAGATGTACCTCTGCTTAGATGTACATTCTTTTTGGATGTGTCTTTATGACTATATAGGAATATTTATTACATGTGTAAAATCCTCTACCTCTTTTAAAGTATAGGAAGAACAATAAAAGTTTAGTGTAGGCTTCAAATATTTATTTAATTCATGAAAATCATCTTATATGTTTTAAAACTCTATTCAAGCTAAACCTAGAAAATCCCTTATGGTAGGTAAATTACACATTTTACTACTTGAGTACTAGAAATGCCATTAGTACAAAATTAAAGGACTGCAAAACCCAGTAGATAATGCTAATTTCAAATACAGAAACTAAATATATTTTGTACTTTTTATTACTTGATTTCTTTTTTACTGACTACTTTTTATTTTAACTATATGTTCTTACATGCTGCAATCATAATGTAGTGTAATGATATTAATATTTTATAGGATCTGTATTTATAGTCCTTTATTTAGAAACAATGCAGTAGGTCTGCAGATCTTTGAATCCTTCTGGAATGGTGCCCTCCAAATAATGATAAATTACTTGTGCAGTATGCCATTTGCTAATTATATCCATGATTTACTGCAGAGCAAGACTTAAATCATTCATTTCAGTCTTGCGTAACAGTGCCATAAAATTTTTAGGTTTAAAAATGGTTTCCATGTGTATAATTTAAACAAATTTTAGAGCAATTGTATACACAAAATATTGCAACCATCCATTTGTTACATTCTTTGTCTCCCTTTTTTTTAAACTTGTACTTTTAATGATTACTGTGGTTGAAATTGTTATGCTTCATTTTCATAATCATAGCTTTTAATTCTACAACAGTTTTCTACATGTTAGATTAAGAAAAGGATGGCTAATTGTGTGTAGATACCATGTCATTCCTGAATAGCCCCACATTCTGGAAACCCATTTTAGAAATATTCAGTTTATGAATTAGTCTTCGATTAAAGGATTTCTCTTTTAAAAATGAATTATTAGTTCTAAGATCTTCTTGTTTTCAAGCAGTTAATGTTGATTTTTTTCTTTCTTCACTCATCCATAGACCAAAGTACAGTTAACTCTCTTTATATTTTTCACCTTATCCATACCCATAGGTGAGAAGCCTTACAAGTGTCCACATTGTGATTATGCTGGTACTCAGTCTGCATCCCTCAAATACCACTTGGAACGACACCATCGGGAGCGACAGAACGGAGCAGGACCACTCTCTGGGCAGAGCGCGGGTCAAGAGCACAAAGACGAGACATCAAGTAAAAGTTCTGTGTTTATTAGGCCAGATATTTTGAGAGGAGCCTTCAAGGGACTTCCCGGTATCGATTTCCGAAGTGGCATGGTCTCGCAGCAGTGGACGTCAGGAATGCTGTCTTCTGGAGATCAGCAAGGACAAGCAGCTGGCATGTCATCTGAAGTATCCTCAGAAAATATGAAAGGGTCAGACATATCTTCCAAAGGAACACACTTCTCTGAACTTGGCCGTGCTTACCAGAACATGGTTGGGAACGGTGTGAACTTTCAAGGGTCTTTGCAAGCTTTCATGGACAGCTTTGTCCTAAGTTCTTTGAAGAAAGAAAAAGAAATGAAGGATAAAGCTCTCTCAGATCCGCTTTCAGCAAAAGCTCTGGGCTCAGATGGCGGTGAGGAAAAGATAAACAGCAAGTCCTCACAGCGGAAAACAGAAAAGTCCCAATACGAACCTCTGGACTTGTCCGTCAGGCCAGACGCAGCCTCCCTCCCAGGGTCATCTGTTACTGTGCAGGACAATATTGCTTGGCACGGCTGCTTGTTTTGTTCCTTTACAACTTCATCTATGGAACTAATGGCTCTGCACCTCCAGGCCAATCACTTGGGCAAGGCTAAACGTAAAGACAACATCATAGGCAACAACAAAGACCAGTCTAGGGAGGCTTCAGCCTCGGTGAATAAAGTGAGCTTACTCCCCTCTTCTGTGCAGTCCAGCAAGGAGGCAGGAGTTTCGAACATGCTGAGCCAGCTGGACTCAGCTTCTGAGAAAATGACCCAAGGACAAAATAAAGAGACCCTGGGAGAGCAAAAGAGCACTGCCTGGCCCAGCCACATGGAATCCACTTTTTGTAATTTTACAACAGACTTCTATAAGCAGTTCGGTGTTTATCCTGGTGTTATTGGCACGGGAACACAAAATTCTTGCACCAGTAATGAATCCGAAATCAAAACACAATCTGAAGATGACCCAAATATTCTGCTCTCTGACTCTGTAAATAAAAGTGCTACTGATGACCTTTCTGACATAGCTTCATCTGAGGATATGGAATCTTCCAAGGAAGAAAACATTGAAGATGAGGACATTGACACAGAACCAGATATTATGAATAAGCAGTTGTCTGCCCTAAATAAAGAAAGCAGTGAAGGAGGCGACAATATACAAAGTGGAGTCACCTCACAACCAACACAAGGGCTCGTATCACCACTGCCACAAGCTTCAGAAAAGCAGTGGCACAGTCAGAATCTTCTCTCCTCACATGAAACTGCACAAGGAGTGATGAAACCCGAACAAGTTCAGGGTCCGCAGGTCCTGGAGAAGCAGATGAACATGTTGTCAGTCCTAAGAGCTTACAGCTCTGATGGCTTAGCAGCCTTTAATGGACTTGCAAGTAGCACAGCAACTAGTGGATGTATCAAGAGACCTGACTTGTGTGGTAAGTTTTAGACCTTCTTTTAGACCATTTCAGAAAACACATGTGCAGAATCATGAAGCTGCTCTTTAAATATACTTAGTCATGTTTGTTAGTAATACATTTTTTTAAATGTTAAACCCTGTGGGCCAAATTCTAGTCTTATATGTGGTCTACTCCATTGAAATCAGCAGTGCTGCATGCATACTTATACAGGATTTTAGAAAGAACTTGCTTTTTAAACTAGAGTAGCAGCAATATAGACTATCTGTGCTAGTGGCATCTGAAGGGGATACTTACTGCTTTAGCATACTCAAAGGAGGAAAAGTTCTAAAAAATTTACATGGTAACTTGCAAACTTTTCAGTATTTTGATATAAGTAAGAACCCAAGAAAAACACTGGATGCTTTGCCAAGCAAACCTTGCTTTCTCTTTTCTTTTTTTTCCCTTTCTTTCTTTGAATTGGAGTGTGTTCAATTACCATGACATTAATGAAATCAAAGGCCAAGTGCATGGAATGTGTCTACCTGTGTTGAAAAGATTTCTTTTTCTTTTCTTTCCCTCCTTTTTTTTTTTTTTTTTTGGTAATTATAATTTTCTGGTTTTGTTCAATGGCACCCATATAGTTGTTGCCCTTGACCATTTTCACTATTCTAACTAGCAGTTGTGCAAATTGTGATTTGCCTAATTAAGAATATGCCTCCAGGTAATTAAAATAACAACATACCAAACAAACAAAACAACCTTTTACCCTTATCAGTCTCTAATTTACAAAACTGCAGTTTTACTTCCACATATCGCATACATCATATTTACCAAAATGAAAGTTAAATCTATTTGGAAAAAATCAGAATGAGGATTTTTTTGATTTGTCTCCTATTTTGTCAGCATAGTTCTTGTTTGAAAGAGATTTTAGAGTGTAAATCCTTTGAAAAACAATATCACTTTAAAAAGCAGAGTCAGCAAAGGACACAAAAACTTCAGTAATGCTTGTTTCACTTAACCTTCAAACTAATCAGAAAACTCATTGTCAGAGCTGAACATGCATAATAAAATGTATTCAAGTTAAAAAAAGAAAGGAAAGTGTTATCAACAGTTTTAAAGGCTGACAAATTAAAATGAAACCCTAAATCTGCAAGCGCTTCTGCATAGTTCCCCTGGTTAACTTAAGGTTAGTGGAAGTTTTGTTTCTTTTCATCAGCACAGTGTAGATGCTTAAAGCCATAAGCCCTTCTTCAAGCCCCTCTCTGCTTTTCCAAGTGGTCTTATAAAAAAAGGATGATTTCTACACATAAAATTTATGTCCCTTGTATCCTTAAAGCATTGTGACTTCACAATTTTGTCGTTACTTAAACCGAGCCAAATATCTGCCCAAATATCTGTATGGCCTTACTTGTAAACTTCTGTGTCTCAGTGCTATAAGAACCAATTTAGGTCGTTGGAAATATTTCCAGATTCTTCAAGATCAGCATTGAAAATTGTTAGTAGATTATTTAATTTACAGCAGGTAAAATCCTCTCTATTCGTGGAGCACTATCAGTTACCAAAAAGGAAAAAAATATAGCAGAGAAATTAGTCTCTAAACAGATGTGTAGAAAAATTGAAAAACTAAGATTAGTTGCTTTGTATGAAATATCTTTATGCTTTTTCCCAGACATAAGATTTTTAAAACAACAACAGAAAAAACCCTCTAATATTATTATTGAAATGAGGTCATGTTACTTCCA
Organism: Neopelma chrysocephalum; assembly: GCF_003984885.1. Classification (NCBI taxonomy): domain Eukaryota; kingdom Metazoa; phylum Chordata; class Aves; order Passeriformes; family Pipridae; genus Neopelma; species Neopelma chrysocephalum. The sequence continues at coordinate 996,961 of NW_020897783.1, forward strand.
TTAGTTTTTTGTTTCATCTTCCAATCAATTCAACAGACATTTTATGATGGCTTGAGTTTATATGATTTTAAAGACCATATCCCTTTCACAAGCTCTGCCCAGTGATAATGGATTTGACTTGAAGTATGAAGGAAAAAAAGAAACAACAGAAGCTTCTCTGTTCTACTTTTTAAGCCATTTTTTAATCAAAAATGCAGTATGAGTTCTTCTTTCTCCCCCCTCCAAAAATAGCTTTTTCAAAATTCTTTGCTGACATTCTATTGAGTGTTTGCAGGATATAAGTATTAAGGTTGACCACTTAAATGCATTATTTCATTTTTCTCAATATCTCACAGCAAAAGTGGATGAGTATAAACAAGCCCCATGTCACTAGTTCTTTTTTTGTTTGGTTGGCTTGGACACCACCCACGTGAAAGTAGTGTTTTTGGGGAGTTTTCATTTTCTCAGTGACATTTTATACTGTGAAACCACACTCCATCTGTGCATGTTAGTGCAGGGAATCTCACCTGATGGTTCTGCGCTTGCCGATTAGCGATCGGGAGCACCCTGTTCATTTATTAGCCTTCCTTCTCTTCTGCACAAAGCTCATGACCAAAGTCATGGTCCCTTTGTCCCCTCTACTGCCTGGCAGATCAGAAAACTTGAGACCCACCTCCAGCATCCAATTCCAGGGCATGATTCTTATGTTCCTTTGTATTTGGGGAGACTCCGTGCATTTGCCATTCCTTCTACAGCCAGTGAAGTGCATGTTGTTGACATCTCAAGAGAGAACACTGATACATTTGGTAGAAGTCCTTGCACATTCAGACAGTCGGAATACAGAGGAAATAAAATTGAAATAAAATATTTTGGCTTCAGTGAGCTGAGATTGCATCTCTTGACTGGCCACGCTAATTGAGTTAAATTTCTGGCTGCCTAAAAACAAGCTGGGATTTTCAGTGATCCATGTGGATCGTTTTTAGATGGCAGATTTTACCTTAAGATAGTGGGTTAGTTCTTAAGTACAAATCTTGGTGCAAAGAGGGTTTAATTTCTGGGGGAAATTAACTTACGTTGTTGTTTTGGAAAGTCACCACACATAGGGAAGCAGTCCTCAGTTTCCCTACATGTTGAATGAGAGAGATTGATGATGTACACATAATTCATTTATGCTCCTATTACGCTTCAGGCTGTAGGAATGAAAGACACAATTAGGAAAGAACCATAATTACTGCATAATAAAGAAATTTTCATGTCAAAATGCTACTGAGAAGAATCACAAATTTTTGTAATATTTCTCCTTACGTAGCAGAATAGGAATGAACAGAAAGAAAGAAAAAAAGAGCATTAATGATTCTAAAGTTACTCCTGAACTGTGCCTGGTTTTGGAGTCTCAAGTGACTATACCTAGGAGGTGATCTTGTTAATCTTTGCTACCACACAGTTTCTAAGGAGATGCCATGCCTCTCCTTGCTGCTTGGCAGCCAGTAGCCCACCGTGGATGGGATATCCAGGTGATGGCTCGGTAGCTGTCTTGAACACCTGTCTACTCTGCTTTCACAGCCCTTGCTGATTTGAGAAGTTAAACTTGGAAGTTCTAGACCTACTTTGTGTTTAAGTTTTGGAAGATCTGTTTTCCTTTCTATTTATACTCATCTTTTTTTCTGCTTGATTTCCCACATATTACACAGTTGTATCGCAATCATGTTCTACCTCCTGTTCCAAGTCATTAATTTACGTGTTTTTTTTGCACAAGACCCTTTATGACAAGACCCTTTCCTTTCTCTCTCCTCCCCTTTAAATTTTTCTGCTTTGTCACTACGATGGTAAAGTTTCCCTACTTGCATTTTCTCCTTGAGAAGTACTCAGGCTTTCAAGGAAGAGCTGGTGGGCTCCGGAACTATTGGCCAGAGATAGTCCTGGGCGTTAGCTGGCTGCTTAATGGGTTAGTGCTATTGAACCCACACTTAACGATGTCCAAAAGTATTAGTTCCATGTTGTCTCTGTAAATCTAATTTGCTTCAATTCATGCTTGCTTTCCTCTGCAATTAGTGCTGTTTTCTCCTGCACAGGCTCCACCCTATTATCACTTCTTTCACTGTATGAAAACAGGGCAGGGCCCCTCTGATGCATAGGAGCAGCTTTGGAGTTCTGATCCTGCAAAGGTCTGAGCACTTTCAGTTGCCTTTGCAGCAGAAAGTGTTCAGCATTGCACAGAATTATTAAAATGTTCAGCATTGTAACTTTCTGAAATACCTTCTAAATGTGGAACTGCAGCGCAGACAAGAGGGCTGGGCAAGGGGAAGATCGATTGTGGCAGATTATTACAGCTTTATTGTCACATAATTATAGTGCTCTACCCCAATGTTTAAATAGTGAATTTAGTTGTTGTAAATTGCTTATTGCCACAGGTGTCAAAACCAAAAAGATCATAATGCTAACCCCTTCAGAACTACCACCAACATGTGAAACACAGGAAAAGATTTTTAATTGTTTGTGGTGGCTTCACTTGAATCCTTATTGCAGCTCTTTTAAATTATAAAATCTGTGTTAAGAAGCAAAAGGCCTGATATATTGAAGCTCTAGGACATCTACAAGGCAATGGAAGGTCATTCTACTGCAGCAAATTGTAGTACTCCTGCCCATTTAAAGTGTGAAATGCATTTAAGTAACTCTTTGTACTGATCTGCAGTTGGAGGAGTAACCAGAATATTCTTTTCCTTCAAGGCAGAATGAAATGATATGGAAGTTTTACAGCAGACTTTTCTTTACCCCATTATCGTGCTTTTGAAGAGGTTTCTTAGTTTCAGTTAGGAGGTCCAAGGCCTGCCTTTAGAGTACGAACTGTTCTGCTGAACGGGAGATCAGCACCTCGGCCCCCGCCCGGGTTTCAGACACACTTCTGGATGTCGCAGTGCCATTTGCATGGCAATATCAAACCAAACTCATATGGCTTGCTTCCTTCTTTTAATTAACTGGGAATGCCAGTGATCCAGTGAAGTTTGTGTTGCTGGATAAAAGGGCTGGTCTGTGAATAGCATTGTATTTGCCAAATGGTTCGCTAGTCATTTCAGTACAAACAAATGGATGGTGTCTGTAAGTCTGCAAACACTGTTGACATTTAGCCTTGTTTATGTTACTTTCCTTTTGCTGCATATTTTTGGCTAGAAAAGATACTGTCTGAATCAACATTGACTTCCTAAGCAGAAGCTAAGGGCCCAATCTTGCATCTCTCATTCTCGATGAGTAGGACTACTTACATGACTAAGGATTGCAGAATCAGGTCCTATGTTTATTTGACTTTAAATTTCATTGCTTATATTAATGTAATTTAATTTGATTGTATTTTGTTGTATCAGAAATCAGTCAGGTGATAAGTTTGGTATCACCATTTTGTTTACTGTTGAAAACTTTAAGTTCTTACCATTTTTCATATTGTGGTGTGACATTCCCATTCCATTTATGTTTCTGGAAATTAACCCCTGAAATATCTGATACAGCTAAGTGCTGAGTACCTTCTATTCCCAGTGAGACTGGAGGCATTCAGTCCCTCCCAGCACCAGATCTGAAAGGGGGATTGTGTTTGCAAAAGGAGGCCTTGGTATGTGCCTTGATTTCAGACATCAGTGGCCAGCCGCACCAAGGCAAATCCCTAGCACAGAAAGGCTTTTCTTTTCTTTGCAGAGACAAAATAATGATGTAAGCTTAGAGCTCTATGATTTTACTCTAAGTTTCATCTCCTAAACAATATATTCTTATTTTTTTTGTCATATCCAGGTCAAATTTAAATTATAATTTAGGATTAGGCCAAGGCATAGAGTTGTTTCCAGGTCTTTCCAAAGTGAGACAATGCTCTGGTTTGTGTTTTGGTTCAGGAATATACATTCTTGTGTCTGAGATATAGTATTTCCTATAACTACTCATAAACACGAGCAATTTAGACATTCTTGTAAGTCAAACCTAAGTGTACGATTAATACCTATTATGAGGCCAATTTTAAACAATTAATTTGACAGCAATTATAATTTTATGTTACAGGCTTTCAGAAATAAACAACCAAATTCATCTTTGTAATCTAAGGAACTTAGGATATCTTTATGCAGAGATGATCTTGTTATGCTCAGTATTGCATATCTGGAATTTCTGAGGTTTGCTCCCACCCATCTAGATACTTGTAGTGCCAGGGATAAATAATTACCTGAGGCTTATTAATTGTTTCAGCAAAGAAAAAAATATATACCTTAAGTGTAAGCATTAATATATGTATACACAATACATCCACAATATATAACAAACCATCATAATAGTACAAAAATAGAGGTCCTGAATATGTTCTGTTATTTATGTGTTTGGCAAGCTTAGGGAATGGACTTTAGTATGAGTGAAAATTCTCTTAACATTTTTAAGGTTATTTATTGTCATTTCTATTTGAGTTTTTAATGGTCCTGTATTTTGTAATGCTTTAGCAGGAAAAAATACTGTAGTTATCTTTTTTCATATTCTTTAAGCAATATTTCTAGCTTAATATATTGTGCCAGGTTTTCCAATATTAACCAAGAAAGACAGTAAAATTCAATGAACAGCACTCTGACATCCACAATTTAAAACCTGTGATTGAAGTGAAATGTGTAAACTTCTAGTGGGTTATCATGTGCTTTGGAATAGAGTATTGTTGGAAGTAATTAGAAAATATATTAAGGTTTCCTGGTAATGAAGGTATGTAAGTTTTAATAATTGTTGCTTTCTGAATAAGTGTCAAACTATATCTTTAAATGTATATGGAGTTACAAGTTAGGTCACTTCTGAATGGAATGTAAAACAATACTAAAATGCTTCAATAACTTATCTCAGTGTTGCTAATAAAAAAAAGCTGTTAACCATTAGTGCAGTTTTGAGTCATTTTGTTAATTCATTCAAAAAAACTCTCTGAGAAACTGTTGTACCTCTTTGTAGACCAAAGACCACTCATGCATTCCACAGTTGCTTGATGCTTTGAGAGGCAAACTCTGCAAAGCTTCTTGTTGGCCTTGTAAATGCTATTTATTAAAAATGCCATGTTCTGAGGTGTTAGAATGGTGCCAAGTATGATTAGGCAGGTATATAAGGGGGGCATTAGACTTATTTCCACTGGCAGAGAAAATGTCTTGGGAATGGTGGACCTGTTTCTCCTCTGTCACTATTAAAATCCAACAGCAATTTTTGTGGCTGCCACTGGGTTGAAAATGAGCAATGTGGGTGGATTAAGTATGTAAGTATTAATGCCTAGGTGCTTGGCCAGGGTGAGCTAAATGCTTGTGTCCAGCCCCTACAGCTGGAAATACAGCCTTAGTCAGCAATGGGGATTCAACGTCCATCCTAGTAGAGAAATACAGGAGCGTACAGCCTGGGAGTGATCTCTCTTGGTTAATCTTGCCCAGCCTTACGTGAAGTCACAGCCCTCGATCCTGCAGATAGCCCTGAACTCTCACGGAAAGAACATGTGATAACCACCCTGGGATTAGGCTCCCTCCTCAGTCCATGTGCGGTTCTCCCGAGGCAAAGCCAGCGTAGGATAACGAGCAACGAGCCGTGCCAGTCCCGGTGCTCTCACCCAGGTCTGTGGTAAGTGTTTCCAGGATGGGGCCCATAACAGGTGGCCCATTTTTCGGTGCACCGCCGAGCACACAGTGGGAGCCAAAGGAAAACATGACTAGGGCTCCTGGTGTCACATCTTCATTAATGCTGTCAGTTCTGAATAGCATATTGGTACTTTTTATTTATTCCACCAAAACACTATGAGTCAGGACCTGACATTTTAGTGTTCTGTGTCATACTGAGAAAAATCTGTAGTTCAGCAGTAGGACAATTATATTATTTTGGAAGGGCTAGAAATAATACAGCATTTGTGAGACAACTGTAACATTTATCCAGACTCAGTGTGAGATTGTTCTTCCTTTTATTTGGAGAGCACTTCCAAAAAAGTATCAACTAGGAGCAAAAATGAAAAAAAAAGACAAAAAGTGGCAATTATGAATCCATTTAACCCCCATAGGGTATAATCTCATTTTGTGTAATACCGCTGGCTGTTACATGCCTAAACTTCTATGCAGTGAGCTGTGAATATAGTCCTTATTGTCCTGTGGGCAATATGACTAAGGAAAAAATATCTCCGTAATACAATGGAGCATTTGTCTGAGTGGCATAACCTAAGGTCCATAACATCAAATCTAAAGTTGTAATTATACAGCTGCAGTCATACTACTGAAGTGAAGGCTGTGTCAGCACTTGTATTATATAAGAAATCCTGTTTTCAAGGGTTGATGAGTCATATGCAAAAAACATTTATCACTAAACAATTGTTCTGATTGTTCTGAAGAAACATCTAGGTACAGGCCTTTCCCCAGCAGGACGTGGTCATGTCTTCTGCATAAACCATGGCATACTTTGCTAATGAATGTATCTTTTTTGAGCTAGGAAATTACCTAGAAAGTTTGGGCTTTATGCATTTTTATTATTGTCAAAACATAAATTAGTGGGAAAAAAATCAGGATGGCCAAGATCTTCTCTAACAAGGATTGTAACAGGTGTCTTTCTCAGAAATTATAAATTTTTTTTCCCAGTTTGTCATCCCCAGTGTTGCTTTAAATTCCTTGATCTGAACACTTCCTTGGAAGATCCACTCACAGTTTTGTTTTTTGAGATGCCTTGAAATCGAGCCTCCCAAGCTCACAGTAATTGTTATTGCCATTTGGAGCAGCCACACGTTTGCTGGCAAGGAGCAGACAGGAAAGAGGTTTATTAACAGCAGCACCACAGAGGTGAACTAGGAGCACTGTGCATCCCTCCCACGCCAGTGTGAAAAGACTGTGCTTAGAACTGAGACAAAATACTGGAAACCACAGCAATTTTCCTACTACGTGAAACTTCTAGATAGGTGTGCTGGATGTGAGTGACTTCAGCTAGCAGAGGCCCCTGCCCAGAGCATTGCCATTTACAAACAGGTGTTCTTGAAGCCCCCCCCACGTCAGGCATTTGCACCCAAGCTGCCTCACCCGCCCCATTGTCCGTGGAGAGAGACGCAGGCCCAGCCAGTTTCTTTAAGCCGATCTCCTCTGATCCGGGGCGTCTGCAGCGCCATTCCCTGCATAGAACAGCCATTGTTCAGCTGCAGAGCAACAGTGGGGTAGAAAATAGCATACCATGCTGGGGATCAGAGAGGGAATTGTTCCTTAATTATCTCTTACTGAAGGAAAAACCCAAGGCATATCCCGATATGTGCCATGACTCTGGCAGAACATGAGTTGTTTAAAAAAGATTTGGGGAGGGGTGGGATCCCATTTAGAAGCTGGCAATCCTCACTCCTCCTGCCGGTCTACCTGTGATTCACTCACTGACCATGGAAAAAAATAAGTTTTCCGCTTTGGATTCTCCATTATGAAATGGAAAATAATAGTACTTATCTCCCTGGTAGGAGTGCTGTGAGGATAAATGAATTAATTAATGTTTGTAAAGCACTTTGAAGATGAAGAACATTATATAAGTCCTCAGTGTACAAATGTTTCCTTCTCTAACTCCGGTAAGCTGTAAAAATTTATTGATGAAAATAAACACATTGCAAATACACACTGGGTGTGTACATCCCTCCCATGCCCCAGCAGCATGGGTGAGCCTGAACCAACACCAAAACCTGTCTTAGCCCCCCCTGTCTCTACCCAGGATTGGTGCTTGGGGCTCTTTGCAGCAGCTTTGCCATGCTTTGGCCATAATGTGTTTTCACCAAATCCATGAATTTCTGTCTCAGGACTCTGTGGAGTGCCAGCTGGGTTGAGCTGATGGGTGATGGCCATGGTGCAGGTGAGGGCTCAGCAATGTGTCTGGTGAGCTGCTCACTCCCCAGCCTACTGCCAGCCTGCAGGTCCTCCTGTCCTGTGCCCATGTGAGCAGGTCCTTGGCAAGACTGAGGTCCTGCCACACTCTCTCCCACAGTCTGTCCCTCCCTTTCAGGGTCAGTGTGATGCTCAGTGACCAGTCCTCATGGTGCTCAGCAGGTCCTGGTGTTGCTGCTCACACTCGCTGGTCTGGTGGCAGAACTGGTGTTTGTGATTTTTTTTGAATGGCATTGACTTCAGTTCACAACTGAAAGTTAAAATTTTTATTGCCTGCTTTTCAATGTTCACATCCTAGATATGTTATTTATTTTTTTATTCAAGCCAGGAAGTGTGTTTGTTCCCAAACAGCTCACATGTATAACAAGGCAAGTTAAGAGGATGAAGGGAAGGAAAACCAACACTTCAGACATACAGAGTTGTGACATTTATCGAGAGACATACAAGAAAAGGTTCGTGCATTGAGATGAACAGGTTAAAGATGTAATTCAGGATTTTTTGGGGGTTCTCCTCAGTTCTCAGCCACCACATAGATCAGTTTGGGGACCTTAGGAGAAAGGCTGCCTTAGCCCTAATTGTGTCTTGTTTGTTTCCCTTTGCACATCTAACCCTGTATCAGTCGATGTGCTTGGTTTTCTCTGAAATCCTTTCAGATTATCCTGGTAAACCTGTTGATGGTTCAACTGCCAGGAGTGCAGAGGAGTGCAGTGCTCCTGGGGGTGCTGGGGCCCCACTGGCAGGGGCTGGAGAGCCCCCTGCCCTGCTCTCCACTGCTGGCACTGTGGGCTCTGCTCTCCCTGCTGAGAGCCTGAAGAGGGTGGCAGCTTTTGCCCAGCAAAGTCTGCTGCCATGCCAGGTTCATCCAGATGCTAAATGCACTGTGACACATCACCAGCACAACCAGACATCCCCAAACTCTGACCAGCACCAACACACACCCAGTGGTGAGGCTGATTTCTCCACATGAGAACCGTTTAATAACGGGAGGGTTCAGGGATGTATTCACTAATCATTGGAAAACTGTACATTGGGGTGAAAAAGAAAAAAATGAATCAGAAAAGCTTTCCCCAAGGATAGAGGTGGGAATCCCATTAACATGTCGGCTCTCTCCTTAGTTGCCAAAATGATTGACAGCAGGATAAGGTCAGAAGATGAAAACCAAGCCATGGGGGACAGAGCAGGGAGGGGATGGGGCCAATCAGTTGAATAAAAAACTGAGTGTCAGTGCTGGGGAAGGAGAAAACCGGCACTCCCACTAGAAAAATCCTCACCCTCTGCTCCCCTACTGTTTGTTTGGGGAAAATGCTGCAGCTTAATCAGAATTATTTACAAGATAATGGTCCATTGTTTGTAGTAAGACAGATGCTGTCTGTGGGAATTTGGTGGTTTATTCTCTATGCATTACAGTGCCATTGCTGTGTGCAGATGGGATCACAGTGGTATTGTTGTTATCCACTTTTTGGAAATTTGGAGGATCCTTACTGTGAAAGGAGGGTCCTTAAAGAGAAAAAGAAAGAGTTTTCTCAGGCCCAGAGCTGGGATTTCTCTTAAGGTAGAACTGTGTTCGTACATGTATGGGAGAAGAAAAGGACAGGTGGAAATGCTTTGCTGGAGACCTGTAGCATGAAGGGTCCCTGGGCTGACTGTACTTGGTGGTGGCAGACATCCGTTCAGCAGATGGACGGATGGATCCTGTGTGTCTTTCCAAAGGCTCCCTCCTTTGCTGGGGTCTGGCAGAGTCACTTGCTTAGCAGGTGATGTGAGAGGTACACAAACCTATCTGTGTGAGGGTTGGGCTTGCCTGCTCAGTGATCATCCTCTGGTTGTGTGATTGCAGCCGGGATGGTCCCTGCCTTTCTCCCCATGCTTTAAGCTAAACACTGAGCACTTCTCTTTCACCAGAAAACTGCATCCTGATGATTTGTGGGTGAGGCTGTGGGAAAGGAGAACTAAATTTTCATTGGATTCATGCTGGAAAAAAAATAATCCCCAAATATACAAAGAGAAAAATCTTTATTTATTTAGAAGATCAAATGCGAGATTTTTTTTTTTTTTCTTACATTTTCCAGCAGAAAATCTATTTCCATAAACATCCCCTTCTGCCCCAATTAGAAAGTTCAGTGTGGAGACCGAGACCCTGGCCAAGGGGACAGGCTCAAGACGTGCAGGTGGGCGACCCTCTGCCATGAGGGAACTGCTGCATATGGAAAGAATAGGGAGCATGGGGAGGCTGATGGAGATGGCTCTTCCACCAGCATGTCTGGGTCTGTCCCAGCAAAGCATGGGGGACAGCAGCACCCACAGCCCTTTCCCATGACCCTGGGATGAGGGATAAGGATCACTCCATGCAAAGCTCTGCTCTCTTAGGAGCAAATCCTGCCTTGCCTTTGCTACCTGACCCATGGAAGCCGGGGAGATGAGAAGATCCTCCTCAGGATTGGATCATTGGAGCAAGGTGCAGGATGAGGGGGTGGAGGGAGCCTGGGTGGGTGTTGGGTGTATGTGTGTGCACGCGCTTCCTCTCTCAAAAATCTGCTTTTAGTGTGCAATAGCTCACATATTACCTCGGCAGAGATCCGTGTGCACCAAAGGCAACCGAGAGACGACAAATCATCAGAAAGGCTCCAGAGGGGATTTTGAGCATCCACGTCTGGTATCCCAAGATCCATTAGCTTTCAGGTAAAACAGAAAACAATGACCATCTTTTTTGTATGCAAGTTAATTAAGCTGTGTTTCCATCACTGCAAAATACCTGAGTTTCCCTGGAGAAAGCAGAGGGCCTGGGAGTGGGAAATGAGACAGGGAAGGGCAAAGAATGGCTGATTCACAGGTTTTGGGGTCTGTGCAGATGGAAATGGGATTCCAACATCAGCATGTCCTTCTCTGGACCCTAAAATGTGTGGTGGGAAGTGGCAGCTCCTGAGTTCCCCCCTTCCCTCTGGGCTCAGTGTGCTGCCAGGGATGGAGCTGATAGCGTCAGATCACAAGTGGAAACCACTTTGCCCAAGAAGAGGGATCTCCTCTGGCTTTTGTGAAACAGTTTTCCAAGAATAACCTTTGAAGGGTTAGATTGGCACAGGAGATTGCCATTTCTGAGTGATTGCATTTTTCCTACGTATCTCCAGTGGGATCTGCACAGGGAGCTCTAAGTTTTTTTTCTCCAAGTCAGCATTTATTTGCAGAATCCTAATTTTGTATTTCCTGACATTTAAACTTTTCAGCCTAATGTTCTAATAAGGATTCTGTCTGTCCATCTAAATAAAGCTTCGTTCTAATGAGGACACCATCCATCTCCCGAGATGGAGCCGTAACGACTTCCAGCCTCAGTATAATTTTAGCCAGGCTCCCTTCCCCACTGTCTTTCCCCACAGATCTTTGTTTGGGGTGAAAATTATCTGTTTGGGGATGAAGATGTGCAGAATTTCATATTGGGTCAAGTGACTGAGTTGTGTGAGCCTCTGCTTTCTCTCTGAAAAGGGGAATTTTGCTCGCTCCCCGTTGTATGTTCAGTGCCTGTTATTTGCAATTTTGGTTCATAAGACTGTGGGTTTTCATGCCAATGATTTTCTGTTTGAGTTGTTGGAGTAGGGAGGGTGTGGGAGCATGCCAGTGTCAAAGGTTGTCACTTGAATGGTAATTAATAACATTATCAGGCTGATTATGTGTTTAGATGTCCAGAATCAGGAGTGAATTGAACTTGTTAAATTTAATTCCTACCTCGGAATGACTGGGATACTGGCGTGCTCACCAGTCTTGCGTTTGCATAAAGGACAAAACTGGGAATTTGAAAGGGCGATGACTAATGAGAATTGCTGAAATTCTGGGCTTCTGGCATTCTCAGGGCTTCTCCTACAGCACCATCGCTCCGCGAGCTCTTGCCAGGCAGAAGAAAGCGCAGGTCGGGTGCCCGATAATGTTTATAGAGCCCAGTCTCATTTTGTCGGGGGCTGACTGAAACGTGGAGTCATTTGAGATTGGAGATTATGTCTTTTAAGGTCCCGAAGAGCTGTTTCACATGCGACTGATTACCTCTGTCAGAGGCGGGAGAGCCAGGTCCCACCTCGGTGGGTGGGATCTGAACTCATGCTTTCAGAGGTCAATAACAGGGTTTTTAGACCTTTGTGCTTCTCAGTCCCTTATAGCCAGACCTTTTCTGTTAAAACTGTTTAAATTACAAACCAGTAATAAAAGGATCATATGTGTTTCCCACTGAACAGGTTCTTTAAGGCTATTATGATAATTAAAAACATATGGTGCCTACACAAGTCAGAGGGAAACCACAGATGTACAAATTAGGTATTATATAAGGTTTTTCTTTTTTTTTTTTCCCTTTTAAAAGTGACAAGTCAAAGAAACACAAAGAGATAAAAATGATAATTTTTTTTGGAGATGGTAGGTAGCATTTTGGATTTTTAATCATGAAATATGTAAACCACCTTTCATACATAATCAGAGCAAACTCAGTTAAGCAGGAAGAACAAAACACTAAGACTGCAGTATTTATGGAAGGAATAAGGAAACACTTTGTTTCATACAAGTTATTTGAGACCAGGAAACCTTTTGCATTTTTTATGATGTTTCCCTGCACAGACATGGAGGATTATATTTATTAAATATTGAATTATATTGAAATTGGATTGATGCAGCCAAAGGAGGACATTTCTTTGTATTCCATTTTTTTCTCCTTTTAAAAAAGGGAAATGTACTCATATTGATTGCAGTACAAGTAGTCATTTGTTTTAATTTAAAAATATAGGATTGATTTTGAGAAGGTGATAAATACTGCTAATAAAAAAATTCAAAATGGGGATTTATAATGATTCTCTGTTAAGTCAATGGTTTAGAGAGGCTAACTTATAATAAAAGTAGAGACGTGCTGAAATATCCATAGCTAATGGGTTATTTGCCTTTTGCTAGTGCTGCAAACTTTCCTTGGTTTGCTGAATCCCGCTCCAAAAGGCAAAATTTATGTTATCTAACTCTCCTTGCTCCTTGTTTTGTTTTTCTTATGCTAAAAGTGGGCAGCTGAGGGTCTGCTGAGGGGCCCCCTCCCTCTGCTGACATGTACAGGTATTCCATAGACGGGCTGGATCCAGGTGTGGGGTCTGAGATTGGTACATGCAATGGGTCTCAGCTTCCCTGGTGGTGCTGTGCAGCTCTGCAGGTTTCCCTCAGCCTCTGCACAGATCCCTCCTTGTGGCACGTGGGATGGGCAGGTCTCAGAAGCATTGGAAGTGGCCCCGAAGCCTCGTACCTTTTGCTTTGAGCTCCGTGGCTCACACAGCACCAGCATCTGCCTGGCACCTTGCCCTGCCTCTGGCAACAGCAGACCCTCCTCATCCCACCTGGGACTGCTTGGGGCTTGATGCCTCGTGTGTCCCTGCAAGGAGCAGGACTGCAGCAAGTCCACTGTTGTCAGAGGGGGTCACAGAGCATCCCACCAGCACAGGGCACTGCAGTCTTGGGGAGAAAGAACACTCCTTCTCATGGCTCTCATGGCATGGAGAGCACCCTGGCACTGCTCGTTTTTGGCCTCTCTCCTACCCCGATAAGAGGTAGTCTGTCATCATGTCCCCCTCACCTCCCCAACCCCAGGAACCACCCCTGGCTGTGCCAGCTTGTGCTGCAGTCGGGCTGGTGGGACTCAGCCTGGAGGATGCTGTGTCTCCTGCCCTCAGCAGTGGCACCCTGGGCAGGTAGCCTGCATCTGCAGATCCTGTATCTACAGCCAGGATCTCACCCCAGATGCAGTGAGGCCCTTTGTTCTGCTCACTTATGCTTTGTTATGTCTCCCAGCAAAAAGTAGACAACTTTTTTTTTTTCCTTCCAAAGAAACTTTTAGAAGAGCAAAAAAAGCAAATTGGGGGAAATAAGAACAGGAGAAGCCTGATGCTTCAGGTTTGCAGGAGTGGTGGCTGAGCAGGCATTTCTGAAGGGAGTCTTTTCTTTTCTTGAGTGAGTGATAGCAAACTCAGTGTTATTTCACATGTAGGTATTACCATTTTAACTTTTACTGAGGTAAAATAACACCTTGTCACTCAGTGCAAATACCAATCACAAAATGAATTAATTGTAATAACTGTTGTCAACAGAACAAAAGACTTGTTGCTTTCCTAAGCAGATTTCAGTGCCACTGATAACTATATACAGAGGTTCCCTTTGGGCTTATTCAGTGTATGCAGTCAGAACATAATTTAATCTGTCTTTCTCTGTACTTTGTTGTAAAAGTCTCAGAAATTGAGTTAAAACCCTGTATTTTTTATGTATCATTCAGCATGCACTTTTCTAGTCCATATGATTTTTTTTCTTACAGAATTCCTAAGCGTTTTTACTGCTTAATTAACACATTTTTTGTGGCAAATTTATTAAAGAATTAACAAGTTTATAACAGTCTGCAGAATCTGTTGGTTCCCCGTATGCTGTGATGGACAATTACTTTCAGGGAGGGTATGGGCAGCTGTTTTGCTACACAAAATTCATTTTTGCTAATGGGACTTCTTCAGCCAGTCATCTTTATCCAAAGCGAACACTGCTATCCCAATAGACGGGGAAGTTTCCTTTGAAAAAGGGGGAAGAGAGAAAAAATTAGCCAAGAAAAGCAAAATTCTTCATACTTGTGCTAACCACAAATTTATTCAAGCAAAGTTTGGGATGGGGGGGATACTAATTAACTAATTTCACAAAGGAGCCTCAGTACAGCAGGAATTGGTGCCAATATGCTATACTCATTTTACATGGCTATTTAGCTTAATAATTAGAAACACTATGGCATGTCCTCTATATTTCATTGCAAATGCTATGTATTTTCTTAAAGAAACATACATTAATATTGCAGCCTGGGATAGTCAGACATCATTGCCAATGGAATAGACACTCATCAGAAACTGATCCAGAGAGAAATTAAAGATCCATTTTGCATCCTTATTTAACAGAATATGTATTTTAGATTGGTGCAGCCCCTCTCTTGGCTTTGTATTGGTTAATGTTATGCCATGCAGCCTTGACGCAGGGAATTTCCGTGGTTTCCCCTCCAGCCCTCTGCTGTCAATAACATTTGGTCTGTCTTTCTTGTTGGCAACTGCTGTGTCTTCAGCCACCAGTTGGTCAAATGTTCCTGCTTCTGCTGGGGACCTGCTTTTCGTGTGGGCAGCGCGGCTCTACAGCTGCAGCAGAGCATCTGTCTGTGTCGCACGGGCTCGTGGTGCTGGGGAAGGACCTGCTTGCTCCCTGCTCTGGAGGGGTGACACATGACCCTGTGTGAGCTGCGGCACATTTGTTCTCACACACTTCTCTCCTTGTTATTGTTTAACATAAGCAGTCCTGAATGTGCCACAGTGATTTTTCTCTCATGTACTTCCCATGGCAGATGGGACTGGAATATCTGTGATGACTGTGCTGGAGCTTGAGCGGTTTTGTTTCAGCAGCCTTAGGCCAAGGCTGTGGATGATCTTGTGTGGATGCACAGGGATGTAGGAAGGCTCTGCAAGAAACTATTCCCTACAGTTCAGGCATTCATCAGAGAGGAGTGGCTGTGGGAGGGAGCTGCCCTGTGGTGCCTGGAGGTGCTGTGGTTGTGGTCCTTGGGCCCCGAGAGTGGCTGGTGTGCTGCAGTGGTTTTTGTGGCATGCTGGTTTTGTGCTTGGACCAGCTCACACTCAGCACTGCATGAGTTCTGCTGCGCCTCTGACATTGCTCCTCAGCTTGGGGCTACAGCTTACCTGCAGACATAAGGATTTGGACAGAGGAAGCAGCATGAAAAAGGTTGAATGGCATCTCCTCTGTGCTAATGCTGTGTGGGTGGGGATAGCAGCTCTGCTTGGGATGTAGCAGGCATCCTTGGATGGAATCATGGGGGGCTCTCAGAAAAAGCTGGTGTTGAAAACCTCGGGTCAGGCTGGGCACAGACAGCACAAATGGGACAGGAGGACATGTCCACTCCCCCTGTGCCAAGCCTGGGAGTGTGTGCTGTGTGAGGCAACAGGCAGGGAGAGTGCAGTGCTCCTTACCCCACTGTCTGCTGCCCCCCTTCCACTCACCCGATTATATCCCAGTAAATCTGTTTGAAAGATAGAAAATACTGCCAGCCTCTCCTATAACACCATCCCTTGTGCTGACCAGTGGTTTTTGCTGTTTGGACTTGGCCATCACATTCTTTCTCCACGATTCCTTTGAGGCACATTAATTGACGACGTTCCTCCGAAGCTGGAAGTTGGGGGGCTCTAGGTCAGGTAGCTCCATCTCTGGTTGTGAGCTTTCCACAGCAGAGCTTGGCAGCCCTGGTGACTGGCAGGGTGGGCACCTGTGGTAGGTTTTGTTGTCCCTGGGGCTGATTTTGGATTTGCTTCTGAGCTGTAGCTATTCTGTGTTTTCTCCTGCTCCTCTTTGGGTGATTAACTGCGAAAAGAAGCGTTTCTCGTTTCTGCAAGCCACTCCTCTCCCTGCTTCTTGGCACTAGTTGCTAATCAAAACAGGTCTTTGATAGCCAAATGGCATTTGGCTGAGCCAAACAGAGAGCTAGACACACAGGCTTCTTGTGATCAAGCGCTTTATTAATGTGAGGTTTAATGCAAGTTCACTCGCAGCTTGTGGACCCCATGGTAAATGTTCAACAATCTAATTCTGTAGCACTGTGTTTTATTTAGCATGAAAATATTCCAGGGCATGAAAAAACAGTACTCTGCTTAGCAGCAATTTTTCGAAGGATTTAGAAATATTAATTTTTTGTTCTTTCAAGAGCGAAGGTGTGTTAGCCTGTCATTTTATAAAAGGACAGGCTTTTTTTTTTAATTTTTTTTAAATCAAACCTATTTCTATAGTTAAGCAAATGCAGTGTTCTAAACTAGTAAACTTTTACTGTATTTCTATATTTTATGTTCATATAATACCAGAATATTCCAAGCGGCATTTGGGGGAAATTTGTAAAATAAATGTGCTTCCTGGCAGAGACCTTGTACACCAAGTTTTAGCCTGGGCTGCATTTTCACAGCTGAGTTATAAACCCCTGAAAAACAGGATTTATAATGGAAACACTGACACAACCTTAACCATAGCACTGCTATCTGGTGCTGCTATAATATACTGTACGAAGAAATCAGTTCATTAGTTAGTTATAAACAAAGGACAGAGATAGTAAATTACAGTAGGTATTTCAGCAGTTTTCTATATATTTATGACACAAAAATATGCAGCTGCATTTTATTTCTTGAGACAGTATTTAAGGATTTCAGATTTAATACACATTAGTTTGGTTATGCACATTGTGCATTTTGGTCTTGCTGTTCCCTCTTGTAGTTTTATTCATGGTATTTTCTTCTTTCTCTGTTGCTCATTAGAAAAATGTTAAAAATCCATTTTCATCTGATTAATAATAAAGCTGATCACATGTAACCTAATTTTCATTCACTGCTGCCCCTGTCTGTGGAGTCATATACAAAGTGACCTTTGAATCACCACTGGGCCCATAAAGCACAATAAGCACCATTGTCCTGTCAAAAATTGAAGATGTTTTACATCATTACAAAATTTAATGTTCCATCTTTTCAAATGCACTACTTTTCAAAGGCCACATTCCAATTGAAGCTCATTAAAATCAGACTCAAGTTTCCTGTGGTGGGGATGAGAAAGAGTTTCTCATGCATTCGGAGTAATATGAATCACTCTTTTAAAACAGATATGGTTACATATTAGTTTTGAAAGGTACAGTAACTGCTGAGCCTCCACTGTCTGCAACAGTGAGGCTTTTGTACTTATAAATCTAATAACTGCCTCCTGATCCCTTGTACTTCATCCACACTGTATCTTATTTACTTATGAATAAATCAACTTTCTAAATAAAATTGTTGTTCAAAAGTTCAGGGGTTGAATTATAGGAGTCTCTGGCTCAAAGCTTCTATTAAGGTTTTAGCAGACATCTGTAAAACTCTTGTTAAAAAAAATCGTTTTTTCTCGAAACTCCTTCTTGAATACATTAGATGGGGAGAACCAAATTCTTCTCCAGAGCAATCCTTTAAAGTCTGTTGAATTACACAGAGGCTGAATTTGCTTCCTAATCTTATGGAATAATTTCTCATAGTGTTTTATTTGTAAATCAAATAGGACTTTGATAAACTGATGACTGAAATGGGCTCTATGTTTATAAGTATATTATCATGCTCATACTATGATAATAGAGTTAGAATAGGGGAAGTACTTGGGTGTTCGATGTAGGAACATTAAAAGACTGGTTGCCTCTCCATCCCACTTTCCTCATGAGAGGGGCTTGCAAGCTTCACCCAACTCCATTTCCACAAACAAAAGCAAAAGAGAAAGTTATTTCAAGCCTTTTAAGAGTTAATGTTGCACTGCTCTATATACACACGGCTGAATCTTGTGTGTATGGACGTGCATGCTGCTACCCTATATGTAAAGCAGATGTATATAAATATTATTGCACATTTGGTTTACTATGGCTATTACATGATCTCGCTTTACACGGAAAGAGTTCCATATATTGGTCACATGCAATATAAACTATGCTGCAAAACACAGTGCATTAAACATTTTATGAAGAAGATAGATACAAATGTATGGCGAATACTATTTTCAACTGTTGACAGACCCTGAACATGTTTCCTCTAAGTTTATGATCATGAAACTGCAGCTATAATTTGCCAGGCACTGTTGCAAGTGAGACAGAATGAGCAAGAATGTCAGTCTTTTATCAATATCGCATTAAGATGCTATTGTATTTTCAATATTCCTAGTATAGCTCATTAACATGGTATATTAGCATAGCACGTGATAAAGTCAGGTGCAGGCCATTCTCACATTTTAGTTATAATGTTTTTGTGTTTATGGTGATGTAAAAGAGTACAAACCCATTCTGAGGTCTCTGGCTATCAAGGGCTGTAGAACAGGCAACTATTATATAGGTCAAGAATATGGAATACCATATGCTGATATTCCTGCATTGTGCTGATATCCCATTTAGCATTGAGATTTTGCCAGCCACAGTTCAATTATATTTTTACTATAGCATTGTACCTCACCAGACTTTCTCAGCTTTCATATTCTGAGCTATATTCTGTCTGCTGAGACAGTACTGAATGAAGTTCTTTGACTTTCCATGGTAATAGTAATCTTAACCTCATTTAACACACAACTAGTAGTGGGTTTGGTTGATTCATAAAAATTATAAATCACTGGATAAAGGTGTTTTGTCTAACCAGTCTGTAATTGCTGATATTCTAACCTTTCTCGGGTCAGTTGTATTGTGTTTTCTGCAACATGTTTTAGCCTCAGTGTTTGTGGAGGTTCCTTCATTTGTATGAATAATAATTAGTATTCATGATTTTATTAACTGAGTATATCAGTAGATTATTGAAAGCAGCAGGTATTGTCATTCTAGTCTATCTCTGTATGTAGGTAAAGTCAGCTGTTTTATCATCTGCTTCACGGGGTTTGCTGCAGATGAAGTTTGGTGCTGGCCAGGTTTCACATCTCCTGTCTCCTCCCAGCCCGCTGCAGGGCTGTGTCTGCCGGGGAGACCCACTCTCCCCTTTCATCTGTGGCCTTCTGAAAAAGCGTGTGAAACCTCTCCTCCTCCCTCTCTGTAAAGCACAGACTTTCCCGTCCTGCCGTTTACAGCTCATATGGAAATGAGTAAACTTTGTGGCCTGCTAAGGGCCTCTTTACGAAGTGCTAAAAGGCTTTATCGCAGCAGCCACCGGCTGCCGGAGGAGGCGGTGGGCAGGTGGGTGTCCCGGGAGGCTTCGCTCCTGCACTGTCCACTGGCACCCTAAATTGGGAATGACCTCTCATAGCCACGCCCTTTTGGGGTGGCTGCATCCCGGGAGCCACAGTGCCTCCCAAAGGGTGCAAACAGCCCTTCTTCCAACTGGAGTACACTTTGTTTGGGGCAGGTTCTCCCCAGGGTTGCAGGCAGTGATGCTATCTTAGCTCCCTCAAGTGTCTGCATCCACACCAGTGTGGGTACCTGCCTTCCCTGAACACCTCTTCCTTCCGTGCAGAGAATCACACATTTCTTCAGTCATAATTTCTGGTTTTGACCTACAGTAACACCCAACTTCTGGAATTGACCCTGGAAATTGAGGAGCAGTAGATTGTGTAAAATAAAGCTTGAAATACTTTGCTCACTCTGTCTGACAAAAGCTAAACTGTGCCTTTCCCACTTCCAGAATCAGTGGCACAACCTTGGAGAACAAGAGTATGAGATTGCAGCTCTTGCTGCAGTTCAGTTCTCAGGTCACAGCCTGAACTGTGGTAATTAGAAACGAGCATCTGTATGTACAAGAAAAAGGGGCCACTTCCAATTCTTGTGTACTCCTAGGAAAAAACTTGAACAAAAAAATAAGTGAAAACCAGATTGCTTTGTTCCTTTAACCCATCTTGCACTTGCTGAATCCATAGCTGGTACTGACAGTACTTGAAAGGATTAGGGTATGTTCCGAGGCATGCTATGGCATAACAGCCATCGAGCAGGCTGAGCCACCACTGTACATCAGCCAGGAGAAGTGGAAAAATACTGACAGCAAAGCTTTGAAACCCTCTCTTACAGGGAGCTTTCCTTTTCTCTCACCTTCTGAAGAGGCATACTCACAGGGAGACTGTATTCTGTCTGCCTTTGTGTGTCTGATTGTCCCGCAGACATCTCCTGCTGCAGGAAACCAGGAGTCTGTCCATCAGACAGAGGTGGCTGCTGCTGATGGAAGAGAACTACTTACACTCGTGACTCCATAGCATTTGGAATGAATAGAAAATTGTTCCTTTGAGGAAAAACTTCAGTCAATCCACACTTGTCTATTTAGAACAAGGCATTTAATCAGAATTTCCTGCAAACTTTGTGTTTAAGTACTTTATTTGCCCCATTTAATTTTCTTAAGCAAAGTCTATAGACAGATATATCTCTTAGGACCAAGTCCTTTTATTTTTTTCTCATTTAGAGTGTTGTGCTGCCTACGGCAGCCACCATTAAAAATTCAGGATTTGCCCTCATCAGTGATTACTTTGAATAGGAAATGGGATGTTATTGTATAGCAGGATGCAGTGGTTGCAGGACTGAGAGCGTAGCATGGTGCTCGCTATATGTACACATTTAATAACTTCTGCATCTCCCTTTAGTCTGTGTCTTCCATCTTGTACTCTTCCATAACAGTGGATGCAAATGCAGACAGGCAATTTCTTTTGGCTTTAATGGGCTTTTCCCTGGAAAACATAACTCCTTATACTGTGTAAGCTTAGCTGGCAGTAGGTGCATTAACAGGGTCAGTAAAGGTGTTATGTCTGCAGAGTACACACGAATAAAGTTCTGAAATTCTCTGGTAGGCAGGAGGGTTTCAGACATTATGAGTGGAGTTACCGTGTTATCTTGATAAGCACAAAAAACATTTCAATAACAACTTACTGAATAAGTGATTTTTGTGTCAGAAAAACAAACAGTTGGTACATAAGCAATATGTTTTGTGAGAGGGGTGGTTTGCACTTCCTGAGTTGTCTCAAGGAACCTCTCTGCTCTCTACTCCAATGAAGACAGGTCAGTGTATACTTTTCAAATTTAGGATTGTGTGTAGTGGTATGGATGGCAGAAGACCCAAGCAAGAAATGCATATATAGATGTGCTAACATGAAATTAGCTACAAATTAGATTTGTAACTATGTAAGGCATAAAGCTGAATATTGGTAGCTAACATCCTTAGGGAATGCAGGCATGTTTTGAAATGACAGGTACTGTGTACATCTGACCATGTTTCTGCCAAAGAGAAGGAAAGTCTCCTGCTAAATGCTTCAAAGACATCCCCATCTCTTCAGAAACCCAGAAAACGCTTGTTTGCTGCTCCTGCCCATCCTGCACACCCAGCTTATTCATTAGCAGACTAGATCCTCATTATGATGATCTCATTCATTAGCAGACTAGATCATCTGGTGCTTCCAAACTTCCTGTTTCAAAGCGTCGTCTTCAAAGCCGACGCTGCTGAGAGTACCAGGCTGTGTCACGGCTGCTTGGGACTTGGAAGTTGTTCTGTGAACCAATGTGTTTTCTAACGAGTGATCTAGATGTGCAGGAGAGACTTCCACAAACAGGGGTTGGAAAATCCTGCAGGAATTGCAAATACAGCACCCAGTAATGTTAATACAATGTCACTGATTAAGGGGGCTGACTGATGGGCTTCAAGATGAGTTCAAGTATATTGTGACTGCTAAACTGAGTTTTAAAGCTGGGGCAGCAGAAGGGGGTATATGTGTGTGTGCATGTTACAGGCAGGTGGGAATTATTCTGTAATTTTCAAAGAACATAGCAGACATTTTTTTCATTTGAAATTTCTTTTGCGCATTCAATTATGAAGCTCTAAAGTTGTGTAGCAATTAACTGAGGAGTGCTGTCCAGTTAGAAGCTGAGAGAAACAAGGGTATATTGAATGGCAAATTGTGACTTTCAGAGAAAAAAACGGTTCCATGCTTTTTCTCCAAGTATAAGAACATCCAGCTTAAATAGAGTATTCAATTTTTAATGAATTGGGCTCTTAGTGTCCTATGATCTATGAATGAAGAGCTAAAAAATGATAAATGAGAGCACACAACTGATGGGATTATACATGGCATAGTTCCTTTGGAAGAGATTCTTGTTTGTTTTAGTTTTTTAATTTTCTGCTTAGATATATTCTGGATTGTGGACATAAACTGGTAAATGATTTGCAGAACTCTTAATCATTTCCTCAAACATTTTTACCTCTTTAAATGAACTGTACTTTAACCTAAATTGTTATGCCATCTCCTACTTGTAGAAGAGTGGAAGGTTTTAAAATGATCTAATATGGGACAGTATTTAGCATTCAGTATTTTCTAGCCCAAGAAACATTATATAATAATCTATAATCAAAAACACTAAAAACCTGTTAACTGCTAAATTCTGTTTCATTCTAACATTACAACTAAAACTCATTTATAAGTAAATGAAAGTCAAGAGGATTAAATTCAATTAAAATTACTTTGAAGTATGGGGGAAAAATGTTTCACGGTGATATAAATCAACATATTGTTATTGCCTTCTTTTCCTTATCCGTTAAGGGTCTCTAAAGCAAAATGTAGTCTAAATTATACATGGAGAACAAATAGAGAGAAAAGAACTCCACGCACCCACAAGCACAACCCAACTCAAATGAAAGGTTTGGGTGTACTTGTGGATGAATGGTGTGCTTTTCTGTGTGCTTTGCGAGCCAGAATTGTGGAAGGTTTCTCCCACTTGCAGCCTCCATACCTTCATTGAGTGCAGTATAAATAGAAAGCCAATTAAAGTACATCTTTGTTATAAAAAAGAGGGAGACAAACAAAAAAACCAACACCATTTTAGTGTGCATGCATTTTTTACTGAAAGTAGGATCTCAGCAGAGAAATTAACTTTAATAATCTATGGATTACAAGACATATCAAACCTTCAAAGCATTGCAGCGTTAGATCTATTCTCAAAAGGGTTTAAATTACTTTAATAGTTAATAATAAGTGATATGACTCATTTTTTCAAGTAAATCAAGATCAGTTGTCATTTGTTCATCTGATCTGCAAACCTCTAAATTATGGCAAAGAAATTCCTCGGTACCTACTGAGCACTTCTGGGGTGTGTGATACTAAAATGCACTTATGATTTTTCAACTGTTATTTGATGCTTTAGGACATCAGCCTAACACAAAGCAGGGAGCAATGTTTTCAGTATCCCTCTATCCCAGCAAATGTCAAGCCTCACTAGAGAAACATGCACCCACCCTACAGTGTAATTCAGGGCACATCTCTTACTGTCAGTTGGGCTGTTGATCTTAAACATGCATGGAACATTGGAGACCCACGTTTGTGTGTGTGTCTGTGTGTGTGTGCAGATATGCAAATCGTAAACATCCCATTGAAGACATTTTTATTGAAAGAGGGTCCAATTCTGCAACCTTCTGAAAAGTCAATATTGGTCAGTAAAAATCAGCAACCAAAAATTTCACAAACTGCTTTCCTAGAGAAGTTTGCTCCCATGAACAAGATCAGGACCATGGAAAAACAATGCTATTGTTGTTTAAGAAAAGAACCTCACTGTCTGCTTTAAATCATATATTGTTCCCACAGGTTTCAATTACTTCACATAACGAGACGGTGCCAGCGTGTAACAATGGCGTGGCTTTCTGTCTCCATGGCTCTGGTACAATACTTTTAAATGAATTATCAAACTGATCAAAACAAACATTGTTCCTCTCATTACTGTGCTGCAACCTCACCATTAGCAGAGTTAGCATCCACACATGTAGCTGAGTGCCCAGAGACACAGATGCTTGCTGGGCAAGTTCCTCTCCCAGCAGGAGAGGCTGCAGGGCTGGGGATGCAGCTCCTCTCACTGCTTGGGGTGGGCAGAATGTTCATCAACCAGGCATCTGGACCTGTCCTTAGTGCATGGCAATGTGTGAGGATCATACTTTCTGAGATCCTGTACAACAGCTTAAAGAAGTGTGTAAATTCTTTTCTAGAAGAGATTTTAAAGAAGTAAAGAAGTTACTCTCATATCTGTCCACACACATCAGAATGAGTCTTTATAAAACACCACTAAAACTCACAAAACTCAACAACAACTTTGAACTGCTAAAATATTTTACATCGTCACTTCAAAGGTGACACAAATCACAGATATTAATTCTAAAATTTGTGCAAGAAACATGGAATGACTATTGGCTGGACGTTGTTTCCAATTCATGAGATTGAATTAGGGAAGCCAGAGACAGAATCATGGAGTCACAGAATCACAGAATAGTCAGGGTTGGAAGGGACCTCTGGAGATCACCCAGTCCAACCCCCCTGCCAAGGCAGAGTCCTCTAGAAAAGGTGACACAGGAACCTGTCAAGGTGGGTTTGAATGTCTCTAGAGAGGGACACTCCATGACCTCCCTGGGCAGCCTGTCCCACTGCTCTGCCACCCTCAATGGAAAGACATTGGGTAGGAAACAGGTTTTTTTTCTCTTCTTGTTTTTTGTCAGTTATGATGTCTTAGTGAGGTTTTGTTTTAAAATAACCATCTATATTTTCTTCTTTAACTCCAGCAGTCATTTTGCCCCTTGCTGTGACACTTTTGCTGTGTGTCCATGCCACAGCCCCTACAACCTCAAGGGAAGTCCTGTTTAGGCACATTTGGCCACAGCTGGGCTGTGAGGCCATGCAGGCAGCGTGTGTGGAAGCTCCTGCTGCAGCCAGGCAACATCAGCTGAAAAATAGGGGACCCTCCCTAGTACAGCTGTGGATAAATACCAATTGTAAAAAATTGCAGTTAGCTGAAGAACATTTCTCATTTTCATAGTCATTACGAAGAATTGCTTTTCCATCCCCCTCAGACCTAAGCTGAGTTTTACCATGAAGTACAATGGGATCTGTGCTGAAAGAGGACTCTAACATTTATGGATGCATTGCTGGCAGATCTGTGAACTTTCTGAGATAATGTGAACTTCTGCAGTTGTACTGTTGCATTCGTTTTGCAAGTATTAATTTAGGCTCACTGCACCTTGGAAATCATTTGAATATTTATAAATTTAAGTATTTATTTTCATAGTAAAATTAAAGCACTATTGTCTTGTAACTAACCCTACTTGTTCCACCACTCCAAACCCAAAATCTCGAGTATGATAACCTTTATTTATAGATGGCAATAAGCATATTTAGCAATTTTATTATTCATGACCCTTGTACTAAATATCATAATCAGAATACAGATGTGTGAGATAATTTCTGTAAGGAAGTCATAGAAGTAATTCTTGTAAAATAAAAATAGCATTGTGCTCAGAAGAATAATATGTCCATATTTAATGTGTGTCTTAGTACAAACAAAGAGACCACACAGTGTTTTTTTGAAAAGTCCTACATTAATAACAAGCTTCATGAATAGAAACAAAGCTCTAAAATTGTGATTTTTAGTGTTAACTTTATTTTCTGTCACATGCTTATATTCTTCCATATATAGTCATTAGATTTTTATTACAAACAGGAAAGTGGCTGCTGCGTGCTTTGTGTGAGTGCATAATCAGCAAAAGTACAATTTGTTGAACCAGTTGCTCCCAAGAAGTTAAACCCCATCCTTTGTTAATGCCACCTTTACTGATATCTGTACTAAAGATGCAGATTATCAGATAAACATCAAATTCAGACTTCGCTCACTAATTGACTGAACAAGAATCGGTCACACTTTATGTACCATTCCATAATGGATTTTCATGTTTGTGAACCCTAACTGGCTGTGGAAATGGAAAGCAAATGTTTAATAATCACAAATAACTTTGTGGGTTAGGTTTTTTAAGCCAAGAGAAAAAACCCAGTTTTTTCTTCCCAATTTGTGACAGGTTCATCATTACAGGCAGGTGATGAATGATAGTTTTGTGGTCATATCAGCTGTCGTGCTACTGTTTGGAGAATTTTTAAAATGATCACTAAACATAACATTGTTCACTTAGATGTTACATGCATAATTGATACAGTAAAGTGACGGTGAAAGGCACAGGTATAATAATTGAAAGTTTTTTGTCAGACATTTTTGAGAACACATGCCACTTATTGAGTATCTGACTATCACCATATTAGGCTGGGTTTCTTTTTACTTGCATATCTGCAGCAGAAGCTCTCATTAAGCATATTGTAAAAAGATCCTTTTATGAAAATGCTATCAAGTATTTATAACTACAGCACTGAAGATCAGAGGAGGATATTGTTCAAAATCTGTGCAACATAAAACTGGTCAGAAATCTCAACATCAATCAGTGTCAAAATTAAAACTGACTTGAATTTGTTTTCTTTTAAAATCCTTTTTATTTTTTTTGAGTGGGTTATAACAAGCGCATACTCATTTTGACAATCTTATTTGCTGGCCCCACATTGCAATAAATCAGAAATATGCTGGTAATAAAAGGAAAATATCGAGGCTACCAAAGCAACAGGAAAAAAGCATTCCTAAAAAAAAAAAAAAGAAATCATACCACCACCACCACTAATATATGCAAAATAAGGACTCTTGTCTCACCTGAAGAGTCCTGATATAAATACAGAAATAGAGAGTTGTCCATGAGCCTAAAGGTTTGAGCTATCAGTCCTAATACTTAAAAAAAAAAAAATCCACTCTGGATTAAGGGTTATTAGATACTTCCAAGGCTGACTAGCAGAAATGCGACCGTGTATTACCCAACTGGACACTTCTTCCTGTACTGTATATGAAGAGATTATCTCAGATCTCTAGAAGCCAAAAGAAGGGATAATGTATATACTTCTGACATTGGCACTCTTCCAAGAGAAAGTTGTAACAAGTCTAGCAAAAAAAGAAAAGAAAAAAAAAGAGCCAGAACAAAGGGTGAATGGCATATGGTGGTTATCCTACAATATGGTCCTCATCCCTTCTAATACATCTCTGGAAGACATAAGCAAAGCACAGCAATGTTTTCATAAGAGATGACATGGCTGCATTATACCCTTGGAGGAATGACACTTTATTAATAATTTTTAAAATTATTCCTATTATTTTTTATTTATGAGTCCCGGTGCCCTTGGGAGTACCTGTTCAGGTTAGATCCCTGCACAGGGACTTTGCTTTCACTCCAGTTGTGTGGCTGGTCTGTGCTAGATCTTCTGCAGTGACTGGGCAGCTTAGTATTCCCTCTGGTCACAAAAATTGTTTGTGTGTGGGTAAATTCAGTTTGGAAATCAGTAGTCCTGCTACTGAGGTGACCATGTAGCCTCAGTGCTCAGGGTTCCAGTGCTGTGCAAATGCCTCGTGCACATCATCTCCCTCCCTCCAGGATTTTCTGGATCAGAACACAAAAGTCCTAAATGTAAATTTGTTGTGTGGGAGCCCTTGGATGAGTGGATACTTGGAAAGAACACCCCTATCTCACTGTTTCTAGCTGCTCAGATATTAAAAATAAAGGAATCCTTTCAAATGAAAGAATATTTTCATCACAGAATGCCAGATCATATTTTGTATCTAATCCTCCTGACTTCAGTAAAAAAAAGTGTACAGAGAGTATAACAAAGTCAGTACTTTGACAGTGTCTTAGTTAAAACAAGATCTCAGGAAATGAGTGCGATAATGAGCCATCGGCTAAAAACTCCAGCATATTGTACCAGGCCCTGAGAAATAATGCAAAAGCAAACCCCTTTGTTCGTATAATCACCAGTTGCAGACTCTGCTGCTTATTAATTGTCTGCATGACACTGGAATTGTTTGACCATAAGATGAGGCCATGATTCCTTAGCCATTGATCCTCATCTCTTCCTACTGACACACTTGTAAGCAGGTTTTGTTCTTTATTTAGACATTGGTAGCATTGCTATATAGTGTTTAAAGAGTCCAAAAGACAGCCCAAATCTTTGTTTTACTGCTTTTGTAATAGAAATTATGTGGCTTTTGAAGCTCTTCCACTGAGACTCAGTTTGAGAAACCACAAAGCTAGGGATTTTCAAATTTATTTACAGTATGTTGACTTTATTTTTCCTAAATCTAGCTAAATAACTAAAAATATCATAATTAATGCAGGAGCCTATGACTGTCTTTTTCTTCCTTGCTTCCAAAGGAGCTTCAGATTCACAGGATTCACTCTGACACACAGATAAAGTCAAGGAAATTTTGAAATTCCCCCAAGGTTCGCAAAACATTGGCTACATCTTGTAAATCATGGCAAAATGCAGCATCTTTGAATCACAGTTGTTCATTGAAAAAAAAAAAGAAAGAAAGGAAAAAAGAAAGACAAATGATGATAAAAATAATTCTGGGTCTCCAAGTATGTAGATTCCTTCACAGTTTTGTCCATTTGAATATAAAACTCTTTCTCTACAGTAACTTATTAGGATTTTTCCCTGGGACTGCACCCCAAATGAGTCAGATGTTCTGCTTCAGATTAAGTTAACTAATTATATTACCTTTTATCTTTGCCTTCAGGTAACTTCTTATACTTCTAGCTCATGTAAAGGGTGGTAAAAGCTTTTGTAGTAGTATAATTTATTTGAAGCCAGCTACTAAAGGGCATAGCAGCACCTGAAAGAGAACTAAAGCCAAAATGTTATTAAAAATTAGAATCTCAGAGGGAGCAGTTTTTTTCCGTCTTTATGAACATGCTTGAGAATCCAGGTGGGAAGAATGGACCTAGGCCCAGGTAGTAGCTAGTACTACATCACTTCTAACATTTACAGTTGAAAAAGTAAAAACACAGGTATATATTCATATATTTTTCTTTTACATTGGTTAGTCTATTTTTTCATTTTCTGTAAGTATGTGTGCATGTGGTGGTCCATGGCTGTTGTAGATTCTTATAGGTGATGTGCCCTTTCCAGTGGCAGGTGCATCACTGGTCACTTAGAAGGACCTGAATGTGTCTTTTTTTTCTCCATGTGTGTGGGTAAGAGAGGGAAAGGACTGTCACAGGTTGTTTCAGAGCACCCAACTTCAGCCCCTGTTTAGAAACCACCAGTGGGGTCCACAGGTCAGCACTGCTGCAGTTTCTGAGCAGTGAGACATTGGATCAGACGCTTTCCTTCTGATGGGAAGCACTGCTCAATCCCCTGGGATCAGGGCACTGCCCCCACAGCTGGAGGAGGTGATGTATGGGCAACAAGCCCCAGTTCTTGCACTATTGGCACTGCTCTCAGAGGCAGGGTTGGGCTTTTTAGCTCCTGGTTCATTTGCATAAAGGTCAGGATTTTGAATTGGAATTTTTCTGACTTTTAAACTGGCTAGAGAGAGTTCTGACAGTTGTGATTCCCACTTAGAAAGGAGACCCTGTACTAACAACAAGCTATTTTTTCAGTTATTTTTTGTATTCAGTTATTTTCTGTGGCTGCCACAGGTCTACGACCTGCACCTTACTGATTCTATGCAGAAGAATTTGCAGGATTTCCCAGCATTTGTCTCTCTTATTCCACATCTTTAAACACAAAATCTGGAAGCTACCCAGTCATTATCTCTAGAGTATTTACTCAGTTCCCTCTGAAAAAAACCCCCAACAATTCAATACTGAGGCAGGCACTAAGGTAGAATCTGTAGAAGTGCTGTGAACCCGGGCCATTGGATGGTAGCAAAGATGTTCATAACCTCTGACAGTGAGTCTCTGACCTTTCCCCACAACTTTTGGCAAATATGGCTTCAAAGACAAACAAACACATGGTGCTCAGGCCAGGACCCAGATGAGGCACCTCACCTTGCAGAATCAGGTCAGATGGTACCTCTCTGCATCTTTCATTATTTCATTTTATTCCTTTAACTTCTATCCCGTGCTTAAAATACTACTGGGATTAAAAATTAGAAGTTGCTGTCCCATAATAGACTGAGTTGACCTCTATATTTCAGTGGTGCTGCTGAGATTGGTGTGTGAATGACATTGGTAGATCTCAGTGCAGTTTGGGAGCCTGCATTTTGCGTTAGCACACTGCTCTACCTGATCCTCAACTATTTACCCTAAAACACACCATGCTTTTAGGCAAGTGCCATGCTTCTGCAATCCTCCTTGTCACAAAGTTTTCCTTTCTTCATGTGTGGTCAACACTTAGACAAATGCTAATGGAAGGCTGGAGTCTGTTTTTGGTTTCTAGTGAAGATAAGGGTTCTGACTGGGTATTTGCCTTCTCAAGCTGATGTCTGATGGAGAATGCTCTTGGAATGATGTTGTTGCAGGTCCATCAGGACTTCCCAGTTCACCTCCTTGGTTGTGTTAGGTCCCTACCTATGTAAAAAGGAAAGTGTTTTGGTGCTAAGCCTTCCCTAAGCCCAGAGGGATGCTCAGAGGCACCATCAATCCGTGTCACTTCCTCCTCTTCTCCCCACGTTTTGAACTCTACTGAGAGGGTTTCCACACAGTTAATTCCCTGTCTCTCTCCAGGCCTTGAAGCATTTCACAATGCTATTGTCATACTACAAGGCAAGAACACATAAGTAGGAGTTTCCATCTTTATTTAATTCCCTCTGTGGTCCATTTTAACTCCCTCCTTCCTGGCCAGCCATGTCTCTCTGCAGGGCAGAGCCCTTGCACCAGTGCCCCCTCCTGCCCGTGCTCCCTCAGTTGTCCCAGAGATTCCATCTTTCTTCTAATGTTGTGAATAAAACCCTTCTTTGCTTGAGGTCTCCAGGGTTTCCCTTACAAGCAGAGAAAGGGGCAGTGGGCTGAGATGGTCTGGAGGAGGTGAGTCCACTCTACAGCTCAGAGGGGCTTTCTGAGGAAAACTGCATTTTGGATTTAAAGATGCTTGTGTGTAGCATGAACCATGAAAGGACTACAGGTAGCTCCAAAGGCAATATGTTAAGATACTTTTCTTGGTAATCACTCTTAAAAACAAACAAACAAACAAACAAACAAACCCACAACAAAAAACCCAACCCAGACCTTTTCCTTTCTCCAAAATGCTGTTTCACTCACTCCAAGAGTCGAAAGGATTTTATTCTTAGCCCTCTGTTTCGATCAGTTAATTCCCACCAGGGCTGAGATAAAAATTGTCTGTGGGACACACTGTTCTTTCTTCTTATACACCTAATGTTGCTGTGCTATTTTGGGCTACCATTTAAATAAAAGCCAATTTGACTAAAGAGCAAATATATTCTGTCGAATGACGGCAAAAGGGCAGAGCTTGGGAAAAAGAAACAAGAAAATGCAAGGCATTCATTTTTCCTTTGTACTTTTTAATAAAAGAAATTCTCTTGCAGCTTAAAGTGACACATTAAAAGATGTATGTATCGTGGCTTTTAAAAACACAATTAGATAACACCTTGTCAAATACTTATATTCTTTGTTGACAGCCTTGAGTACAATCACAATAACAGCACAGCTATTTCAGCATGTTTCTTATTCAGTTGCCATTGGCAGAGTCAGCCATTTTATAAAAATGTTACTGTTTATCACTTTAATCATCAATCTACATCTAGTCAAAACAATAAGTCAGAAGGAGTAGTAAATTATACTTGTGCAGCCCTGATGAGTTTGAACTGTTTTGCTGAAATTAACTGCAATAATTATCTATTTTTCTAAAGCTGTTAAGAAGTTCTGGGTAAAGAAAAAAAATTGGATCAATGAGGACTTGGCTTTCGCCTGTTTTATAAAAAAAAATCCTTTTTAGTAGGCTGAGAAAAATTCAACTCTTGAGTCTTGGTTTTCTAAATGTGAAAGAATAAACACAGTTTTTCTTCTCTTTTTCCAGCATAAAGGATCCCCAGGCAGAGTTGTCAGGTGGCCCAGCCGGGGCTGGAGCTGTGGACTGCTCCAGAGGGTCTGGCTGCTCTCAGTGGAGGGGCTGCTGCTGTGGCCCTGGGCTCAGCAGAGCAGCAGACACCTGGGTGGGCAGGTGCTTTTTCTGTGTCAGGGATGTGCTCACTTTGGTTCTCATACTGGTGTTAGTTACAGTGCTGATGAACGCCCAGTCTGCTGTAGATGGAGATACTCCAGATAGATGTGTGTGTATATATATATATGTATATGCACATCTATATGTATATAATGTTTGTATTCTTACCACTAAAGAATAACAGAAGCTGTCAGGGTTCCCACTTTACAGACGTAGGAAAGCAGAGCCACCCATCCCACTGCGCTGGCCGTGGGCAGGGCTGGGTGCACATCTCGGGTGTGCCCCACTGGGGGATGATGCTGTGACTGCATGTGCAGCAGGTGAGCCCTCCCTGGACATGCCTGATGAGTGCAGGGCTCTCCCCACCCTCCCCACCTGTGCCTGGCATTATCTTTACTCAGTTCAACACAGATCCCCCATGCCCACCGTTAGGCATCTACCTCGTTTGATGACTGCCAAAGAAGTTCCATGGCTGGATGTCATGCAGCACTTTCCACCTGCACCCTGACCATGTTTCTGATTTTACCAGGACACTTGTGTTGTCCAAGGCTGCCTCCAGCTATTCCCTGTGGCTCCCTGTTTGGACACGGGGCAGGGATAAAGAAAGGGTTCACTCCCAGGGCAGGTCTCCTGCCCCAGGAAGTGCAGTTGAGACACTTCCCTATCATCAAAACCTTTACCTTTTTTATCCTTGTGGTTCTAGTCTTTTATGTCTTGCCTTTTATCAGTGTGAAATATTTTATTTGTCTGTTTTTGGAAGGACATAATTATCTCTTTCTTTAGCTGGATCCCAACTTCTTAGCAATAGTGTCGTGAATACTATGAATGCATTTTATGTGTCATGAGTGTGTGTGATCAGTCGGTTTTTTAGACTTATATACCATAGACTATCAATATTACATTTGCTGCTCTAACCAAGAGGCTTTAATAATACAGATCTAACTTTTTACTCTTTTACAAGACAAGGCAGCAAATTTAGATTCCTTTAATCACATGAAAAATGATGGATATAACTAGGGGATTGAATTTTGGAAACAATGCTAGGACAAAAGAGTTCCTGATGGGATTCTATAAATATTAACAAAGAATATTTGTCTTATCTTTTGCTAGCAACCATTAAGTATTTAACCCTATTCATGGAACATTTTCTATGTTAAGAAAGCTTTAGCTTTTGTCTCCCCAAAAGACTGTCTGTCTGTTTCTTCAATATATTAGTTCTACTGTTTTGCCATCAAACTTTGATGGCAAATTTCATTTATTTATTGTAATATAAATGTATAGTGGTTACTAAGCAGTTATTTAGAACAATATTTATACAGATCTTTATTAATTTATTCTAATTACTGATTGAGGCCCTTGTAATACCTGAGAAGACAAAGCATGTGAAAACCACAGTCAAAACCAATATATTAACGTAACTTGTGCCCTCTGTGGGGAGCACAGCAGATGTATTTTGGAGTCCAAAGGAAAAAAAAAATGAAGTAGTAAGCTTGGAGCACATTCCCAGCTTTGCATAGGTGCGAAAATGCCTGGCTCCTGACAGAAGTTTATTTGCAGATATTTGCACCCTGGTTTGCTTTTTCTGCCTGATGTGTAAATAATAAATATCTCTCCCGGTTTTTTGTTTTGGTTTTTTTTTCTTTGTTTTAATTTTTCCGTTTGGGCTTTCCTGCCAGCCCAGGTTTCTGTTGTTATACAATTACCCCCAGAAGCCCCACACCTGTCCTTGGGGCCGTGGCCAAGATAAAGGTCCAGCTCCGGCCGGGCTGTATCCCCGGTGCTCCCTGGGGAGGGCAGCCCTCCCTGCGTGAGCTCAGGGGTGGCATCGGCGGGGGCAGCAGCCACCCCTTCCCCAGCACAGCTTAATTTCCCCCAGCTGGCACCGTCGGCCCGCTGGGAACACAACCAGACGGAGCTCATCAGCGAGCAGCAGCACCCCAGCGCTCTCCAGGCGCCGTCTCCGTGTGGGGCTGCCGAGGACAGGGATGCTCAGGCTCCCCACGTGCCATGTGAGTACCGGCGAACACGGAGACCGTCCCCGGGGGTGTGCTCGGGGTGCCTTTGTGATGCACTTGGCTACAGCGAGCATCAGGTCCCAACCCACGGCAGAGAGAGGGAAAAGTAAATATATTTTGTTGGTGGACGTGTTCCTGTGCTGTACGATTCTGGAAAGGAAACGGAGTTTAATTAAGAGCAGGTATTTAAAAGGAAACTGGTAATGCTTTTAGACTGAAGCTGAAAGATATGTTAAATTCCTGTTGTGATTGACTGGAGAGCAGAAGGAGCTCTCCTTGCCTTTCCTGGGTCACAGCTAGGAATGGAGAGGAATCTTTCTTTTGCCTCAGCAAGCTGTGGGAGCTACTTCAATGGCCAAAAATAATTTTGAGTATAACACATCTGCATACAACAGAATAATTCTCATTTCTCTGCTGACCCCCCTCTCTGCAGCTCAGGAAAAGAGAGAACTCATTTAGCTCCTTAAACGTAGGTGTTGTAATCATTAATAAGGAAAGTGCCAATAAAAAAAATCTGGTGATACTATAATGGGGGAGATAAAACACTGCAAAGAATAATTAGATGCTAGCATCAAAATACCGCATGAAACAAAAACAGTAGGGAGAGAATCAACATTTAAAGCAGTTTTTGAATTTTATCTTTACCTGCACTCCTTAATCTTTTATTTTGTCTTTTGATTTTCCTGCTATGTACTGTGTTCCTCTTTTGTTTTATTTTCATTTGACTTCATTTTATTACACCTCCCTCCAGCTTTTCCCACCCCTAAGATTTTTTTTTTTTTGTACTTTCAGCTCTTCCTTTGTTAATGTTGAATGCAAATGTAAGCCTGCTGACAGATTTTCAGGAGTCAGGAAAAAGTCTTCAATACTAAATAGCTAGGATCAAAAAGCTGAGTGGTGGGGTATGAGTCAAAGCAATTGGAGCCCATCTCGGTTGATACATGGGACGTGGAAATCCCAACAAGCTGTGCTGTTTGTCTGGGCACCTTTTTGATCTATACTGGGAATAGTTATTGTTGGCAGAACCCAAGCTGCCCTTCAGGTGTGCTTGGAAGAAGGCACGTGGCAAGACATAGCTGTCCCCAGCCCCATGTGGTGGCTGGTGAGAGTCTCTGCTGTCTTGGAGGTTGAACTTCAGCAAAGGAAAGGATAGGAAGAAATCAGTGTTGGTTTATCCAAATTCAGATACTTTTGGGGGTTGGTTGTGTCTCCCTTTTGGGTAGCTGTAAGTTTCTAGGAATTCTCTGCAGAATGTGAGAAGGCAAGTTTTTGGAGTGGAATGACTGAGCAATGTCCCTTGTCCTCAGGCTGGAAAAAGAATGGAGGCAATATTCTGGTGGGGTACAGAGGAAGTGTGCAGGCTGCTCTCTGGTGTCCTAACCAAACACTGACAACTGCATATCAGTTAGGGTAGACTGTCCTAGAACAAAGATAGGAGACAAGTATTTTTGCAAACTGTATGCAGCTACAGTAAAACTGGCATTGAATGGAGCTCCCTTGGCCCTGGAGAGCAGGCAGATGGGCTTACCTGTAGCACTAGGAGCAGGGCCTGCATTGAGGGACTGGTACTACAAACCCTCCCCACTTTTGAATCTCAAAATATCTGTGCTGTTAGGACCTGTGGCAGACCAACCTGTTACACCGTGTCTGCATTCAGTGACAGTCACCAGTTAAAAGTGCTTCTGTTATAAAATGGGAATGGGTGAACAGATTCTGAGCTTCTGGTGTTTGGTCAATCCAGCTCCACATCCTCACCAAGCAGTTAAAAAAGGATCTGTTGCTACAGAATGAATGTGGACGTACATATTTTTATCCAGTTGAAGGATAGGCATTCTGAGTGTTGTGTGCTGGCTCTAGTGCTGAAAATAAAACTCACAGAATAGGGCATAGTACTAATTAGAAACTTTGAATGGAAAAAGATCATCAAATATAGAAACTTCCTGAATATGCTTCTCTACATGCTGAATATGTTGAAACAGAGTGAAGAATTTTGTCTTTGAGGTTCACATTTTTACTGTGCAGTAGATAAGAACTAGGCTCTCAGATAAATTACTCTTTTAATATGCAAAATATATATATTTTTTCCCACTTCTGCAGTGGTCACCCTTAACAAGTTTCCAGTTTTTCCACTGGTTCCTTCGCCATTGCTCTTATCAGTCAGTATTTATAGTTCAGTAGTAGTTAAGTCATTATGTAACCACAGTATTTATCATCTGGGAGTACATGGAATTAGATGGATGAGAAGCACAGTGCTGCCACTTGACAACATGGCATGGTTTGTCTTGCCCAACATGAAGGTACTTCCCATCACCCTGGGGGATGTTGTGACCGTGGACTGATGTTATATAATTTTCCTCACCTGAGACTGATTTATTTTATCTTGGTTCTAGATTAAATGTGCCTCCATTTTATGCAAGGAGAGATTCTTGCAGAAGCCTTTGGTATTATGGCATCTGCTTGAGGTGTATGGAGAAAGGCTGCAGGAGACTTGAGTGGGGGCTCTGGAAAGATGAAGATGTGCCTGAGGAAAGGAAAATGAAGTTTTGTGAGGAAGGGGTGGTGTGGATGGGAGGTAACGAGCAGGGCTTGAGCTTGGGGGTGAACCTGTTGGAAGCAATGTGCTGAACTCCCCTGATCCAGCAGGGCTTGGAGCGTTCTCACAGTTGTGGCAGGACCTGAACATCCCTAAACTCTTAATGCTGAATTAAATAGAGAATCTAAATCATACTACCTAGACCTGTGTCTGTCTGTAAGTAATAAACTGAAGTTTTAAGGTGGGCAATTCATTATACTAAAGCTATCACCTGTTTCCTGTACTCTGTCTTTATTGGTGACTGATCTTTTCTCCAATTCTCATCATGCTTGCTACATCTCTGCTGCATGCCAAATAGAGATCAGTGACTTTATTTTTGAATGTGAGCTCCCTATCAGGGCCTGGATTTATTATCCCTGTACAAAACCCACAGCAATATCTTCTAGGGTATTGGAACTCCAGGACCAAAGCTGTTAAGTCCATTGCCCCCGCTGCAGAGGGGCTGTCTAACCCTGTTTCTTGGTTTTCCAAAGTGCCAAGCATCTAGAAAAACATTAAATTGTTGCATTTCCAGAGCATCAGGAAATGCTGATTTGTTTAACACTGTTTCTGAAGTAGTTGCCTTCTGGGTTATTTGCTTTCCTAGTAAGCACTTATGCCACAGTGCAAACTTCTACTGAGGACCCTCTGCATGCTTCAGATTAGAGATTTAATGTGGGACCACCAATTCAGTCAATCTGCAGCCAGAACATATTATCTACTGCATAAATCACAGTAAAATGTGATTTTCACATTTGCTATGAGGCCTTATTTGTATTCCAGGCTTTAGACTGTGTACTGTAGATCTTGGGGATGAACTGGCATAATAGGTAAAAAGGCCAGAGCAAATGCAGGAGCTCTTTGCAATTCCCTATTTAGTTGTGGCTGATCTCTTGGTGTACCCAGACCTTTTGGTAAAACATTGTGCAGCTCCTGTGCTGGATTGTCTATTGAACTCTGTCCAGTGGTACCTACTAACAGGTTTTGGCATGGTTTACTCCATGTGGTGCAAACCAGAGGTGAAAGTGAGGCTGGCTGGCAGAGGGGTGGCTGCCTCACCTGCTGGAGGATGAGAGAGGCCCACTTTGCTCACGGCACAGAGAGGTTCAGACATGGTACCTTGCAGTTATCCCACATCTTTCAAAACAGACAGTTTGTGTTTTACATGTACCCACCCATTTCCTTTATTTTTCCTCCTTTGTTCCCTTTAGGTTTTTGCTTTGAAATTTCACTAAATCGGTGTTGGTACAATTTTCCTTTCAGTTATACTGAAAGTAGCATTTTATCAATGTCAGCTGATTTCTTTTTTAATTGAGCTAAAGTTCACAGAGTGTGACAGGGACGTTCCTGGGTAGTATATATTTCATGTTATAATTTAAATTCTGAACTCTTTGCAATGGAGCACCATTGTCATCTGTTACGCTACATGTGAAGCAAAGGATGCTGTTGGCCTTCTAAACAGTAAATAACACTCCATATCCCTCCACCCCTGTGGAGGACATGAGAAGGCTGCAGAAACATTTGTACCTGACCTGTTTCTCATTAAATGGAGGGAGTGGCATAGGTGGCTTGGTTGGGACAAGGTGTGTGTGCACCCTCTCAGGGCTCTCCCTACTCCTGATGAGGAACAGGTGTGGAGCAAAGCCACTGAACACAAGGGAACCCCTGTTACAAATTTCAGGCTCGTAAAATGTCAGTTCAGGGACTTGCTTGGATGTCACCCTGCCTGTCTGTTCACCTCACAGGCAGTTTGGACATTCATTTATTTTGGTCAGTCACCTGATCCTGAGTGCAACTGGGGTCTAGGGCGAAAAAAAATTATCTTTATAAAAAATTTTTATAAAACATTTTATCATGGAAGTTTTGCCTCCAATCATCTGCTCTGTGCTGTCTTCCATGAGCATCTGCCCTGGTGGAAGCCCTGCTATAAGCTCTGGAGGCAGCTGACAACGTGCATTTAAGAGACACCCCCCAGCCTCTCCCCCCACCAGCCTGCTATTAACTCGGTTAAAATGTGTATGACCATAGAATAACCATGGAGCATGGATGAGTAGGAGAGAGGGAAGACCTCAGGGCCAGGCAGTTTACAAACAGGCATCACAGCCACACTGTCCTTTGCCCCCTCTTACATTTCTTATTACAGTACATTAAAACCCTTTGCTCTGTCAAATTGACAAAGGCAGCTATAAAAGGGGTCCTTTCTAATACACAGTAATATAAACTATGTTTGTACACTTACCACATAATCCCTAATTACTTCCATACTTTCATGTGTGGAGAGCTTTGACGCTTGCATTGCTGGATACTTAGTGAATGAAATAAAAATCAGAAATTATTTCGGTATAAGTATGGGGTAGTATGTGGTATGTGAATTAGCTTCTAGTCTGGCGACACAGCTCACATTTCAGAATAAATATACTAAGTGTCATTGATCCACTAAGTGTCAAATAAAAAAGTATGACACCAACAAAACTCTCATATGACCCTGACATTCCTCCAGTACTTAAAGCAATTACCCTACTATTTAATAACAATGTTTATAAAATTGCTTTTTGATTGGCTATCATCTATGTCATACCTATGTCAATAATTCCCAGTGAATGCCTGTGTGTGACCTTTAACCCTTCTTTACAAATAA
Source organism: Neopelma chrysocephalum (assembly GCF_003984885.1). Lineage (NCBI taxonomy): Eukaryota > Metazoa > Chordata > Aves > Passeriformes > Pipridae > Neopelma > Neopelma chrysocephalum. Next base: position 1,036,348 of record NW_020897783.1, read on the forward strand.
TTTCCATTTCATAATAGCAAGAAGTCTCTTTAGGCGGTTGGTAATGGAGTCCTCCCATGAAGGCTGCATCACTTGCTTTTTGGTTTGCCTGCATGGTAGAGGGCACAGCTTCCCCTCCACTCCAAAGGGGTGCACAACTGCCTCCATCTCAGCCCACACAGGACTGCCCGAAATACAAAAAAGATTGAGCTTGCAGTCATTTTTCAGGAACTGTCTCTAATAACTAATGTGGTCATGTGAAAACTATCTGAAGTTTTCCATGGTTTCACTGTTACCCTTGACCACAGTAGGTTGTCACAACTTGGGCATTACATGTCTTTTATGTTTGCATTTTCCCTTCCCCTTTTTATTTCTGCTTTTTAAAGTAGAGAGAGAGATATAAATGATGCATGATAAATACAGGGCTAAAGCTGTGGTGACGTGGAGATGGTAATGAAGTGTCTGTGCTGACTGGAGCTGTCATGTTTGCCCAACAGTATTATCCCAACAGAGCTTAAAAGGTCTGAAGGTGCATTTTGGACATTGTTTATTCATCTGACTTTGTTGGAGTGATTTCATTATTAAAAATGGTATCTACCAAATGCAATGGAGTTGATGCCTTCTCTGACTCTGGTTCCTGAACAGATTAAATGGGCAAAGGTAGTTGTGTCAAAGAAGTTTTGAAGCAGTTGGTTGCGGGTAACTGATAGAAATCATCTTCCCAAACACCATAAAATCAAAACAACACGTGATCCTCTTCCTACTGTTTATTTCCCTAAAGCCACAGAAAACTGCGTAGAATTCTTAGAAAGCATCTGAATATCTCTTTTCTGCATCAGAAGACTTAAGAAAACCACTTTTAGAATGCATTATTTGGAGGCAGACAGCTGTGTTAGGAGCATGCACACGTCAGAACCTGTTCATGACTTGACCATATGTGAGATCCAAGATGGTCAGAGATCTTGGTAAAAGTTATGGGCATACCTGGCTTGCAGCTGTGTGGACCTAGTGGTTTTCTCTTGGTGGGAAAATCCAAGGCAGATGAAAGGCTGACTGAGGTTATGTCTAAGGTAGATGTCTTTGATCCTGTGGAGGCCTGGCACCAGCAGAGAGGTATCCTGTCCAGTCAGGAAAACCTGCTGTATTTTAATGCTGGCCCTTCTGGGTGCTAAATACCAGAAGCATCTCACTCCTTGGGAGTGCACACTCTGTAAACAGCTTCACAAAGCTTTCTGCAAGTGCTGTGTGTGATAAAAGCTGTGCAGAATATCAGACATGCCAGAGAAAGAAACCCCACTCCTCATTTCACTGAAACATATATAGCCATCTCTAAGAATTGTAGCCTTAAAGCTGGTGTAGAAAAAGCTTAGAAGATCAAAGTTTGGTGTGTGCTTGGTAATGTTTTGAGAGTGGTATTTTTAGTAACAATCCCCCCAGCACTTGGATGGGAAGGCAGGCTGTGCTGCACATGTAGGCATGGTGAGTAGATCTTACTTTTCCATGTAAGAGTCTCCTAAGTGCACGCTGAAAGATGAGGGATATCAAGAATAGCAGAGTGGTAGCATATGAAGAGAGAAGGAGTGAGCAGGCCAGCATCAAAAGAAGGTGGGCCAAGTTTTAGCTCTTTGCTTGTTTCAGACTGCAACCTTGATCTCCTGCTAATAGGTTTTATTTCTGGAATATGCATGTGCTTGCAGATTTGCCCTAAAACATGATGGGTCTCATGATTCACACTGACTCTGTTTACATTTCCCAGTAGATACATTTAGTTTGTTCATAGGGGCAAGTACTTCTGATCCTCTTTGGGAAATTGGAGTAGTTGATGGAGCTTTTTCCTCTTCTCAGTTAACTGTTCCCCTAGATTGTCTCCTATTAATATGCCATGATGTGTTGATGTAAAACACTTTAATATTTCCATATGTAATAAAAGGTCAGGGATAGTATTCTTTCATTACCAGGAGTCATATATCAAGTACATCACAGGAAATTCCACTCTTTAGCAAAACAGGAAGGCAAATATATTGATTACAAGTATTCTGTCAAATTAGCTTGAACCCTATGCTAAGATTATCAGGTTTTTCCATTTGAGAATGTACAGTAGCTCAGTGCACCACCTCTTGTTTATTTTTTGGAAGGGGGGGAGAGGTGTGATGCTGAGATTTTACCGAACTGGTTGCTTTCTTTCCTGAATTACTGGAAGATGAAGAAGGTCTTTCTTTCCCTCCCCCAGCTGAAGTGCTCTCCCTCTCCCAGCACTCAAGAACTCTATGCTAAAAACCCTCCTTCCCTGCTGCTTCCCTCCTGCATACCTCTGGCTTTCCATAGAAAACCAGCAAGACCTGCTTGATGCCAAACGTCCCCCTTGTGCTGTAGCCAGTACCTTCCTTTTACAACTTATTTATAAGATTTCTGAAAAGTTACAATTATCTCCGTGCCTATCACTTAATCATCAAATAGGCTGAAGTTACAGAAATCCAGCCACCTCTGCAAGAGGAGGATGCTACAGCTGTGACATAATTACATTATCAACTTAATTAAGGAAGTGAGTGAAATGAAAGAGAAAACAAAACAGCCAAAGAGAAGGCTAGAGGTGGGAAGGAAAGGTGGGATGGTAGCATGCAGAGGATGTGTTAAATTTAGCTCTAAGTGGTTTAAAAAAGGCTCTAATGTATCATAAAAATCCCTGGGTTTTCATCCTGTGCTCTTGGCTTTCTGAATGGCTGCTGGGGTGGGATGAGGGGACCCATGGAAGATGAGCTGCTACCATGCACCCCCCAGCCTCTGGAGCCACAGCAAGTTGAACCAGGCAAACCAGACAAAGAACGTGCAACTTCAATGCGTTCACATGTCAGGCCCTCAGGAAATCTGGCTTTGCAGAATAAAGGCTCAGCCCTGTTATCCTCAGGAGCTGAAACCCCCCATTAACTTCTGTGGGAGTTTTGGGCACATGAGAACTGAAAGTTCAAGCTCCTAATCTGATTATTCTCATCCAAATATATTAATTGTAGAAAACCAACAATGCTTTTCCTAGACAGGATAACAAAAGCAGATCACTGCCTAAAGTACGTCCTTTTTCTTCTGCTTTCAAATCCCATGTACTTTTCAGTATCAAAAAGGAGGAGAGGGGGGAAAAAAAGTCTTCAAATCCTTTATTTGATTTCAGTGTACAACTATGCTTAGTTTAAATGTCACCCATATGTAGAACAGTGGTTGCACCAGAGCAATCATGGTGAGATGTCTAAAGGGGTGTCAGCAAATTGGACAGGGTATAATTTTATCAATGTGTTCTTGTCTTATTTTAGTTCAACATCATTTCCCAGTTGCAATTCTTTTGAGTGACACATGGAATGCAAAACAACATAAAAGGTCTGCCCTGAGGCAGATATGTGTCCATGTAGGACTTTAATTATTCTTTTTGAATAATGTGTAATATGCAAGCCCAATTTCTTTCATAAAAGTCTGATGGAAAAACTGTGTATCACCTGTATAAGTAGTTTTATGATAGACCTCATATTTTTTAGAAGGACTGAATTTGGAAAAGGTCCTTATTGGTCCAAGTACTTCGGATTTTTCAGGCAACGTTCAGGAGAGAAAGCAATTGCTCTCATGGTGTTTTGCAATGACATATAAATCATTGGTTTTTTTGAGAAAGGCATTCTTTTGTTCATTCAACTGCTGTGTGTTTAAATAGCACTTCCAACTCACGCATAGAGTGCTATACATGTAAGAATTTATAAGAATGAATTCTTTTACTCTGTTCTCTAACACCTGTAAGCTGATCCTGCTCTTATTTACATCACTTTTATACCAGTGTAACTCTGATGGCTTCATGGAAGCAAGTTCTGAGCAAAATCAGAGTCAGATCTTTTCCTTCTAAGAGCTAATATTAAACTGGCTCTTTAGGTAGCACTTGGTGTATCATTTTAGATTAGATGATAAAAAATAATGAAAAAGATATGTGTGAATGAAAATGTAGATCGTAATGATGAAATATGTTTTTAATATTTTAAAAAAAAGAGAAGCTAGTGTGAAAGCAAATTAAGGATGTCTCTGCAGTTTTGCTACAGGGTGTGGGCCTGATTCAAAGGCTTCTGAAGTCTGTGTGCAGCTTTTGACATGGGACAGGAAAACTTCTCCTGGTGTTTTGGGAACTGTGTATTGGAGAGTCAGTAGAGATCTAGGTGTGCTCATACTTTCAGGGAGAAGAAAGCATGAGGAAATAAGATTGTTGGTCTCTTACCATCAGGTGATTATGGTCAACTGGTAAAGATGAAATTTGACCACAGACTTCTCCATCTCCTTTGATAACTGTTTTCTTAAAGCTTCTTCTAAAACTGTTTCAGGTTTTTTTTTAAACTAAATAACTAAATTTGCAAACCTAACAGTTTATATAGTAACATACAAAAAGAAAAAATCTGAGAGCACTTTTAGCTGAAATCACAGGAATTGAAGCAGAAGGAGGGAGTTTCTGGGTGCAGAATTTTTGCTGCAGATTGGACACAAAATTAAATGAGAACTTGTACATGGACAAAAATGTGACCATGGAGGTTGCTGGGTTTGTCAGGGTCCCAGCACAGCATCACAGAGTTTGCATTCCTGTCGTGTGCTGCCTTCTCCCCCTTAGAGTAATCTTGTTTATTTGGTCACTGCATGGCTCTGTTTTTGGAGGGATATTTCAGTTAGCATAAACTATTTGAAGACTGTTTGGAGAAAAGCACTAACCCATCCCAAAACCAGTGGGATAAAAAGCTCTTTGTTTATAACTGTTACTAGTTTAATCATTTAGATGAGACAAATTTGCACTTCTAGCCCTGAGTGTGCTCTGATTTCCCTGCAAACATGTGTTGTGGGATTTGCATTGTCTGCGGTGGGAGTCGCACAGAAGGGAAGGAAACATTTTCCCCATCTTTTTTATTTTTTTTATTATTATACTTTATCCCCTCAATTTACAACATAAAGAACCACGTAAGTAGAGGAGCTGCTGGATTTTAATGATGAAAAAAAAATACATCAAATTATCCTGGTACAGAAGAGAAAGCCAGAAAACAGCAGCTGAGATCAGGTTTCATTCAGATGATCTAAACCAGCGTTGTTTCAGCAAGTTCAATTTTCTCCCCAAGTGTCTGGTCCCTCTGATGAACAGAGCTCCACTGCCTGCACCAGGGAGGCTCTGCTGGCCGGCAGCCCACTGACTGACAGTGACCTTGTGCTAACTGTCTGTCAGAAACGGTCACTCAGAATTCACGGGGATGAAAAATAAGCATTTGGTGCCTTTCTTTAGAAACATAACAGACAGCTTTGCTTTCGCACCTCCTAATAGCCTTTTTTAAAAATAGTTTCTCTAGCAGGATGCTTTTTTAGCGTGCGGAGGTTTACATGTCTACATTTTTCCAGAATTTATTAGGATTATTTTTGTTTTGTATGTGTTTTTTATCTGAAATTTCCCGATGCCACCCTGCGATGCTGCCAGTTTAGCAACTCCAGCTGTTGTGAGTCATGAGGATAGGCTATGGTGATGACTGGATCACAGACACAGGGGAATTTTATTTGTGAAGTCCGAGTGTTAACCCTTTGGGACAAACTTTTTAAGCTGTACCTGTTTGCAAAAATAGCAATCACGCTGTCCTTTTTCCAAAGAAAATCCTGGCCTCAGCTCCCACACTTTACCACTCTCAGGTGGGCCCTTTTTTCTAGCAGTGGAGGTGGCTTCCAGGCAGTGGTTGGACAGGAAAACTCTTGTGGTTTATTGGGTCTATTTGGTTTTGCCAGCCACCATGTAGGGAAGGGGCAGAGCAACTTCTCCCAGTGCAACCCCCAGGCCTTCAAATTCCTCTTGCCTTTCAGGAAAGGAGTGTCTTTTTTATAGGATCCCAGTGTTATTCATTGGAAAGATGGGAACAATTTTAAGCTTCCAGGTCTGTATAAGCTCTATTGAGAGTGGAAATTAGTTGAGGCTCCCTGTGGTGTATGTGACTATGGAAGCTACAATGCTCATTTGTCCTGCTGAGCAGTTCTTGTATGTGCTTTACTGACTGCAGAAGGTTTTTTATTTATTTATTTATTTATTTATTTTATTTTTTTTTTAGAATTGCAAAGATCTCCAGTGGAGAGCGATGTGGTAGAACTGAGAGTTCAAGCTACCCCTCAGTCATGTGGCATAAAAATACTCTTCCAGAGTTAGGTTAGGAAGGTTTAGATGTACACTGAGTTAATGCAGTTGCAGAATAAATTAGCTATCTGTTGCAGCCAAGAATCATGAGTCTGCATTTCAGGGTCTTGCAATGGAGAGGAGGAAAGAAAAAAAAAAAAGAGGGGTGGGGCAATTAAAAATGATGCACATGCAGACAAACTTCTTTATTCTAAAACTCGATTATTGGTGCCCTGTCTCTTTGATTGAAGACAATCTCTCTGGCTTATCCTTTTCCATTTTTTGGCCCCTTTGGTAGATCTGGGCAGGTGAGGGAGCCCTGGGGGATGTTCTGCTCCTGTAGCCCTGGGGGATGTTCTGCCTCTGCCTGCAGCAGCAGGACTCCACCAGGAGCCACCGGCCCACGGCCAGGTCCTGCTGCCATCACAGGGGATGAGCTTGTCTTCTAAAATCCCCTCAAACCCCCGGGCACAGCCCTGCAGGAGGCTGGGGAGCTGTGGGGCACCCTGTGGGCTGCACACTGTCAGAACAAAGCCCTGAATTTTGGCTTCCTGTTGTATGCCAATAGAGTGTCATTTAAAGTCTCAAACCAGCCAAAAGTTCTCACACCCTCACCCTCTCCACCACCCTGGATACAGAAATAGTCAGATCTTTTTGTTCATGATTAACTGACTCACGCTTAGAAATCATCAATTTAAAACCCATTTCAGGCAAAGTTACTGGAATGTTCTTTGCATGGATGTATCAGTATATTTAAATTACAAAAGTCTCCAATAGGTGCTGAAAATATCCTTAATAATTTTCTGAGGATATAGCAAATTTAGTATTTGGTACTAATTACTGTTATTTGCATCCCCCTCCCCCTCCAGAAAGGGTCTCCGAGAAGAAGGAAATTTGGATACATAATGTACACTGACAGCTCCTACAGTGTGATGGGGAGGGACAATTTGAGACTGTCACAGGGCTATGCTCAGCTTCTTAGAGATGGGATTTCTCTACATGCTAAAGTATGAGGAAGGCTAAATAACTCACAGGTGTCAACGGCACCAAAGAATTATGTGTGTCTGACCTATGAGAGAATAAATCTCATTTCCTGCTTAAATCCACGAGACGTCCCTTTTAAGTGCAATAAAAATGTAGCATTTTGTCCTCCTAATTATCTTTTACAATTTTCTCAAATTTATAAAACCAAGATTTTCCGAATTTTAATTTTTTTTTATTTTTTTTTTTTTTACTGGTAGATTGTGCTCTTTAGTATCATTTTACATAATTTAATACAATTTGTTCCATCCATTGGTTTTCATGGAGATACAAGCTGTTCGTTTGTGAGAAAGCTGGCATGGGCGCGAACGTTGGCAAAGAGTCACCTCCAGGAGTTTATTCAGATTTCGAAGTTGCATGGGGGCACCGGCCATTTTGAAGGAGATAGATGTTAAGGTGGCTTCTTTTTTATTTTTTCAATAATTTTCATTTGATATTTTTATTTTTAACATGGGGTTGATAGCCTCTGCCTCCCCCCCCCGTTCCTCAGTCCTTGGCAAAGTGAGTCATTGTTATTTTGTCAGCTGAATCGCGGTCACAGAAAATAATCTAAGCTTAAAAGAGCGGCTTTCTCTGAAACGTGCGTTATTGAATGAAAAGAACACAGGTGTTTCTTAATTATTTGTGCAGAAGGAAAAAGTAACGCTGAGCGGATGTGCTGTAATGATTAACACACTGAGGAGGAGAGGCTGCGGTGAGTGAGATTCTCCTTTCTTCTCTCTGTGCCGCCCTTTCTGCCTCCTCCTGAGTGCCAGCGGGCAGCGTGTGGTACCAGAGGGCACTGAGCCTCTTGGGCCCCTGGAAAAATGCCTGTTTGGCTGTCAGATGTCAAATAAAGCATTCCTGTGTCAGGGGTGGGATGAGGAATTTAGTGAACCCTCTCTCTGTGCATTTTTGTGATTGAGGGGGTGGCAGTTCCCACTGGGAGTCTCCTCAGAGTGAGTCTGCACATCCCTGCCTGGATGCAGCAAACCTCTTGGCCATGGTTTGCTACCACCGGAAGGGTGAAAGTTGGGGCTTTTGGGCTTGGCAGTCATGAAGCCAAAATGCCACCATCCTATATCACTCCTAACAACAGCTCTGTCCATTGCAGCATGTTTAGGTATTTTTAAACTGCAATAAGCAATCAAAAAATTGTTATCTTAGTGTAGATGCTGGTTTTGTGGAGGCTGACAGCATGAATCTGATGTTGTGTTTCTGAATGAGGAGCTGGATCCACTGTCTTGCAGGGTCCCTGGTGGTTGTGTCAGCTGGATGCTGTATTCGGGTGCTCGGTGAGATGTTTCTGTCTTTACCACATTTCTGTAGCCCTTGGTATGAAAGAACCATTTTGGAGGTTGGTTGTGCGTAGAGAGAGCATGTGCCTCCATCCTGTGTGCTCCCCAGAAATACCAGGAAGGGGTTATGGAGAATAAAATGCTAAACCAAAAGGACACAGAGCAGTGGAGCTGGCAGGGTGCGGTGATCAGAGTGGGAGGTTAGCCAAGATGCCCAGCTGAAGCCACCTCCTCCTGAGAAATACGATGAACACAGATTTTTAATGATTTCAGGTCACTCACGCCATGACCTTCTCCCTCACTCTGCTGTTAGGGACACCAGGCCAGGAAGGCTCATGGCTGTCTTTGGAGGTGCCTTGTCCCCTGTAACAACCAGACTCATGTTTTGACAGTACCAGGTCAAATGGTCCTGAAGTGGGATCAGATATCCCATTGCACAAGTGCTCCTTAGGTCATTCAGGGGGATTGCTCAGCTGAAATGTGTCTAGTTACTCATCAGATTGGAGTCAAATTTTCAAATTTGTAGTCTTTGCTGAGTGAAGTTGAAATACTGTTTCTCAAAACCTTGCCACTGTCTTCCAGAAAAGTGAACAAAATGGTTTTTCCTTTATAATTCCTTCCCTCCCCAAGCTCTGACACTTCTGACTGTTGTAGGGAATCATTCCTACAAGCGTCATTCACAGCCCCAAAGACAAAGCCTATATTAACTCCCACACACACTAAACGTCACACCAGAGCAATGCCTCCTATGGGAGGAACTCCTCCAAGGATTAAAACCCCTGTACTTCAATATCAACCTTCTACTCCACATGGTGGTAATATTTTTTTTTCCTCCCCTCGCCTGAACCCCCTTTCAATGGGCTTTGCTGCTGATATTGAACCACCAGCCTGATGCTGGGGCTCACCTCTCCAATCTGTTGCAGAGCGTGCCCTGTCTCGGTGGGCCTGTTGATCTGATACCTTGTGCAGTCAGGGAAGTTTTCTTTTTTTCTGTTTTCTGGTTTTGGTGCTTTTTGTAACCCTATCAAAGCAACCATGAGCCTTGTTCTCTCCTCTCCCTGGCCATCTGCTTGAAGCATCTGGTAATCAGGTGCAAGCCCCCACATCCAGAGCATTCATGCTTAAATTTGCAGCTACCTTGCCACCCACATTGGCTTTTGTTATACTGCCAAGATGTACCTCTTTGTGTGCTCGATATGAGAGAGGCTTAAATTCCACCATCAGCCTACTGAAATTGTGATGGGCCAGGGTGACATTATCACCTTTAAACATAGATATGTATCAGCCTTCTCCCATTTTTCTCTGCTAGAGTTTCCAGCTAATCTCTGCTCCAATTGCTCATCATACCCAAGCCATGTGTGTGCTGTGGAGCTACAGCTCCAAGTTGCAAATAATTTCTCAAAGAAATATCTCAGTCTAAAACATGATGATGCTTAATGTGCACTTGTCATTTCTGGGATTCTTCTTATATCCCTTTTTCCATCTGAGTAATCTCTGTGTATGTGTCTCCATATAAGAGACAAATAGAGTCATTGTTCTGCTCCATATTTTAATTCCATATCTGTATTTTAGGGACATTGCTGCCTTCCCAACAGACTGACTAAGTATTACAAACTGCCAAATTTAGGCTTTTGGAAGTGGCTGCAACTGAAATTGCCCATTGAATTTAAGAGCAGACAAATAATTTTGTCAAAAACACCCAAGGCAATGACCTTGAGCACTATCCCCTGTCCCTTACAAAAGGATCCCTAAAGGATAAAAGCTTCACTGATGCTGATTGGTATTTCTGCAGCCCCAGATTAGAAAAGAGAAAAGCATCTAGACTTCTGATTTTTCTACTGCATCAAAATTTTCCTGTGTGCTCTATCTGTTAGAGTAGAAACATCAAACTGAAGCCCCTCGTTCTGGAAAAACATGGAAATGTAAGGTATTTGCTATGTCCTGTGTGTGGGTGGAAAGAGTGCCCATCTGTTTGAGTAGGACCTTTTTAATAACGCAGTAGGAGTCACAGACAAAAGTCCCAAGGCAAGGTGGTCCTTGGGTTTGGAGCTGCCCCATCTGGTGCTGGGCTTGAAAAGCTTCTTTTCACTATAACAACATCTTGCAGACCAGCACACTCAGTTACTGGGAACCCACTCCAGCAGTCCTGGTGTGCTTCCCATCCACCCAGGGGAGGTTGGCTTTTCCTACCCTCTGAAATCCCCTGTGGCAGGTGTTGGATGTGCCCTGAGCTGTCCTCGGTGGGATCTGCTCAGCCCACATTCGTGTGGTTTCTAAAATTTGGTGGTGCAAGTATCACACAGCATTGATTTGGTGGTCCTGGAGTGCTGGCTGTGTTGTCTAAAGAGAAATGTGCTCTGGAGAGACACAGAGTGGTGGCAAAGAAGTACAGTTCCAGGATGATCATATATATCAATCTTACAAGTATTTTCCTATGTTGGTAGCTGGGATCACGTGTGGAAGGGAGATGGTAAAACAGCAATTACAAATAGCAACTGTCTTTCATTACTCATTGCAATTAATGCCATGTTTTTCTTGGTATACCCATCAATATTTTTTTTCCTTCCCAGACTACTTATTCACTGTTGGCGTCTTCTGTTACACCTTTTTTTAATGTGATATTAAAAAAAAAAAACACCAAAAAACCCCACACCACCCTATAAATAGCTATAATTCTGCCTTTTTTTTTTTTTTTTAAGTTTGAAATTGATTAAGAAACAGCCTTCATTGGAGTAATTGCTTAGGGAAGTTATAAAGTATTTTGTTTGTGGGGATTGCTTTTCAGCATTTGAAAACAAAATCAAAAGGTGAAGAAGAAACCTGCAGCATGTTTGTTTAAAACATGCAACATTTCACCAACTAACTCCTTGGAATTATTTCAAAGATAGTAAAACTGTGATTGTTAGTTTTGAACCTGTTTGGTCTAGGTTTTTTCTAGCCTTTTTTATTATGTGATTCCTACCTGACCCTCAAAATATGAACTTCAGCAGAAATTTGTGTACATGAGCAGGATGTTGCATCCACGTGTGATTCCTCAAGTTTGGCACAGCATTGTTGCCCATTCTACAGTTTGTAAGCACCTGGCCTTGCAGATTGCCCAGATATTGCTGTGTGTGATTTTCACACAATATAAGAAAAAACCAGTAAATACATTAAATATGACTTCACAGAATTTTTTCACAGAAAGCACTGGAAAGCCTTTGTAGGTTATTGCAAAAGTCAGAAACAAAACCACAGGGAATTTGCCACAAATGGGTAAAATAGAGGAGTGTTTAAAAGAGGCCTTATTGGCTTGAGTCATGAAGCTGGCTCTCTCCGAGTGTTGTGCTGTAAGTTTAGTGGGAAAAGTTTGACAGCAATTTAATTTTCATTGACAAATACTGTCATAATATTGAGGGAAACTGTATCAACAGTAGTGGTCGATGCTCAACCAGTCATATGGACTGGACGAGCTTACCATATGCTTAACTACAAACTTCTCTTGGAAAGCTCCTTTAAAACACTTGACAAGCTTAAGATACTAGTCAGTAATGAGCTTGAACAGAACATGTGAAGTTTTACATTTTGTACAGAAAATGGATTAGTGTTGATGTGTTTCCTGTACAGAAGAGATTTGTATGCTGGTATCTGTGTAGCTACAGTGCCTGCGTGCATTTCTATAGCCTGAGGTTCACTCAGTCAAAGGAAATTTAAAAGTGAAAATGAAAAAAAAAAAGAAAACCAAACATAATTTATTTCTTCTGCACAGCATTAAGGTGAGAATCTTTTTCATTTATGTTACGCATACAGTGTTTGAATTTGCAGTTTCTGGTAGTAATGGGAATGCCAAAAACCACAAACTGAGGCAACCCCCCATATTAGCATGATAATTATTACAGCAGGTGATAGGTCCAGGCTTTCATTAATGTGCGGTATTACTACCTTCTCCTTGCAATGAACCTTTTAGTCTGATCACTGCCTTCAGCATTTTTTACTGTGATTTCTGTCTATAATTTCACACAGTCTCTGAGTATTTGAGCTGGTGTCTGCCTACCTGATGACAGGATCAAATCAGGTATCCAAAGATGCAAATGTTTCATCTTGCATCTCAATGTGGGTTTGTTTGGGTTTTTTGGGTTATTTTTTTAAGTGGGTCTAATTGTACCCAAAATTAAAAATTAAGATCTGAATGTGTCCTGTTCCTCCCTTGCCCCCTTGGCACACAGATTTTGGCTCCTGTGCATTTTGTCTTTTTTTTTTTTTTTTTTAATATGTTTGTTCACACTCACAGACATACATATGTGTATGTATACATATGCTTGTGTGTATTTAATGTATTTTTGATTGTGGCCAAATACTGCGCCAGGTTAGAGACTCAGCTAGATAATTCAAACAGAAGTCTGACCTGATTCTGTCTTAATTTGCTATGTTTTGTTAGCATTGAGCCATTTTTAATTTAGTTACATGTAGAGTAGTTCAGTGATGAGCAAGTTTAAACAATATGGAAGGCATAATGTATGCTTACATGAAAAGCATATACAGTCTTTCATTGCACTTTGTACTCAGGAATCATTCTCTTTTTTTCAGTTTTGCTGTGCTTTCCTCCACAAAAAGTAGCTCTCCTCATTAGAAAGAATTAAAAAATTAGCTTTAAAAGTACTAACAGAAAATAATGTTTTCTGTGCATGGTTCAGCTGTAGCATATTTTCTTGGGGTAAATATTTTTGAAACAGCTTTTATTTCCAAGGTTTAACGTTTTAAAGATATCTCTTGCGGAGCAAAGGTAGAATTAAGCCTAACTTGGATCCTTTTGCCCCTTTGTAAATCAGACATGACTCCCAAAAGGGCACTTTTACATATTAGACCAGAATCAAGTTCAGTTTTCTTGTTGGCACATTGGTCAAATCTTCTTCCTTTAAGTATAGTAATTGCTCTTTATTTTCAAAGCAAAAGGAATGGATGATCCCCTCAATTCTCTCAACTCATTGTTTTCACCCCCTATTTGTCACTATTAAATTTTATTTTTTGCCTACAACTGGGATTTAGACTGCTTGGCCTCAAATTAGCTGGGTCTAGATGGTACCATCTGCTGAATGCTTAACAGCTATTAAGATTTTTAGATTTTTAGCATGTTTTTTTAATGTATTCATCTGACAAGGAAAAGAAAGCAAAAATGGTGTCCAGCATTATTTATTTTATCAGTTTGGCAACCAAAGTATATTGGCATGGGTACATTCCTTGTAGTAAGTGCCTGAGAGTACAAGTGGAAACATAGCTTTGAAGCTTGCCATGAGATCCTATTTTATTGGCAGACATGCAAACCCACCTGCCATGGGCTGGAAATGTTAAAATATCATAACCTGGTGGCCTGAGGTGGCCAAACCAGGAGCTGTTGTAGTGGTGTGTTGGCCATGGTCTTCTCCTGGCGTGGCACATCACTTGTCTGGTTTATCTTGGAAATACTTGATGTCTTTCAGTATTTCACCCCTTACCTTGACCAGATCACTACCTTAACAGTGAAGATGTAAAACCCCTTCAGAGAAATGAAAAGGGCTGGGCCCCACTGCTGCAAGTGCCTGTGGGTCCCCAGCCCTGCTGCTGCCCATCGGGTACCCCACTGCCAGCACCCGTCCTGTGCAAGCCAAGCCTCAGCCCCCTGTGCTGCAGCCTTGCCTTACAGACACCTCCTATTTGGTTCAGCACTACCCTAATGACCAACATGGCACCGAAGAAAAATTCCCACTATTCTCCTTTGTCCGCCTCTAAGGCGGGAGTGTTTCATCCAAGGAAACCCGCAGGACCGTGCTCCACAACGCTGCCAACCCGGTGTGTCACCACCAGGTTTTTATTCATCCTGCTTGAAGAGAAGCATTTATCAGCTGGTTTTGAAACCTCATTTTGCATTTAAAAGTGCGATAATTGGACCAAAGACAATGCTAATATATGGGGTTTAAAAAAAAAAAAAGCCAAGTGAAGATGATCTTAGGTGGGGGGCTAAGTGACTGTGGGAATTTGCTGTTAGATGGAATGAGTCCAAACACTATCGTCATGATCTGGGCTGTTTTGGGTGCTTTTCAAGCATTTATTTGCATTGATATGATCAAACACCCGGTTCAGAATGGCTGCTTTAAACTCAACAAAACGAACGCAGGGATTCACTGAGGGCGAATCCAAAACTGTGTCTGGAGCTTTGTGCCTCCTTTTTAACAAGACCTTTTCTGTGTTCACTTTTTAAATGATGACACCATACCGGGGGTTGTCGCTCAACAGATTGTTGGTTCTTTTAACAATTTGTTCAATGGAGGAGGAGGAGGAGGGAGTAGAGGCAGCTATATTTGTCACTACTGTTGTTCAGTAGAATAATTGATTTTTCCAGTTTGGCAACCAATCCCCATTTTCTGCTGCTTTATTATTCCCCCCCTCCCCTTTATGTCTTCAACAAAAAGACACTTTTTCCTTCCAATTCTTAATAGCAATTTGCAGTCTCAGCTTTCTTGGTTGAGGAAACTGGGTCCAAGAAGGAACTAGTGATTTGCTTGGTGCTGGTCCAGCTGGAAATGAGTAGCTTCCTCGAAACCACCCTGCTGAGTGAGCACCCCCAACTTTTTGCCTTGTTAACACAGGACTTCTTTTGACTCCACAGCCTAAGCAGTTGCCTTTCAAGATTTTTTTTTTTTTTAATGAAGGTTTTATGGAAGAAAACATGGTGTTGCACCCTCAGGGAAGACCTTTGTGCTGTTTGTCACAGCAGATGCTGTGTCCATGCCTTGTCCTCCCAGCTGTAAGGTTCTGTGCTTTGATGATACCTGGTTTTGTCCAGGGCAGTAACCAGTGGCAGTCTCTCAGTCAGCTGGATGATGTCCTCTGGGTGTAGGGAAGTATTTGGTGGTTTTATACACTTTGATTATTTTTTTTAAAAAAGCTTTTTACTAAATTCAGCAGTCCTTCAATTTTTTTTTTTTCTTTTTGTACCTTTTTCTCTACCAGTAGGAGCTTTGCATGTCCAGGGCTCTGATGGAGTTATTCCTGAGGCAGATACCTGCTAGACTTGCACTGCACAATACCAAGGACTCCTCTTTGGAACCACAATGAAAAGGCTGCTCAGCCTCTCATGCGAGACACTCAAAGTGTCTCCCAGTGGTGAACGTGGCCAGCTTCTGCTGAGCTTACCCCTTAAAATCCTGCTAGCTTTTGGTATTCAGACTGAATGTCTCAAGGACTGATGTTGAGAGCTGGT
Source organism: Neopelma chrysocephalum (assembly GCF_003984885.1). Taxonomy (NCBI): domain Eukaryota; kingdom Metazoa; phylum Chordata; class Aves; order Passeriformes; family Pipridae; genus Neopelma; species Neopelma chrysocephalum. The sequence continues at coordinate 1,052,009 of NW_020897783.1, forward strand.
ATGAGATGGTCAGGCTTGAGTGTCCCAGTCTCAACATCCCTGTGCCAGCCCCTATCCTCACCTGGTGGAGAGGGTGAGACCTCACCCAGGTCAGATGGAGCATCATGTGCTGATGGGGTGGGGAGAAGGGAAAGGGAGTCAGCCACACTCTGCCCTGAGTCTGGGAGGGGAACCAAATGGGACAGAGTTGGTCAGTGCCTGTCAGAACACTAATGCAAGGATGGAGTCACAGTCAGTCTTATCCCTTGTAACCAAGCTGCTGCTTGGGGTGCAGGACTGTGTGTCAAAAATGGCAAATTGGAAATGCCATATCTCTGCTACAGTAAGATGCTACCTTTTAATTTTTTTTTAATTATTATTAATTTAATAATTATCTCAGCTGGAGGCTGCACTCCACATAGTATACTGGCTAGGATATGTATTTTTCAATCTCTTTATGGAGGTGGGAGGTGTTTCTTGTGATTCCTGCAGCATCTGGGTGCTGCCCTGGGGAAGTGGCTTGCTGGCCTGGGGTGTGTGGGAGGTTTGTGCCTCTTCTCTAAGAAACTTATGCATCTATTTGCTGCCAAATTTTTAAAGGCCTTTTTATGTAAACATGTACAAATGTCTCCAAAAAAGGCCTTAAAACTTCAGTACAGAACTATATTTGCATGTTAAACTTAAAAACATATTTAATATATTACCAGTAATTGATTTAATGCCTAAGTAAGTCTAACTCTGCATAAATTAGTAAAATACTTGCAGGAGAAAAGTGCAATAATTGCCCTGATTTGAGTGAATGAAGTGGTTAAGGCTTCTATTTACTAGCTTTGTTAAGCATAAATGTCTAACATTTAGACTTCAGCAATTTCTTCAGCACCAGCCCTTTAACAGTATTCAAAAATATGACTGAATTTTGCAAGTTACTGTAATTTGAGGCTTTTTCCAAAGCTTCTATAGTCAGATACAATAATTAAAAAAAAAAGTACTTTCTTTTCCTCTCCTTTTTGATTATTGCAAATTGGGTATAATAATCTTGGCTAGCTTGAGTATTAGAAAGGTGAACATGCATCATTAACAATAGGATTTTATGAACATTTTGTAATATTATGTAATATTTAAATTTATGTTGCTTTTTTTTCTTTTTCCAATTTTACATGTAGTAATTAATTTTATCTTACTGACAGATGATTCTCAATGACTGATTTTCAAGAAAAAATCCAGACAGGTATTTTAACAGTTTGTTTTCATTCTAGACACCTCTCATTCATGGGTCTGGTTGTAATCAGGGGGCGCTGTGCTTGACTCGGTTGTGAATTAAAGTTTAGTGCTATTTATGTGAGTGCCCATAGCTGTAATTTCATGATAACCTTTTCCTGGATGGGTGGTGGGAGTGTGGACAGAGGAGATGGATGCTTGCTATGAACCAAATATGCTGTTGTCATGAATTACCCAAACCACCCCCTCCTAGTTTTTGGGTAACCCATAAAGGAGTGAGCTGGCAGGCAGAGGAACCCCCACCTTCCCTCTCCCCTCTGCAAGAGCCTCTGAATCCACCTCATGTCCCAGCAGGAAGTGGCATGATGGTGATTTTTGTGTGGAACGGGGAAGCAATAATGTGTGTTTCTAGTTAGGAATAGATGATGACATTCCAAGAAGCAAGAGAGGGAAGGATGGATGTGGGGCAGCCAGGGACACAGCACCTGTAGCACAGAGCCCTCATCCTGCTGCTTGAGTGTGGCAAACTTACCTCTATCTCCCTCCTTCACCCTCCCTTTCCTTGCTATTGATCCACCACTCAGTCCTGCAATGTGTATTTCCAGTATTTATCATGCTGTGCTTGCAGAGGGTGACATTGTCTTTGGGCACCTCTTGGGGCTTCCACTACAAATCACTGGTTTTAAGGCTACTCCCTGAAGGTGTAACCCTGAAAACATTCAAGAATAAAAATGCACTATGGTATAGGCAATAAAGGCTGTCCTGTCACTTGCAGACAGCTATAGATACCAGTCTGTCACTGGCCCTGTAGCTGTATTGTTACACATAAATCCCATTTGTTTCTGTGATAGTTGGAGCAATAGAATTTCTGGCCTCTTATTCCTAGTAACTTCATGCTGGGTTCATAAGGGGGAAGCAACATCACCAAGAGTATCCCCTTGAGGCCCCTTTTTTTTGGATATATTTTTGCTTGGGAAATAATAACCCCCCTTAACCCCCCCAAAGTATATGAAGTGAGTTGGGTGTGATGGCAGATCTGCAGAGGCTGGTGGTCAGCAGGTCTTCTCATCAGCCCAACGGTGTGGAGACACTCTTTGTGTATCCTCTGACCCCTCTCACTTACCTGCTTTCACATGTTACGTGCATGAAACTTTGCAGATTTGGGCTGGCTTACAGGTTTGGGCTTTCTGGCCACAATACAAATGAAGTCTTTATTTTATAATATTTCACTGCAGTAGCAGCTCTCATAGTTTTAAAGTACTGAAGGATGAAAAGTCAGGAACATAATTGCACTGTTTGGCTTTTCTTCTGAATGAGTCACAGTGTAATATTTTTCCACAGGTTGTTAATGCTGCCCTGGGTTGTGTGTGACATTGACTATCATCTCTGTGTAAAAAAAAAAATTCCACTTAAATTCCATTAGTGCCTGCTTTTCCTTAGCTTTGGCTCGTGCTCACTTCTTGTTAGATAGGGCTGTAACTTGAGGCTACTTCAGCAGTTGTGTGTTCCCTACCTGGGCTTCTAAGCTGGTTTGTACTTTGACTCATTGGGATAACTTTGTCACTTGGATTTTTGGATGCTCTGAGGATAATATTATCCTAATGATAAACGTAACCAAAGTTAGGGTATAGTCCTGCAAATATTTCCTCGTTACCCTGTTACACGCTGCAGGAATGATTTTGTACAATTTAGTCAGTGCCTCAGTTTGGAAATTCCAGGAATATCTTTGGTTCTTTTTATGTTAACATTAGATTCTAGGCTTAAGATTTTGAGAGTTTAATTTCTAATTATTTACCACGCTTCTGCCCCTTCCGTCTCTGCTAAGGAGAGCAGAGAGTGGTGCCTGCCTTTTGTTCTTACCACAATGTCACTTGACATTTTTTCTGTGTTGAATCATATCCCATCACTTTCCCTGCTCGCTAAAATGCAAGCTGGATTTTTTAATTTATGTATTGCCCCTTCATTCATATTGTCTGTGACTTCTCCTCCATTTCCTACTTTGAATAAACTTCACCCAGTTTTTGCATGCTGTTGAAACAGAAGTAAAATAAAATCAGCTTCTCTAATCAGCTTCGATCTTTGGGACAGACCAGCTACCCTCTCCCACACTCCCCTCTCATGCTGTTAGCATGCAAAGCACTGTGCTCACATAGGCTGTCCAGTTTATTATGCATTATTTAGCTCACCCTCTCTCCAGAACTTAGTGTTGTAGCCTGTTAGGGGATCATACAGCATTACCTTTCAGAGAGCCCATATAACTCATGTCCATGGCTTCCTTCAATTCTTTTTTGATTTTTTTTGTGTGGGTTTTTTTTGGGGGGGAATGTATTTTTTTTTCCAAATATTCTATTAGTTTTGTTATGTATGATCTCCCTTTTGTGAATCCGTGCTGAATATCTTTAATTAAATCATAACTTTCCCTATTTTGTTCCTGATTAGTGTTTCCAATATCTTTCCTACTGCTGAAATCAGGCTGACTGGTGTTTAATTTCCTTGATCTTCCCTAGAGCTGCTGTTATATATAGGTGTCCTCCCATCCACAGGTACCTTCCCTGATTCCAAAGATGTTCCACAGATATTTGCTAGCATCCCTTTGCTTCTGCATCTTTCTTCCAGATTCTGGCTGGCATCCCACCTTCAGTAGCTTGTTTTGGACTTTAGCTACTTGAAGAAGTGCATTTTCACAGCTTCAGCTTCATTTGATTTGTTCACCTTTCTCATCCTTGGTAGCTGCCCTGTGCCTTGGTGTTTGCAGCCCCCTTGGTGTCAGATCTCCTCCTGGGTGCCCCCGTGGGTTTGTTGGTTTGTGTGCAGTGTGGGGTGGCCTCATGCCCTCCTCTCCCTGTGCATCCCAGTCCTTGATAAACTGGGGAACCCTGCTGGATGTTCAGAGGCTGAGGCCAGTGTGCTGTCCCCAGACCATCCTTCCTCTTCAGCCCGAGATCTTCTGCTTTGCTACTTTGGATTTCCCAAGACAGAGATTGCTTCTCTGACCCTTCATGTATTTTTGTCAGGCTGCATGTGTATTTTCTGCTGATATGAACTCATCTTTGAATACTTGCCATTTCTGTATGGAGTTGTTTCCTCTGCTCCTTTATTCCATTCAGGGTCTGCTCCTCCTCTCATTGAAGTCAGCTGGGAGTTTTGCCATTGCCTTCCTCGAGAGCAGCAGTGAGCCTGCGATTCACTGACACTTTAAGCATGCTCTCAAAATTAACCCTGCTGAAATTGAACGTCGATATTGAGCTTTATATTTTAGTTGTAAATCCAACTCTAACTCCTTGAATGCTCCTTCTGTTTGAAGAATGGCTACTATGAAGAAGTCCATTAATTTTAATGTAACTCTCCATGGTTAGATTTGGGTCATAACATTTCCACTGTCATAACTGCAAAAACAACATCAATAGAAAACTTGGGTTTTCTGGATGCTGCACCAGGTGCACCAAAATCTGTTTGTCGTTCTTCCCTGTCATTAGGAAACTTAAGATGTACAAAAACTGCTCAAATGGTGTTTAAGTATTTTTGGGGAAAAAAAAAGATATAGTTAAATGATAAGAGGAAAAAAAAAATCTATGAAAATGAGGCTGAGTTCAGGACTGGGGGGAGGGGGGGAGATGTTTGGTGTTTAAGAGTAGTGTGAAAACTTTTACTTTTCCCTTGCAAATAATGCTGAGAGTCACATGCCTCTGTCCCTGCAAACCATCGTGGAAATGAGCCCACAGGACCCGTGACTTCAACCAGAAAACTGCTACTCTGTCCTTAGCTCACCCCACTGTGAGGAAGGCTGGTACCACATATGGTATGTAAGCTCACACTTACTTCTCTGAGACCATGGAAACCTGAGCATGATGGAATACATCAGGGATGGAGTGGCAGCCTTGATTGCGAATATTTTTTGCTAAAGTCAGACACTGAATGTTACTGTAATGACATTTTATATCTCTCCTTCTATATTCTAGCAGAGAGAGCCACAGGTGTTCCACTGGAATTACTCACACATTTATAGAATTGGACATTCTGTCATTAAATGGACTTAAAACTAAAAAGCCTTTGTCTGTGAGAGGTGGCCAATAGAAAGGGACTTTGGATTATCTGATATCCCATAACTTAATCATATGGCTCTTAAGAGTAGGGCATAAGCAGCTGTGTCTCACTAATATGCATGCAATATGTGTAAAGTGATATGCTTTAATTCTAAACTTGTTTTTAGCAGGAAGAAAAAAGCATTTAGATGAGGAACATTAAGATTCAGCATTAACCATTTTTTTCCTCGGGGCAAAATTATTCATCACCTGATATTTATTAAGGCAACATTTTTATTTTATTGCTCTGTACTGTAAAGAGTCTTTCCAAACATTCTCAAAGTTGTGAAGGGAAGTTTTATAGGCAGATCTGCAGGCAGCATTTAAAGTGGTTTTCAAAATTTGAGAAAGATATTTTCCTTTTCCTAAATAGCAATGTTGTCAAATCTCATAGTAAAAATAACAGAACTAAGCAGTCATTTAATTTATTATTTAATTTTATTTTTTTTAATCTATCCTCCCACATTATATAAACTTGATTTCTGTATCGTAGCCTTAATTGTTAGTTTGTGTTGGTTTAATCTCTCTTATTTAAGTATGTTTGCTTTAATAATATTAAAAAAAACTAAGACAAAGAAACTGTAGATTAGAGACTTTATTTTCAGGGTAAAATGATACGGATAAGTGAGCGTCAACTGACCAGAAATTATTTGCTTCTGTCTGTTAGACACGTAATGGAGTCATTTAACTAGTCAAATTAGGAGCTGTAGAAATGCACCATGCTTCATTACTGAGTTCGAATGGGCACCATTTTACATTTACGTCAAAAATTATCTCATAGCAAATTAATGTTTTCATTGTGTGGGGAATCGGGAGCTGTGCAGTATCAGCACCACCTAGAGGATGCGACACAGATGGCTTGGAAATGCTGGTCACAAAAACCCGGAGAGGAATAGATTATCTTTGAAAAGCAAAGTACTTCAAACAGACTGCTGCCTTTCCCAAAACAGTCCTGGAAGTTTTGCTGCCTCCTTCTCTCAGGCTACACCCGTCCTGCAGATCCCCCATCAGCTCACACAAGCTTGTGAGTGCCTATGGCCACATATCGGGTCGATTCTTCTGTAAAATCAATCCTTCAATCTCAATACCACTAGATGTATATTTTTAATGCAAGGAGACACTGTTAGAAGTCAGAATCTCACTTGAAAAATGTAGAGAATGATCTCTCTGGGCAACCAGGAGGAATTTCCAGGTGAGGTTACAAACGCTCACTCATCCTTGAAATTTCCTGAAAAGCCAAAGACTAAAAAGGAAGTTATTATTTAAAAATTTACATACTACTTTGACAAATGGAAACAGCTAGTGACTTCGAGTATAGAAGAAGAGACAATAATGAGGCAAAAGTGAGGGCAGTGGGTAAACTTTCAGCTTGAAAAAATTATAGCTGTGAATAGCAATCATGCCGGAACTGAAAAGGGTAACATGGAGAAATAGTAGCACTGATAAAAATTGGTCAGTGGTAGCTGTAAGCTGTTTAAAGCACAGAGTGTTTTGGGTGGCTCAATATGTGCTTTCCCAAAGGGATACTTATTAAACAGGAGGTAATATAGAATCTAAAAATAAAATCTAACTTTGAGGAGGACCCTGACCAACCCTGGTAGCTCTTCCAGCAGTGTCAGGGCATAGCAGGCACTCCTGGCATCAGACAGCTGGATGACTTGCAAGGCAGGAAATTTTCATGCCTAAGTGTTTCGTGATGAAAGACTGCAGAGGCTAAGTGCCTTTGGCAGCGTGGTTTAGTGTTTCAATACAACTCCTGGAATTCTGGAAAGGAGTGGGGCAGGGGGAAGTGGTCAGTGAGCCCTGAGCATGTCCTGCTCCAGCAGGTACTGTGGACAAGGTCCTGAGCCCTCCCAGCTCTCTTGTCTTGGAAACCCACAGCAGAGCAGTGAGCCAGGATGGACAATCTTCATCACCCTGCCCAGGCTGCTACCTCTGTGGGACAAAAAGTGTCCCCTAGTAATTCCTTCAAGGAAAGGTTCTTGCACATGCAAAGTACACGAGTGAGCAGAAACTTGCAGGATTTGAGCCTCGGATATGAGTTGCATTTAAGATATTTTATAATTTGACCAGAATATCTAAACTTGTTTTCCAGTCCTCCTAAATGCTGCGCGTGCATAACTGTATAATTTTCCATATTTAATATTCTTAGAAGACATTTATAGAACAAAACAAAAACATCCGCAAAGTGTTTTGACACAAAGCACAGGAGCTGGAGACAAAGATGAGCTGAGAGCGGGAAATGGACCAGAATTCATTTAGTATTACACTTATCTCTGGAGCAAATGATCACTCATTAATTAAAATGTTGCTGCCCATTGGAGTTGGAAGATGAAAATTCTTCATAATTGTTTAAAGTGTGTAATTTTTTATTTTTTTTATTTCAATGAGTTGCTTTTCAGGATCCTTTGAAAAATCAAATAATTTCTTGTGATATTATTTCGTAGCTAAATGTAGTGTCTTAAATGCATACTGTGCTGTAAGTTCAAGAATCTACCAGTGTCTTTAGGGCCAGGGTTATGATAATGCCAAATTGGTAGATGATAGTCCATGCCCATAAGCAAATTTTCTTTTGTTCTTGACAAAGCCTTTTTTTCTTCCTTTTTTTTTTTTCCATTGGCTTAAGCTCATTGCAGAAAAGGATTTCTTTGAAACACCAAAGAAAAAAGTTAAGAGCCTTGCTTACAAGTACCCTGGTATTTTTTTCAACTGTAGAATCACTTTACCTATTATCATGAATCTTGTCTGCTGAGATAGTTCAGCCTTCATGTTATGTTTACCAAGGCCAGACTAGAGGATCAAATAATTTATAACCATTCCTGTTGGGTTTTATGTAATAACTTTGGAACTCATATAAAGTAATGATCCACAAACTCTTTTAATGTTCATTATAAAATATGAAATATTTCTCAGAACCATTGCAATTATGTGACCAGACATAACTGTTTCACACATGAGTAAATACAGGGAGGTTTAACATAACTTTATTATCTTCCTGTCTTTTCCTCTCATTGATGTGATAATACTGTTTTAATATTTTTCTAAAGAAAAGTTAAGTAATTTCAGAGTCTCTATTGAGGCCTAGTTTATTGGTTTTTGTAATAGAGTACTCAAGAATAATTGTATTTATGATTAGACTGATAGTAGTAAATGTTGTTGTGCTGAATAGGGGTAAAATACCCTGAAAGCTTTATATTATTATACAAATATACACACATACATCAGTAGGAAGAAATTATTAATATCTGTCTGTCTGTCTATGCATTTATATTATGCTCATCATAGTATCAGTGCACTTTCTCTGGAGACTTTCTGGGGTTTAGCAGTTATTAAAATGTCAGTAGATATGGGATGGCAAAACTCATTAAGGCTACATTAAAAAGAAAAAACATGCCAGGTCCTTGCTCACCTTTAATTTCCCCTTCTTCTTCTGATCTTCTTGGATTTGGACTAGACATAAAATGGATCCTGTCACAACCTAAACTCTCTGTTGAAGCTGTTTGATCAGCCCAAGCTCCTGTTAAACATAGATGGGGACTTCATGGACCTTTGAATGGGTTTTGCTCTGTTTAGGGTATGAGAAACCTCTGAACTTTGCAGTTGGTAGCTTTGAAGCCTTTCACATCTGTCTCTTTGCTGTACCTTTCACGGGAGTGATGGACTCACAAGCCTGTCTCTGAGGTCCTGCCTGTGTCTCTGAGTTACAGCACTTGCACTGAGCATTTGGTGCTCACACAGGCTGAAATAAGCTCCTCTGGAGAAAACAGCACAGAGGGAGATCCATAGCACACAGAAGGATGGTCACCTTCCCCCTTTCCTTCCTTGAGGGGCAATGTGCAGCAGGGGGAGGAGGGGGAACGTGAGTGTTCAAACTAGAAAATATCCTGGTTTTATTTACCAACATGAACTGGTAACATAACTGAATTTTAGTCTCCAGCTGAGTGGGACTACACAAACATCACCAGAAGAACAAATCTTTGGCTGAAATAGCACAATCTAATCAAGAACGGACTTAACAAGCATAAACCATTTTTCCTAGTTCTCCTCTTGCCTGCCTGTCATCCCTCCTCTTGCAGACACTTGAGGGCAGGAGCAGTGCTTTCATCACTGGTCTGTGCTGTGCTGAGGGCAGACCCCACATGGCAGCACTGGGGTAGGAACAGCAGTGGGGTGACAGGGACCCTGCACGGTGGCCAAGAGGGAGGGCACCAGCACAGAGAAGGTCTGCAGCAGGGCTTGGGCTGGCTCAGGGAAGCTGAGATCTGCTGACAGATCTCGGGGATGTTTTGTCTGCTTGTCCTGTCTCAGACCACAGATGTGGTACCATGGAGGGGCTTCACAACATCTCCTTGGACTTCCAGGGCTCTCAGAGGTTAAATCTCTTCACTCCCACCATCCTGTTTGCTTCTGGTACTGCAGGCTTTGTGCAGGGAGAGGTACATGTTAAAGAGAAGACAGAAGTGAATCCAGAAATGTTATTTTCATGAGTCAGGGATAACTTGCAAGACACTGAGTGCAGAAGTAAAGAGGAGCATCATTCATGATGAGAGAGAGAAATTCATTATTTCAGAGAGTCTCTCTGTTGCATGGAATATTTGTAGGACATTCTGTTCTCTTTACTTTTAAATTAAAATGTCTTTGTGTCATTATGAAATGCTAGTGCATTGAAAAATGTGTCCAGTTGTGTTTAGCTGTAGCAAAATGTGGTATAACTAATGATACAATGAGAGGTATAATCTAACTAATGATACAATGAGAGGTATAATCTATGCAGAAGATGCAAAAGACCAGTAATGAGACTGGGTCTCCATTTTCATATTTGAGATTAGTTTTGTAAAATTTTAAATATGAAACAGTTTTGTGCTAAACAGTTTTCTTATGAAAATATTTAAGTTTTGAAATTCAAGGGTTATATCTATTTTCAGTCACTTATGGATTTTTAGTGCATCCATATTAGAAAACATTTTTATCGTTGTCTAAGGTATGTTTTTGTCCATGCAGAGTCACAACAGTTAATTTATTTGACACTGGAAACTAAATTTTCACTTGCCTTTGGAAGGCATGAAAAAATCAAAATGAGATTGTGAAAGATCTTAATTTGCATGCAGTAGAATATAGCTCAGTGTAGGATAAAGCTCCATGTTTGAGGAGTCAGAAGGAAGATCTCCTGAAGACAAAAGTTTAGACAAACACTCTGCTTTTTTTTTCCAGGCCTTTTCTCTCCAGAGTTCAAAGGACTGGGGAGATCCATAATGGAGAAGCTACTTTTGTTCTTGTGATATTTGCTGAGTGTTCACACTCAGTTTCATTTAACTGTTTTCTACAGGGAAGCACATGATTGAGTTAACCAGGGATGGAGTTTTTTCACTCTTTATTCCTGATTGGGCAATGCAGTACCCAGATTTAGAAAAAAAACCTATTGATGAGTTTCAACACGTTTAGGCCAAGTATTCATTATAAAATTCCTAGCATGAGCCTAAGCTGATGCTCCAGGTATGAATAGCAGTCATACAAGAAGTATGCATCTTATATGCATGCATTCTTCACCACAAACAAATGAAATCTGTCTTCAGACAAGTTTCACTTGGCTTTGGAACTGCTGTACACTGAAAATTCAAGGCATGTATGGAGTAGTTCAACAAACAGATAATTTTTTGGAACCTGGAACAAGTCAAAACAATGGTATTTTAAACTTGTCTCTAATGATAAATGGATTTATCACGAGCCCATTACATGTGCACCTTTAGCATATGATCAGAGATGTCTTAGTTTAATATAGCATTTTTCCTGTGATATTATGAGCTAGAAAAGCTATCTTCAGTCCTGTCAGCATAAAAACTGCTCAGCAGGAGGTGAAGCACATGAAGCAGTTTCCAGGCCTCTTAACATACACAATTCATGCAGCTGAAAAGGTTTTGATAGCTTAACTCTTCTTTCTTTTTTTTTTTTTTTTTTTTAATCCTGGATGCCTAATGGTCGACTTTTTGTTGCTATCTTGAGACACTGAGATTTTTTTTTTTTCCTGGAGAAAAAATCCTTAATTATTTCCCACTCCCATACAAAGTTAAACCAGTCTTTACTGTTTTATTAGGTATCAGGCAGGAGATGATATCAGAGGTGAGAGGGGCTGTACGTAGTTAAGAGCATAGCATGATGAGACCTTACAGGTTTAAGATTTTAGCCAGCACTAACTATGCTCCTGCCCCCTAAATCAGTGATGCCCAGATACCTGTCCCTCTTCTGTGGTGCTTTGGAGAAAGAGCCCTGAAGTTAAGAGCATGTGGCCCTAAGGCAGCGTCCCACCTGCTGATGTCTTGATTGACATAAATGAAAGGTCTGTACCCGTAGGCTGTGGATGACTCCTGGAAGAGAGCAGTGTAGCACAAAAAGTCTTTTTTTTTCTTTTTTTCTTTTCTATCTTTTTTGGTTTTTTGCTATCCCCTTTGACTTGGACAGGAGGAAGGAGAAGGAGGGATTTCTCCACTTTTGCAAAAAGTCAGTCTCAGCTGCCTTCCTGGGTGAGCTCCCAACCTCTCCCATTCTCCCGCTTTGTCTTTCTTACCAACCCAAACACCACTCTCACAAAAGGGTGCTGCTATTTCCAGGCATTTGCTTTGGGGTTTGTCTCCACCTCAACCTTTCCTTATTCTGCCAGCAAAGGGAGAATCCCTTTCAAGGGAAGGCAGGAGCTAATTGCCCCCTCGACCCCTGCTCCCTGTTCCCCACCTCCACTAATAGGACTCAGCTGTCATTTCCCTGAATCTGAATGCAAGAGTTAGCAGCTGATCCTGGGATGATTTATCAGGAGAGCCCCACATTTCTATGTGGCTTTTCAAGTACGCCACCATATTTCAGGATCACTGAAAAGGGCAAGTAGGTCCAACGACCTACTTACGTGAGACCAGTGACTATGAATAACATCTGTGTAGTGATGAACGTGCTGCGACCTGCGTAATGCAGGGAGTTTGTGTCTCTCTTTCCTTGAGATTTTTATAGAAATAGTGCTGATTTTGTAAAATGTTCTGTAAACTTCCATGAAGCCTGGAAAATATTGCAGGTTATATAAGCAAAATTAGCCACGAAAGTATGTGACCTGCTTCATAAGTGAGGTAGATAATGTTAGTGTTGTGATGTCCCCCAGGACTTAGCTTATAATGTTATCTTTGGTCATACTCAAATAGAAAGCTAATTTATGGCCTTTCAAATCAGGACTAATTAATATAAAATGTTCTTATTTTATATGATAAATTCCTTTGTAAAGAATTTTAATGGCATGTCTTTCTGAATAATTCTCTCCGTAGTTTGGGATGTGAATATGGAACATTTAAAAAAAAAATAGAATTTTTTAGTATATTTGAAGCCTTGAACATAAATGTAGAATATTATCTTCCTTTTTTGAAGTGCATTTTTCATAGTTGTCCTTGGTCTATTAGCATTATCTCTCCCATGAAATCTGCACCCTGCTGTCTGTAGAGCTCAGTGTTGTCTCATGATGGGTGTACGTGCAATTGTTGACTGTCAATACTGTTGAGTGTACAACCAGCACACTAAGGTTAGCTCGCCCGCGACATTGTCTCTTGGGATTCAAAGGATGTCATTCCTGTCTAAGTGGCAGAGCGATAATACATCTGCACTCCCTGTCTGTGACACCTCGCTGTCATGTGGCTTTGTCACCGGACAGCAGCGCCTGTCATTTTGTTATGAGGCCCAACATAAAGCGTGCATCACCCCTGACATCCTATAAAGTGCGGCGTGTAAGGAGGGTTATGCCTGGTGTCCGTGGAGTGTAAGTGTTGTTTTGAAAGCTCGTAATAATGTCCTTGTAAAGCCAGGTTCTGTTCTCAGCCCTACCGTCAAAAACCCACAATAGCTTCGTAGACCTTGGAGGATCTAATTCTACCTTGCTTGGACCAAAGTAGGGTAGAAGATTAAATTCATCACTAAATGTTTTGTTCTTTTAATTGCAGAAGTGTTAACATAAGGTCAAGGAGCAGAGTGTGAGATTTTAGTGCTCTGAGGCCCAGGTACATCTTGTCCCATATCAGTTGCTGCTGCTGTTAAGTGGAGGGAGAGTGAAGGGAGAATCCAGTGGAGCTACTTGAAGCTTGCACTGATCTAATTGTAGGCCCACTTTCTTGGAAAGGGGATAAGACCTAAAAGGTTTTGAGTATGTCAAGGGTTACGTGCAGCAGGTACTTAGATTAAGAAAAGGAAAGTGGGAATTTTTGTTTCTTTTCAGTCTTCCCCATGACTCACATTAGTTATTTCCCCTGAAATACATCCTTCTGGGGACATTTGTAATTGCAGGAGGACAGTCACAAAAACAAGATTTTATTGTTCAGTGAGGATGTGAAGTTCTTTTCCTGACCCTTGTCATTGCATGGTATAATCTGAGGCACCAATCAAAAATATTTGCAATACTGCCTCAATTATGTAGTACCTTTTTTTTAATTATACACCATGTATAGAATTACCATCGATGTGAGAGAAGGCTCAAGTTTTGAAGTGAATGCAGAGCTATACCCTAAAAGATAGAAGGCTTTGTGTCTGTGGCCATTCGAGCAATGTTTTATGGTAGTTATCCTAATGTCTTGGAGGTGGGATGCAGCAAAGAGTTGAAAGCCTTCACATCTAGCAGTGAGGTTTTGGTAATTTATCTTACCATCTTCAGAGGAATTTAACATGTTTTAATCAATCTTACCCAGCCTTATTTAGCTCATGGGTCATCAGATGAAGGGCCTCTTGTAGGTGTATGTATGTATCTACAAACAATGTGTGTATCCACAGGATGTGACACAACCATGTTCTCCTCTTTCCTGAGAACAAGGGTACTATTGCTAAATAAATTTTAAATAATGTTAATACTACTAAAGAGTTAAAAGTATTCTGTGCAGACAGCTCTGAAGACATGATTCTATCTGATTTATACTTTAGTCAACTTTAAAATGCCCCAGAGATCCCAAAGATCCTCTTGGCTGTTGCTGTAGGGGTGGGACTTCTCTGAACATGTTTATATTTTGATAAGAAATAGTACTTTGTTTGAACATGCAACCAGCACACTTTGCTTTTTCTTTTTTTTTTTTTTTTCCCCAATGGCCATCTTTTCTCTTAACTGTTGTTAAGTTCAGAGTTTATCAGCATGGTTAGTATTAGTTAACCTTTATTGTTACAAATATTGCATGTTCTCTCTCCGTAACTGCCTTCTGGAGACAATGTCTGAATATTTTAGCTGGGTGTTTATCAGGCTGAAGTCTGCACTGAAATTGGCTGAATTGGTAAATATGGATTTCTAGGCTAACTTTTGATAGCCCTGTGGTGAAAAAAACATGTATATTGATTTTCACCAGGGACTATATTGTTAAAATATATAAATGTAAAAATTGACTTAGGAAATAAAAAATAAATGATAGCTATAAATCAGGGACAGCTGATAAACAAATAAATATCTATCACTATTATATCTCGGTATTTCCCAAAGATATCTGAAGAGCACTTAATTGTAACTGAGTAATCAATTATTCAATTAACCTTCTTCTCATCAAATATATATTTGATATAACTTTTTGAAGCTTGGGCTCTAAAAGGTTTATATTGATTGCAGGTTTCAAGGCCATATGTTTCAGTTATTGGATTTGTGCAGTCAAAATTGACATCCTAAGTTCACTAGAATATGTAAATATTTGAATGTAATGAGTTTCCAAGACTGTTGGAGTGATGCAGTTAGTTTTCATTACTTTTTAAAACTACCATCTTTTGTGATTATGAAGTTCACCTTAGTGGAACACATGTCATCTAAATACATTTGTTATTCAGGAAACATTAGCTTGTTTTATGGTGTGGCTGTGAACTTTCACAAATTCACTTTTCACACCGCTTTGGATAGAGCTGATTGGGAAACATTTTAGTGTTTTGTTGGAAAATAACAAGAACTGTGGGGATTCTTCAAATGAAAGTGTTTCTTGAGAACACTTTTTGATTTTACTGTAGTCCTGCTGGACACCCACAGCTGTGCCAGTGGAAGCCCACCCTTGGCAGGGTCAGGATGTGACCACTGCCCAACTCTATGGAGAATGTAGACATGTTCACACTGAATTTCTAGATGGGTGCATTCCTCTCCAGCAATCCTTGGTTTACCAGATGTAGTTTTCTAGCTGTGTTTCTGTCAGTTGATGCAACGGGCACATGAGGATGTGTCATGCAAATGGAGAGTCTCACTTTCCATGTGTTTAAAATACACTTGTTACCTGCATGTTCAGCACAAATGAGCAGTAGCTGAAATGAAAGTGGGTGATTTCAACAGTTGCCCAGCTCTAGCAGTTTAGCACAGTAGTAAGGGACAGCAAAATTTGGCTTTCATGGTCAAAATGGGAAAGTGGAATTGGGGAATTTAACCCTTCCATTCCCATGAGGGGCACCTGATCTGGACCTCCAGGTACAAACTGGGTTTGAAACCACTTATTCTTTTCTTTTAATACCACCTTTCCTCCCAGGAGCTGAGCTGTGGTGCTGTTGGGTTAGCTTCCATTAAGAGCCAAAACTGGCTGCCTTGCCTGAGCAAGCCTAGCCCCTGCCTGTGATGTCAGGTTTCATTCACGTACCGTGATCCTCCAAATCAGAGGCAAGAGGAAAACACCAGCAGATTTTTTTGATAGTTTGAGAAATAGTTGTTTACGTATTCCTTTATTTCAATGTGTGAGATATTGTGCATTTATTAAGTAATGCTCGTTAAATTTTAGTTTGTATCAAGTAGGAAGAAATAGCTGTACAAAGAAAATCCATATGTTATACGATTTTAAATGGTCATCAGACTCTGAAGGTGCAAGGACCTGTCTATTAAGGATAAAATTTACTGTGTGTCTTCACTTTTGCTGTTTTTGTGCAGGCAGGTTGAGTGGTGAGTGTATGACAGACATTGTTCAGTATCAATGATTTCCATAGATGCAAAACCCCTGCAGGGGTGTGGAAACTTGCTAAATTCCTTCTGATGGTCTCTGGCTACATCAAAAGGAAAGGGCTGTAACGGGTTAATAATAATCCGACTGTCTTCAAAATTTGTTTGATATAGCAGTGCACCAAAATATTCGTTTCTGGCAACTCTCTTGACAACCTTTTGATATTTAGATTTTTTGTGTGT
Organism: Neopelma chrysocephalum; assembly: GCF_003984885.1. NCBI lineage: Eukaryota > Metazoa > Chordata > Aves > Passeriformes > Pipridae > Neopelma > Neopelma chrysocephalum. Next base: position 1,068,422 of record NW_020897783.1, read on the forward strand.
GCGCTTCAGTGTGTAATAGATTAACTTGGCTCTGCGGAAAAGGTCTTTATAGAATCCTTAACTGTTGCTACTCATTATTGAATAAACAGTGCTTTCTTCGTGGGAAAAAAACCCTCAAAAACCTGCAGATTTTTTCCCTCTTAAAAATGCATTCATAATCTAGATATTAGCAAACATTTATATTTTTTTTTCCTTCCTGAAAAATATCATAAACAGTCTTGGTTTGACCTTGTTAATGCAGGACCACTTTAGTAATCTGTGCCTAATGATTTTTTACATTAAACCACAGCTTGTGTTGGACCCTTGTGTGTCACAGTAATTTAAGAACAGTCATTTTGCACATTCCGATCCCATTATGTTACATTGTTACTGAATAAAGACTGGTATTATGTTGCTCCTATAAAGGGCAGAAGTGGCCTGAATTTTATCTGCTGAACGAATCAATCTGGATTATGTCAGCTGAAAAGAATTGTGAACTGCAGTCTCCAGCAGATGGGGAGATTTTAAAAATGTATCTGTTTGGTTGTGAATACATTAGCTAAGATAATACCTTGTGGTGACTGAAAAGTAGTTTTTCTCTCTTTTTTTCAATGAAGACTGTACCAATTATCATTTCAACATAAAGTATTAGGAGATCAATTGGGAACTGAATGCCATTTCCTAATGTTAATACAGTGTTTTATTTAAGCTGCCTTGACAGGCTGTCTAGGCTGTGGGAAAAAGACTGAGCAAATAATGAGTAAAGGGTTTAGAAAAAAGACAGAGGGTGGAGCTTGGCAAACGATGTGAGCTATTCATCAACAACTCAACAAGGATGATGGAAATAATAAGTACTCCTTAAAGAAAAGGGGAAAGGATTTTTTTTAAAGAAACAGTTTCCTTTAAAAAAAATATTTAAGTCTAACTTTGTATTACTTTCTGATTAGCTGATTTTAAACTTCCTGAAATCAGCAAAAGCTTCCCTTTGAAATGGATAGTCCACGTTCAAACAGTGCATTCTTTAGCAATCAGTTAAAAAAAAGAAACAGTGTCTAATTTCCTGTTCATTCGTGCAAATTTCTTACCATGTGGCATTGTCATTTAATATCTAAAGTACATTAATGCATTTCTATAATGCCAAAACCCTCAGACAAATCCCCTGTGTGAAATAATTTGTGTGAACTTTGAACTAACCATGAATAAAATCAAGATCTTATTATGTCCTTTATTTATATGGCACAGAAAAGCTTTGAAACTTAATACTAGCATCAACATGATATGCACATTCACAGTGATGCTTTTTAAAAAAAAAAAGAAAAAACCCACTCAACTTTCCTACATTTTTGTGGGCTTTGCCCACTGTTCAGATACCATTACGTTACTTCTGAAAATATTTGTCTTAGAAATCAATAGGCTATTCTAATATTATTGTGTTCTGAGTTGCTAAAATTTCTATTCAGGAGATATAATTCCACCATCTGTAAAGTTCTAGATTTTATAATACTTATAAGCTGTTTTTAATCTATTTTTACTGCCATGTTCTGTCCTGAAATGTCAGAGAGTGCAGACTGGGTCTCGGAATTAACATGACAGTTAAGAAACTTGGCAAGGTTTTACAGCAGATTGTGACATTAACAAAGTACAAAGGAGAATGGGGAAATTAACGTTAATGTATGCTTGCAGACACTATAAAAATCTATATGTCCACGATCAGGGAACTAAAAATAGGGATGTTTTTTATGTTGATGCCATTAAATACAGAGCTTTACTGTGAAAAGAAATTTCCATATGAAAAGCAACTTACTAAAAAGTAATGCTGTAATCCCTCCTCTGGACTGAACAACAGGTTTATGTATCCTAGGTCAAGTAGGCATATGGCTGGTTTTTGGTTTTCAATTTTGTTTTAGGCTTTTTTTGTTTTGTTTTGTTTTTGAATCTCTGGTGAAACTGATTCGAAAGCACTGTTTTTAAACAGCTGCAAGAAATACAGTATGACAGATGTCCTGATAAATGGGACTGTTATTAAAATTCACAGGTTCCTCAGTAAATCATGTGAAGTCCATCCTTCTTCACAGAGAGATGCCGAAATAAGTGTTTGTGGTGGGCTCTTCTTCAAGCCCTGCACGCCTGAGCCCTCCTGGTGTCATTCCCAGTGTCCTGCCTCCCGGGCCATCATGACCAGTGTGACTCAGCTGGGATGAGGTTTCCCTGAATACATGTTCCTTTAATCAGTTGGAGTTCCAGGATGTGGGGCAAAAAAACCCTGTCATAATGCCCAGGGGAAAACAGTGGCTGTTGTACAGGGGACAGTAGGTTCTAACTATTGGGTAAATCAGCAAAAGCTGCAGGGAGTAACACTACCTTCTGGTTAAACATGGGGTTGGGGTTGGTTTTACTTTTCTGTCTGAGTTTTCAAGTTGTAAGTTACTCAAAGCCCTATTCAGCCTGGATCTGTGGGGGCCAGGGGCTGAGGCTTTCCAGGCTCCTGGAGCTTGGCACCCACAGCATCTAATCCTGATACCACAGGCAAAACCGTCTCTTTTCATCACCACTGATTTTGTGCTATTGCTTTGTCAGACCCCAGCCATAGAATATGAAGACACAGCTCCTCTCTGCTGCCTGAGGAGGATGGCATGTGGCAGTGAGCTGCCTGTGGCTAAGGGTACCTGTGCCAGCAGCAGAGCTGGGCTGAATCTCCTTTTCTTTTTTTTTTGACAAGTGGCAGAAGCTGACTTCCAGCAATGCTGGTGCAGATTTGGAGCATATCCTGTCTTCGTGTTGATATTACCCATGGGTTCAGCACATTGGAGAAAACCCCAAGTTTGTTTACTGACACCCTTCTTTAGGACACGCTCTGTGACAGCCTTTTAGCAGGGTGATGTACAGCAGAGCGTGAGCTGCCATCGGTGAGTGGCAAAGCACAGCGAAGTTCACTATTCAAGGCATGGCCATTTGTCACACTGTGTCAGGCTACCAAAACGTTTCATATATTTAAAGCCAAAGGAAAACACTGCGTGCATTCCCTTACATAGCCCTGGTGTGATTGGACCGAGGCAGTGCAGGTGCCAGTGGCAGGGACAACGGCAGCATTCCCTGGTGTGCGCGAGCAGTCTGATGCAATGCAAACATTAATCTCTCGGCTACAAAGGAACAGCATGGATCCATCTGTTACTTTCTTTGCTCTTAATCAAGTTGGGGAGGGAGCAAAAGTTCATGTAGCAAATGTGGGCATGCACCAGATTGGGATCCGAGCCGTGTAAAGCTGAGATCAAATTTAGCGGCAACAGGATTTTTGGAGGTCTGTGGATCCAAGGTTGCATATCACTTTGGATCTCTTCTTTCACCAAATTTGGAAGTGGAAATTGAATTCTGGGATGTGGTATTGGCCCATTCTGCTCTGTAACCCACAATGCTGAGTGCAGACTGCTGTCCCTAATATGACTGTGCTAACAATTGACTTTTTGGTTTGGCTGTCTTGCAGAAGAAAAAAAGAAAGAAAGGAAAAAAAAATCGATTTCAACCCAAAAGTATTTCTTTTCTAGTTTGCTTAATAGTATGAAACATAGAAAATATTGTGTTTTGTATGAAATGAGGAAATTCTAGAGAGGGGGGTAAATAAGAAAAAAGCAAAATACAAAAGCCATGCAGGGGCCAGGCTGTCAGAAAAACAGAGAAGGAGATGACAGCCCTTTTATCTGCTGGTTGAGCAGTTAGAAAACTTATCCAGTATGCAGGAGGCCTGGTCTGAAATCATTGCTCTGCTAAGCAGAGAGTAACCCACATCTTGGGTATGTATTTCTGCCAGATAGCTGCTCAGTGAGAGAAGAATCACTCCCCACTGCCTTTGCTCACTACTACTCATCCCTAATGGATGCAGCATTTGTTTCCCTTCCTCTTTGAAGCAGCCTATTTAAAAAAAAAAATTGATAAAAACTTGTTTTCCAGAAGAAAGTATTGCTACTCTGAGTCAGATGCAAGCCAGTCATGGCCATGATCACAGTGGGGTCTGCTGTTAGTGAGGTCACTTTTCATGAAATTTAATTTTGCCTGTTTCTGGTAACCAGAGTTTTTGAAAGGAGATGAGGCAATACAGATTTATTTCTAAAATTAGAAGTATTTCTAGATCACTTGTATTTAGAACCCCCTTTTGCAAGCTCTTAGGATGTCTGTATCCTGTATTCAGACAGACAATCATGCAATCACATAGTCTCAAGAAGCATAAGTGCACATTTATGTGCCACTTTGAGTGTCCAGTTATGGGTAGGAGCAGCTTGGTAACACCTCCTGAATTGGTCCTTCTCCCTGTGTCATGGCTGGTTCCCCCCTCTGCTGTCAGCACAATGACTCCTGCCCAGCTCCATGGCATTCCAGCTTTGCCAAGGAGCACTGAGCACTTGCTCACGGATGAGCCCTGGTGGGGGTGGTGGCAGAGGGGCACGGAGCATCTCCTTGCCCAAGGTGTGCTCTCAGTAGCCAGGAGTGTCAAACAATGTCTGCATCTGTGCACATGCATGTCAGACAACAATGTCTGGAGCACAAATCCTGTGAGGAGCAGCTGAGGGGGTGTTTATCCTGGAGAAGAGGAGGCTCAGGGCTGAACTTATCACTCCCTACAGCCACCTGAAAGGAGGTTGTATCCAGGTGGAGGCTGGGCTCTGATTCCAGGCAACTGGTGATGGGACAAGAGGACATAGTCCGGGGAGGTTTAGTTTGGACCTTAGGAGGAATTTTTTCACAGAAAGGGTGATTAGACATTGGAATGGGCTGCCCTGGGATGTGGTGGAGTCACCATCTCTGGAGGTTTTTAAAGAAAGACTGGATGTGGCACTTGGTGCCATGGTCTAGTTGATGATGTGGTGTAAGGTCATAGGTTGGACTCAATGATCTCAGAGGTCTTTTCCAACCTAATTGATTCTGTGATCCACTGATGGAGACTCCTGAATGCTACAGGTACAGCCTGGCTCAGACCCATCAGCACTCGTATCCCATCAGGTTGTCTGTTGGTGTGGAAAGCAATTTAGCTGGGCTGGGTGACAGATTAGGAGCTACTTCAGTGAGGTGCTTGTCCATAAAGTAAACTGATTTTCATATCAATGGCAAGGTTCTCATTGCATCATTTCTTCTAATTCCTTGCTGAGGGAGATGTCCTATTTTGTGGGACCACGTATGCTCAGGATTTCTGTGTGCACATCCAGCTATCTGGGCAGCTTTGCTTCAGCAATGACTTTTTAAATCCATGCTTGAAGAAGTACATAATTTGTGGTCATTTGTGGAGCTTCACTCCTCTTATTTAGAGTGGGGCAATAGTAGATAAGAGAAGAATGACATAAAATCACTTGAGTAAGGCAGTAATTATCTATTAATTTATTCCCTATTCTTTTAGTTCTATGAGATATGAGTCACCTGCAGTTGGTATCCTACTCCTAAATGTGGATCTGTAGTATTTAGCAGTGCAATGACCTGCCTAAAACCACTGCTTTTCTGAATATTTAGGCCTGTGGCATTGCTTACAAGATTCGTATTTTCTCCTCTCAAGGGCTTGCAAATAAAACACTGACTGAGAGGGATCTTCAGCCTTAATACAGGAATAGCTAGCCCAAGAGATATTTAAATACTTGATGCTCTTTTTTTTGTAATGAAATAAAATGGAGAATTGTGATCGTATTTCATGCCGTGGATAAAATTAGATGAAGGCTAAGGTCCCCTGTCTAGTAGAGGAAATATTGTGGATATATTTCTGGGTTCCTCACAGGTCCCCGCAATTATGAGTGGGAAGAACACAATTGGTTGAGAAGTCTCCCCCTTTGTTAACAGAGGCACCAGGGATTGAAAACTTCTTGCCTGGCATATTCATGTGCTTCCCTGCCCTGTGGTTGTGGAGACTTTGTGAGTCTGTGGGAATGTTTCATCCTTTGTCTTTCCTAACAAATAAATTACATTCATGAGATGGCAGTTTTATAAGTTTTCTTTCTTGTGTGACATGAACGTTTTGATTCCTTCTTTTCATTACAAGGCAGAGGTCTCCGAATGCTAATGTGCACTTAACTCATGTGATGCACACAAAGTCATATCACAAGCACTTAGTGGTTAGGATGGATGTGTAAGAAAGGACATGGAATATTCTAGTTGCTGAATATCAGAGGTTTTCATAGAAACTGCAGTCACTCTCAGACTTTGGTATGATTCCCATGATTTCAGATGTACTGAGCTGCTCAGCCTGGTAGCTTCCCATTTGAAAGGCACATATTCTTTGTAGCCACTCATCCATCTTTTCTCATTTAGGAGTAGTGTCTGAATGAAGAATTACATATCTATATTTTGTAAGGCATGCTTGTCTGGCTATGTGCCTTCGGAGTGACATCCAACAAGCATTTGAAGAAACTCAGAAGTAGATTGTAGTGTGAAGATTTTTTTTTTTCTTTTTTAAAGAAACATGATTACTTGTCAAACCAGGGCTAATTTCTGCAGTATGTCTTGCAGCATTTCCACTCTTCTTCTGCATTTTACACCTTCATATATCTTCATACAAAACAGTTAGTGGAAGGGTACATTCAAGACAGGAACCTTTATCACAATATTTGGGTTCAAACCTGCCCAACAGTCAGTATAGAGGTGTTTATATGTACTGGATTAGTAAATGCCTTCCTTGATATTTTATTACTTTCAAACTCCTCATTTTGATCAGTTTTCTTGGAAGTTTTCTGTAAGGTGTTTTATGGTTATCATAGGGTTTTTTTCCCCTTCTTCCTTTCTGCTGAAACTTTGCTGATTTTATTCAAATGAAAGTGATGTGGTAGCAGCTAGTTTGAGTTGATCCACAGATAAGTCCTATTCATGTTTTCCTGATGAAGTTTTCTTCCTTTTGCTGCAAGGACCTTCCATTTGACTTGTTATAGAGGTAAAGGATGTTCCTGTGTAAAAAAAAAATAAAAAAATTGTAGGGTCAACTGTGCTTCAGCCATGCTTTATTTTAACTTTCTTCCCCCTGGAAACCCTTCTGTAGCCATTGTACTAGATGTAAAATGTACGTTGCTGTAAGATGCTGTTGAAGCACCAGGATTCACACAGTGACTGGATACAGGGGTGAGTTTGGTGGCTGTGATAGCAACCAGGGACAGCAAGGCACACCCCAGTTATAAGGGGCTGGTGAGAAATCTTGCAGGTGGAAACCATCTACAAACAGTTCCATTTCCGCTCCCTGAAAAGCTGCCAAATTGGATACTGCAGGAAGAAAATCGGCTACCTGGGGGAAACGTGGGGCCTGGCAGTGGTGTAATGGAAATGTTGCCTCATCAGCCACAGGAATCTGACTTCAGAGATAAGATAGTTCAAGGAGGGATGAGATCCCTGCAAGGCTGCTGGACCAGCCTGGGGGGAACCCAGAAACAAGGGAGGGCTGTGGTGCTCAGTGATGCTACCGCTGGCCTGAGCTTTGAAGGAGAGCAGATAAGTGGTACTCTGTGGGTATCCAGGAGGTGAGGGGGTACCAGGGACCCCTCAGCAGCCAGAAGAGCTGGCAGAGGATGTGCCATGCTCCCCTGGTCCTGCGTGGTGTGCAGCAGGGCAGGTCAAGAGCTTTCCTGCCCAGGGAACCCTTCAGCTGTACCCTTCTGTGTGAGCTGGTGTGGGCTTGGAGTGTGTACGGAGAACGTACATACCTTAATAGAATTTGAAAAGTGAAGCAGCAAGTTACTGGGACAAAAGGTAACTGTACTGGTGGCGTGGGGGGGGATTAGGTGTGCCGGTTCAGTGGGCACCCATCCAGCTCGACATCGAAAGTGGCTTCAGGGAGCTGGTAAGTAGCTGGAAATTTTGAGAGAGCCACAAGAGGGAGCTCATAACCCACGAACAAGGAGGTCGAACTCCTTTCTCTCGCTTTAATTTATTTATTTAATTTTATTTTTTAACTGAGGTCTGTTAAAACAGGGCGCTCACCTCTTGCTGCAGATAAGCAGCAGGGCCATGTGTCCCCTGGGAGGGACTCGCCCCCCTCCAATCGGATGGGATGAACCCAGGTGCTACACACGGGGGGCTGGGAGGTGCCTGGGGTGGCATTTCAGGTTTCGGGAGCAGAGGAAACAGAGCTTCCTATTACACTAGTCTGAGGAGGCACCTCCTCCACACAGGTGCACCCCAAACTATAGGGGCTTGAAAGCTTTTTGTCAGGAGTGATTTATGAAGTGCCGGGGTGAACGATAATTTTCTTCTTGACAATGTCCACACTTTGCCCTTAAATAACCAGTAAAACACGTCTCACCTCACAGCACAGTGGCTTCTGGGCTGGTGTGGTGGTGCATGTGCTGCTCAGGGTTTGCTCTGTGGGATCACAAACATGATCATTGCATCAAGATAGCTTTGTGGTGAAGTGTGCCCTCAGACAACTGGGAAAGTTGCAGATTTTTTTTTTCCAAGCCGTACTCAATCTAGTCCGTTTCTTCAGTGGAAAAGCTTTATTTCAATTTACATTTCACATCTAGAAGCTTTGCTATCACACTGAGACTTCCTACAAGGCATCCAGTAATGTTGCCATCATTTGCATTGCTCTAACAACAAAAAAAAAAAACCAAAAAAAAATTCCATCTGTCTTCCCAAGTCCATAAAACTCCAAACAAATAGCAAATACTATGGATGTCTGAACACACAATAGTGTGTCATTTTTCTTCCAGCATTAGTGTATGTTGCAGACATTAAACTACTTCTGTTCTGAAGGGTTTGAGAGACTGTTAACATTATTCAAATTAAATTCAATACTGATGTAAGTTAGTGCAGTTGGAATTATACACAAAGTACGATGTCTCATCTTTCCGTCAAAAGCTGAGCTCATCCCTGTGCACTTGCCAACTCAGCTTCAGGTGGTCTTTGTAAACCCAGAGCTTCCTCAGACAGGCAATGATTGTCTTTTCCTCCCCTTTCCCCCCCGAGTGTGCTTTCTGATGCTCTGCAGTCCCTGGTGCTACAGCTCACTCTCTCATTTTCACCTCCTTGGTCACCTTGCTTTCCCTCCCACCTTGAAGGTCTGCTGCTGTGTGTTTCCATGGGAGGCATAGGGTGCTAAGTACAAAATCCATGATTGTTAGAATTGTAACCCCACGGGTTTTCTTTGATTCTCTTTCCCAAATCTGTTGGGGCTGAGACCTTGGAGCTGGGGCCAGGTTTGTGGCCACCCCCAAGGTGGCAGAAGCCCCTCTGTGTGAGGTGCCCAAAGACCACCTCACCAAACAGCCAGACCTGCAGCACTGCTGGGTTTTGTCTGTGCTTCTTGCTCAACTCTCTTTCTCTTGTTAAAGGAACAAGCCAAAGCCACATTCTTACTGCACCAGCTTTTTCCTTCCCTCATATGGGCTATTTGTGCATTTTGCTCCCATGTGAGATGTGGTGGCATGTGAGCTGCTGCTGCCCATGTGGGCACAGTCCTCCTCAAGGGCTGCTGTAGATGGGGATGGTAATGCTGCTTTCTTGTAGGCAGCATTAAAAAAAGAGTATCTTGCTCTTGATGTGTCTTTGGCTTCCATCAGGTTCTGTGTTCAAGACTCAGGTGTATCAGTGACATGCAAGACGGTGCTCCAAATTAATGTTATTTTTTGCAGTTACTCAGAGCAACAAAGCATCAGTGCTGCACAATAACTTTGTCACTGGTATTTCCCACTTCAGAAGGTGAAAAAATTGATTCCTGCCATCTTTGCTGTGAAAGTTCTGTATGTCTGTCTTAACCACTACCTAACACCAAGGGGGTACTACATTCAAAGCTACAAATAGCACTTTTAGAGCTACGAGAATACAGTATCTCATGGTGATTCCCTGTCCATTTTTCTCCTCCTAATTACTGTAACTCATAGCAGATCCTTCTAGGTGAAAAAGTAATGATCCATTTCCACACAGCATAAAGAGGGATTATATGCTGGGCGTGTGTTTTCCTTAGGCTCTGATGTCAGTGTAGTGTGAGAAATATGTGCAGTTGTCCTCGGGGTATGGAACTGGATTCAGCTGTGCTGGGGACCTCCTCCTGCCAGGGTCTCACCCTTGTGGAGGAAGGCACAAGAGCAGAGTGCATCCTGGGCTTCTAGTAAACAGTGCAGCATAACTGCTCAAATCTGTTTGGATCTCGGTTTTTGGTCTGTGCCTCTGTCTCTTTCCAAAGGAAAAAACTCTCCTGAGTTTTCAGCTGACCATGTATGGAGAGTCAGCATGACCCCAGCGTGGCTCTGCTGCCAAAATCCCTGTGAAGAGATCACGTTCATTTTCTGTTCCAGCCTGCTGTCCATCGTGCTTGCACAGAAAACATTTGGTCTGAAAGGGTGATGTGTTTTTAGTAAATGAGTTGTTTGTGAGAGATTTTTGCTTACTTGTTTATTCAATTTGCTGTAGTTATTATGCTTAGTAATGTAGTTGACTTGTCACAATATAACTTTGTACCTTCAACAGGACTAAATATTGGGTGTCAGTCATCACAGCGGAGTCCACAGTGTTCAGGGAGGGAAAGAAGTTTTGGGGAGAGAGTGAGGAACAGTGGATCTGCTGGAGAGTGGGCAAAAAGAAGTACAGCCCTGCATGATCTGGGTGCTGCTCCTGCCTGGCTGCTGGGACTGGTGTGGTGGGTCATGCTGCCTGCACACCTCAGGGACAGCACTGGCAGAGGCCTTTTGGATTTCTGCTGGTGCCCTGGAACAAAGATCTGTCCCAGAGGCAGTGTCAGTGTGAGGGGTCTGTACCCACCAGCAAGCACAGCAAGAGGTAGGGATGCTCTGCACATCTCGAGTGCTTCATTCCTTGATGAACTACATTTTCTCCTCCTAACGTTAAAAACATCGGTTCTGCATGTTTATCATACAAAGGTTATGTATTCATATGGAGCTTACCACAGCACTTCAGAAACAGTTTGAGCTGAAGTGGATTATTTTCTTTGCTTTTCCAATTAATCTCAAGAAGCTCCTGTTTTCTGAGGGTGAGGCCACAATTCAGATTCCATTTATACTAATTATGTACTTACTTGGCTCTTGGCCTCCTTTAAGCACAAAAGTAGGAGAGAAACTAGAAAAAAAAAATAACTGGATGGGTTTAGTCTGATTTATGAAAACATGCAGAAGTTTGAGCACTTCAGCAGATCTTATTTGTAGAGGCTGAACCAGCTGTGTCTGGGACAAGTCTGGCAATCTCGCTGCATCAGGCGTTCTCCTGGCACATCTGTAGCTCGCTGCTCACGCTGACCTGCACCAGAGAAACCTTTTCCATTCTTTTCTCTTGGTTTCGTTCAGTAGAGTTGATTAGGGAATTTTCAGCAACCTTGTTTTTTTGCCTGAAGTCCCAGTCCATTAAACAACCTTTTTTACTCTGCTGATTGTGGTGGAGAAATCCAGTTAGGTTGAATTGCTGAGTGCGGAAAAACTGGGATTGCTGTTGAAATCCTGCATGTTTTTGTTTTTTTTAAAAAAAACCATTATTTTTCAGTTCAGAAAAGCAAATTTTCAATCGCCTCTTAATAATTATTCCAAGTAAAAAGTATAAAAGATGTGAACATATAACAAATCAAAATTCAGATTTTTTTTTAAATATGTTTTGAGCTTTCTGGTTTCACATACTGCTGGTTTGCAACATTCTTTGTTGAGAGCTTGAGTTTCTCTTTCAGGGCAAAATGTAATATGAAAGTTAGCTTCACAGAAAAGGCAAAATTTTATAATAAAAATATTAACAAATTGCATTTGAATAGAGGCTTGAGGATAGATTAAATGTAATGGACGTATTAAGAGAACACTGACAATGGCTTTCCTGAGCAATTATGGAACTACAGTCCTAAATAGTGGTACTTTGGAGAAAAGGAGAGAAAGAGAGAAAATTAGTATCTTTTAAAATGTGAACATAATATGCAGAATAATAATACATAGTAATTTTGTTCTTGGGAGAATTCACCACTTGTGTATAGCTCCAGCCAGCCAGCCTTTCCCTGTCAACTTCTGCGGGGATTTTGGGTTAACACTTTCCCATTTGCTGTTGTGAACCCTAGACAAATACTCATTAGAGCACAGATTATGGTTTCAATTGCTACAGTGACATAAGGCTGCCCCTTCCAGAAGCCATCAGTGGGAGCAGAGAAAGGTAATTATTGATTACTGGAAAGAATAAGGCTGGCAAAAGGTGGCCCTGATAGGGATGAGTTGGCCAGAAGGAGAAAAGAACAGACGGGCTCAACCAGCTTAACTGCAGCCGTGTGGGGAATGACACTGCTGTGGTGGAGCAGCTGGGGACAGGGGCTGTGGGATTCATTTAAGGCTTTCAGCAGCTCCAGGGAACCCTTGAGCCTGTACAGGCAGAGGAACTTGCCTTCCTGCTCGTATAAGCATTGCAAGCCAGAGCATGAAATATCTGCATTTAGGTAATATCTGACAATTTTTCATGTGGGCAGAGTTTCCCAAGCTTACAAAAAGTCTTTGAGTGCTTGATTTCAGCATGAGCAGTTCTAACTCCAGCTAAAAGAAAATGATACCTCAAATGAGCAGTGTTTTTGGGAAGAGACCCTGAACCTTCCTCCACTATTCTGCCCCAAATAGTGCTCCCCTCACACTTCCACGCCTATCCAGTGCAAGGACTCCCAGTCCCAATCGAGTACACATCACGAAAAATGTGCCCCTTATCCCCAAGATTGTTTTTTGTGCCATTCAATGCTTGTGCAAATGAGATCCATTCAGAAGGGTGCCAGGTAAAGATGAGGCCGAGCCTCCTCTCTGCCCATAGCATGAGGCCACTTGTATGGCATTTGTTTTTCCATGCTACTCGGCTGACTTCCTTATTTTGAGTAGGGAATAGAAAACTCAAATCTATGTATTTTTTTCTTTCAAGTTGTCTCTTCTGGGTGCTTTAGGCAGCCGACTTTGGTCTAGGTGGTACAAAGGAAATTTTAAACTTCCTTACATGATTTTTTAATGGACCCAGTGGTATAAAATCTGCACTTGTAGAGTCCAGGTGTTTCTGCAGCTGGAATTCACTGAGTAACACACATAAGGGCTGAGAGTTACTTGGGGTCACTGCTCAGAGAGGGTCTCTCCTGCTTCATGTGTATGTGGTGTTTTAATGGTTTCTACCTGGAAAGTTCATTCCACTGTTAATGCTCTTGCTGCACCTAATGATATTTTAGGTTTTTGATGGAAGGAATAATTGCTGAAGTAACTTCAAATAGAAAGGACTTTCTAGGTCCAGGGGATTCATGCATAACGAAGATATTTTTGGTAATTCTTTTAAATGGTGGCCTTATTGTCATAGGTACAATTTTGAGCTCTATGCTCAGCTTAAACATTTAACTATTTTCAACTGGAAAACCAGAACACAACCTCAGCACACTGGGCTTACCTTCACTGAGGATTCAGTTTACACCTGGGTACAGAGCCAAGGTGAAACCAGGCACACATCTCTGTTTACCTTAAAACTTGCTCAGATAGGTTGTTTAAAATATTACAAACTGAGATAGGCCCACATTCATGGCTTTTCTCTTAGGTTGTCATTTTATGTTAATTGAATGCCTCTGTTAATCTAATAGATTTTAGATTTATGGTGGGTTCTATACCATGTCATATTTTAATCAATACATATTCCAACATTTAGATGGACAGATGAGAAAATCTGCCTCATCTCTGCACTTCTGTTCTATCAGCTGTCAATAATTCCTAATTTGAATCCTTCAAATGATCAGATTTATGGGTTTTAGTATATTGCATTAATCACAGAAATTAACTTTTGTGGAAAATGATGTTAAAGGTCATATGGAGTCTTGAAGGAGCAGTAACTGTGTCTGTCTTGCAAACATGTTTGCAGCTTCTCTAAGATAAAGTGCATTAGAATATTTATCTGCATGAATCCTGCTGATTGTTCCTTATGTCTAAGGTCAGTACGTGCTGGTGAGGAGATAAGGCTTGAAATAAACGATTGCTGAAATCTGCAGATTTAAGAAGTCAGATGTAACACTGGGCTTTTTGTCCTCCAGTAGGGCACAGACAGGTCTGGCATAATTTCACTTGAATGGGTTTATTCAGATGAAACTCCAGAAAATTTATTTTGCTGAAGGTGGTCCATGCCTTTGTGTCAAGTGTGTGTGTCCCCTCCTGGAAGAGCTCACAGCAGAAAGTGCAGTCAAAGGGGACAGGTTAGTCCTGATGCTTAGGCTCCAGCCCAGGAATGCAGTCTTGAACCTCAACCAACACCCAACTGCACTACTACCCCTTAGAGGGCTCCTCACTCACTGCCTGGGACCAGCTGGGGCTGGTGATATCCCTACAGAGGATGGAGGCAACCCCTGCCTCAGAGGGGGCACAGGATGGTGATTCCTGCCTTGCCCTGGGGACAGTTTGACATTCTGATTTTCCCTGTTCCCCTGGAATAATTTGTGATGTTTGGCAGGAAGAGCGAGAAGACTTTGCATCTCTTTCATTAATAAACACCTAGAAAACTTCCACTGATGGTGGTTCCTGGTGCCACCACCCAGCTGAGAGCTCAGGAGGTCCTGGGGAGGACAGACCCTGAATCCCTGGCACCATGCTCCTGACACCGTGACATCCAGCTCCCTGTCCTGGCACTGACTCTCTATACTGGTGCCCATCCCTGGGGTGATGGACCACACCAGTGCACTGCCTGTTCCCAAGGCTGGGTGCCCAACGAGGAGCATGCGATGGGATTAATTCCCAAAACATTGAAATAATAATTATAAAGCCAGCAACAGCTTGTGAGCTCCCTAAAATTTTCATATAACCCTTTCTTATCTGTCTCGAGTTCAGCTGCTGATTCTAATTGGCTTCACCAAAATAAACCAGAAATGGCTTTGTTGATTTAGTTGGATCTGTGCTAAAGCTAAATGCCCACAATTCTCCCATCTGCAAAAAGCCAGAATGATACTAGAAATGGCTACAGTTTTACAGATATTAATTAATATTTCTGAAGTGCTTTCTAAGCTTGGAACAAAGAACGAAAATCATTGTGTTATGAATAAGAAAACTGAAGAGAACAACCATAAAATTGAAGAGAATTGACTGCAGAACCTAACAAGGCCTCTGCATCTTTATTTTATATATTTCTGTTTACCACAAGCATGTGCTAAGAAAGCATGCACAAAGGAGGAAAGGTCTTGTCCCTTTTAACAGACAGTTTCTTCTCCATATATATCTGTATTCATGCAAATCCATTATAAACACAGTGTTGTCTGAAATACAGTTAATAAATGAAGGTAGCACAAATGTGATTTTAAATCAGTTTAATAAAATTAGTCATGTAGATTTTAAATCATTTTTACAGTTGATTTAACATTTGTGACTGGTTTATAGATTATGATATAGGATAGTGTTTGCATCCTTGCAATTTTATTCCAATTTAGAAACAGTACAAATATTAATTTTTGCTTCAATAATGGAGCCTTTGAGAATTAACTTGTCTTTTCTCAATACACATTTTATGAGAACGCTTTAAATATGATTTTTAATATTTTTGAGGACTTTATTACACATAAAGTTCTTTTAACTAGGACTTAACTGGAAACCCTTCACAAAACTTTCTTGGCAGACATATGTAAACATTTTTCATGGTTAATTTAAGGGCATGAAATACGTAAGAATTGTTCTTCATAATATAAGACATTTTGTAGAAGTAATAAATAATTGTAATAAACTCCATATACCAAAAAGAGTGAAATATCTCAAACAGAAATAATGATGGGTTTCTTGTCAAAAGACACAATATTGCAATAAAACCCCAAATTTCACATGATTACAAGGGAGGAGCTAAGCAAGAGTACCATATTTACAGATCTTGCATGGGTTCAGACTACTATTATGTAGGAAAAGAAGAGTAATTCACTATAGGATATGTTAAGGGAACTTTTCATCTCCAAATAATCAGCTTTACATTAGAAAGCAGCTGGTCAGAAAGAAAGTGCAGTGTGTCGGTTCCTCATATTGAGTGAGTTCTTCATGTGAAAGGGGTTTGTGAGGTGTCCCCTCATTTCTGGTAGACAGGGGTCCTTGTGCCAAGAGTCACTGTGGGGATCAGGGATGGGATAGCTGAGATCAGCACAGGAGCCAGGACAGGTGCTGCTCCCAGCCCAGGCTTGGGCCCAGAGAGCCACTGGCATATTTTTCATGTGGTGAGAAATCAAGATAAAACATGAAGTAAAAGGTGTCAGTCCAGCAAGATGTTTCCTGTCTTGCCTTTTGTATGTGTGTGTGCCAAGGTAACCTCAGAAGCATGAAGGAATCATTGATCCCACCCCCCAGGGTGGCAGTGTGGCAGGTCTGGGGTCTCTCCCTGTTCCTCCTTTCCCAGTGCCCCCACAGTGGTTGGAGCATCTCCCAGCTGCAAGCACAGGCTGGGAAAGGTCTCCCAGCAAAGCTCATCCCCTGGTGTGTGCTGTGCCAAGGGGTTCCCAACCACCAGCTCTGATGGTGCTGTCTTTGCACACTGCCTCTTTAACAAAGCTGCAGCATATGGTGTTTAAGTGTTTTCTGCCGGGAAAGCTGAGTGGATATTGGCTGTATGGTGCAGTAACTTCCTCGTGCTCAGAGCAGGTGGGCAAATGTTTCCCTCTCTCATTGCTAAGTGCATAAAGAAACAGTGGGTTTGAATTAACGTCATAGACTGTTTGGTGAAGAAAAATAGATATGTGACCTACAAACCCAGTCAGAACAAAGTCAGAGACTTTTCTGGTTCACCAGGTCGTTTAGTGACCACCAATAGAGATGGAGAAGTCAGTCATCTCTCTTTACCTGCATTTTCTGAACTGAGTAAATGCAGCGAGGTCCTTGGGGTTGAAAGCAAACGTTAACATTACTTTTATTATGGCTGATTGAAAATGTGCTACTGTAACTGATTTTACGGAAGTTTGGTTCTGAGCTTTTTTTTCTTTTCTCCAAACAATGGATTTTTTTTATCAAAGATCCATTTACAAAGAATACTTTACTATGCCCAGAACTATAGAACTGCAAAGTCCCCATTCAGAAGTGCTCTAGATAATGCTTGTGAGAGCTCTTATTTCAGTTGCTGTGACTTTGGTGTCTTCCGGGGCCTCCTTTTGATAGCTGAGATAGGTTAGGAAGGAAGGTAATTTAGGTGCATCTGTCATTGCCAACCTCAAGAAATTCATTATCATGAGTCAGGTCCTTGCAAATCAAGAAAGTGACTCTTAGAACGTGATATTCAGGAAATAAATGCATTATGGTGGGGTTTTGATTTGGTTTTTTGGGTATGATGTTTAATTCCCTCTATTACAGAGTGCATCCCAAGACAGGGATTTCTCACAGATATATCAAACATTTCCAGTGAGTTGATTTTTATTCCTTCAGCATGTCAGGAGCACTCAATCTGCTTTTCCCCATATAGCAATTCATTCTACTTCCCACTTCTTCTCCTCTTGATTCAGTTTGTGGATGTGGTGCTAGTGAACGCTTTGCCAATAATGAAAATACTCCCAAAAGAAGGCAACTCTGATCCCAGTCCTGGTGGTCCACATGTGGAAACTTGCCATTAGAAGGGAACTGGAAGCAATAGGCACTAAACTATTGTTCTCGTGAGTCATCACAGAATACTTCTGAGCTGGAATTTCTGTTTCCAATCAGGTTTTCAGCTGGATGTTTGGAGTCTCATTTTTTTCTATGGAATAATAAAAAAATTCCTAAGGAAAGACACCTCCCCCTCCCCATTTCTTTTTACATTTCCCTTTAATCAATCCCCTGGTGCATAGCACATTTCCTTTAGCCAACATGCAATCTCAGAAAAAATAGCATTTTGTGTTTTCAAGGAAAGATTACTGCTGTGAAAAGAGCTTGTCTGGGTTTTATAGACTTTGAGGTTGCCAAAGGAAAAAGTTGTCTTGTAGAAGACCCCAGAAAACATATTAAAATTAGATATTAATTCTTAATGTAACTACACATCCTGCATTCAATCAAGAGCAGACTAAGTATTACAGTATTGGAAAGCAAAGTGCAATTTGTACATTTGCCCTAAAAAGCAGGTAAACTATCACTAGAATTATAATTGTGAACTACTTAGGAGTCAGTGTAATGCTTTTTATATGAAGAAAATCTGGCTTTAAGGTGTTTTAAGGAGAACTGTTCTGGGCAGTACAGGAAGGAAACTCAGGTGATGGATAAGAAGTTGGCTGCTGTTAAAATCACCCCTTTTGCTTTCATGGTCGAGTAATGGGCAGGAAGCTCATGATCCTGGGCTTGGATATGAGCACATAGGAGTGCGTGTCCCTTTCAAGGCAGGGCCATCCCAGCATCTTCCTGATGCTGGGCTGTCAATCTGCACTGTGCTCTGCCACAGCTTTGGTTCGGTGAGCAGGACACCAGCACTGTGTGTCAGCTGCCACACATGGGCACCGAGTCCCTGCTCACACAGAGAGCTGTGGGAGCTGCCCAAGGAGCCTCATGGCTTTTGAATTGTAGCAAGTAATTGATCCACTGCCTCCAACACATCCTCTTCGGATGCCACAGAGGAATCCTGGCTTCTGGCTCAATAGAGTACGTCGCAAGGAAATAGATTGCATGAAGAGAATATGCACTTGCCTAACAGTTTTGGAAACACTCACTAATTAGTTCTCATAATGCTCCTAAAATATATGCTTCCAACATTACTAAGAGGTAAAATGAGGCATGAGGCTCTTAAGAGATATCTGCTGTGTCCCTGGGCAAATCAGGAGAAAGTTTCTACCACTTAAATTAGCATTAAAAGCAAAGAACAGTTCTATCGACTAACTTTCCAAATGCATCCTTATATCTACCTGGTAAAAGGCACAATCCAAAATCACTCCAAAGGGACCAGAGATCTTATCTGGGTGCAGATAAGAGGGTAAGGAAAGAAAAAAGGCAGGAGGCAGTAGCTGGGTCTCTACCCTTTAGGAAATGAGAAATATGTTAATAGTCAAAGGATTTTAATAAATAGACAAAAGTAGAGGCTTCAATTCAGTGTGGCTTTTATTAAGTTTTGGACGATGAACTTTCAGAAAGCTGTAAGTAAGGCAATCTTGTGACCTAAATAATTGCCAGACTTCCTTCTGTCTGGGGAAAATAATGAAATAGATTAGCTCAGACTCATTTCATAAAGAATTAATGGTGGAAAACATAATTAATGCCACTCAATATATGTTTGTGAAAACAAGTCTTGTCAAATTTAATGTGATTTTTTGACAGGATTGCAAGTTGGTTTGGTGAAAGTGGCAAGGTTGGGGTCACAGACTTCTGTATGGCTTTTGTCTTTCTGCAGTGTGACATTTTGATTACTGCAAGTAAGCCCTTTCCAAATTAATGAATGATCCCAAAAGAATATTGAGAAATTAATATATGGTGCAGGTTGAATGAATTAAAAATTGCCCATCTAGTAGGGAGCTATTAAACTGGAAGCCTGGCTGGTGGAGTCAGTGCTCCATTAAACTCTGGAGTCTCAGGTCTTGTTCCTGACTCTGCCACCACCTTACACTGTAACTTGTGTTCAACTTAGTGCCACAGCCTAGTTGACTAGGTGGTGATCAGTCAAAGGTTGGACTTCATGATCTCAGAGGTCTTTCCCAACCTAAATGACTCTGTGCTTCTGTGAAACCCAGGAATGTCAGTCAACTTCAATGCCTTATATTCCTGGTTTGCAAAATACCAGTGCTGAATCCAACTTCCTTCTAAAAACACTCCAGAGTTTACTGTTGAAAACTGCCATGTACTATTATCTAAGACATTTAATGTTAGAGTCCTGAACTGTCCAGTGTTTGATTTCTTTTTGTGGGGGGGTTGTTTGAGGTTGTTAGGTTTTTGTTGGCTTTTTTTTTTGGTTACTTTATTTGTCACATTTTGTATTGGTTTTTGTTGTTGTTGTTGTTTTGGTATTTTTATTTGTTTGTTTGTTTTTGTTTTTAAACAGCTGCATGGTGGGAAAGCAGGTTACTTGGATAGTTTGCAACTAGCCCAGAGGTTGTGGCTAGTAAGTAGATACACAGCCAGGAAAACAATGATCCACATATCTCTGTAGCAATTTACTACTCCATAATTTGGGCTCAATAGCACAAAAATAACTAAAAGCTACGTGTAAGATCACAAATAACACTTAAAGAATGGATGGGTGCTGCTGTGCTGAGGAGCAGGATCTCTGAGAGAGACTTAATGCTCATGGGGAAGACACACCTGAAGAACATGCAGTTTGTTGGCTATGGACAAACCGTGGAGGTCCCAGCTGGGACCACTGAAGGTGGTGCTGCTCATGCAGCTGACACTGGGGTGGTCACCACTGCCAGGGCCCTACAGAGACGTGCAAGTTGAAAGGGTTCAGAGAAGAGCTATGAAAATACCCAAAGGATGGAAAGCATCCCTTAGAGTGAAATGATCTCAGGGTTCATCGTTGATTTATCCAAGGAATTAGTTTAACAAGCAGTCGGAAGCACAAACTTTATGTTGAAGAGCCATTTGACAGGAAAGTTCTGCCTGCTTGATAGTCAGCTGTTTGCACAAAAGAATGAGGATTTCAGCAGGTTCTTCCTGGGTTGAAATAGGTAAAGACAGGATACTTTTCTGGAAGTTATCATCTAGTTCAGCCACAGCTTTTAGGCTCAAAGCATGGATTAATTCCGGGAACTCCTCTAGGCTGCATGAGTTTGGAGGTCAGAAAGAGTGATCTCAGTGGTGCCTTCTGGCTTTATAATCCATGAATTGAGTCAATTAGTAATGTGATTTACTTTTTTTTTTCCATTTGATTCCAACCCTACCTTTCCCTTCATTTGTCTCTTTTCTCTTCACTTAGTTATTTTTGTTGTAGCAAAGTTCTTCCTTTACAGGATGAAAGAACTCCCTGTTTAATTTGAGTTTTTTGTCTGCTATTACTGGGGCCAAGATTTGGTCTCACGTGAGTCGTAAGATCACAAAAGGGTTTTGATGCTACAGATAGTTTGAGGCAGAATCTGATCTCATTTTCAGCTCTTTGTGCTGCAGGTCAGGCTGCACCTGCCAGGGGAGCAGCTCTGCTGCCCACTCACACTGTCCTCAGTGCCCTCCACGGTAGCTCTGAGCCCTTCCTCAGCCTTCAGAAAGCCTGCACTAAGCAAAGTTTCATCTTTCTGAAATGGGGCGTGGGAGACTCATGCCAGCACTTCAGTGCTGTTGTGCACGCAGCAGAGGAACATGCTGTACTATTTTTATGGTTAAATATCTGATTTGTGAAGCGGACGATGTCCTCTAAGGAACTAGAACCTCAGTCAGCTGATGGCCAGGAGCTGTGTGGGGCCAACCCCAGAACAGGGGCTGGAAGAGACCCTGGCGAGCAGCTCTGGCTTCCCAAGGGATGGAATGATGAGCAAAATTGTGCTCTGGGCCCAAAGCTGCAGAGAAGTCCTGGGGCTCAGGCCATGCCAATGGCTGGGAAGGCTGCAAGAGCCACAACTGTATAGTTATAATTCTCATGCCCCTACTCACATTCATGTAGAATGACTGAAATTAGGTGGGTTTTTCCGCTCGACCAGCCAGTTTGCTGCATAAGCATTAAAAAAAACAATGTGGTGGCTTGTTGGTGTGGAGCAAAGCCTGTTAGCAGTATCACTTAAAAATCACCCCTGAGAAGAGCTGCACAGTACACACTCTCTACAACTACCTGAAAGGAGGTTGTAGCCAGGTGGGTATCAGTCTCTTTTCCCAGGCAACAAGCAGTAGGACAAGAGGGCACAGTCTTAAGCTGCGCCAGGGGAGGTTTAGGTTGGGCATTAGGAAGAAATCCTTTAAAGAGAGAGTGATCGAACATTGCAATGGGCTGCCCTGGTGATGGAGTCACCGTCCCTGGAGGTGTTTAAGAAGAGACTGGATGTGGCACTCGGTGGCATGGTCCAGTGGCAGACGAGGTGGTGTTGGGTCAGAGGTTGGACTCAGTGATTTTAGACCTCTTTTCCAACCTAGTCGATTCTGTGATTCTGTCTGCCTTGCATACAGATCCTGGCATTTTGGCAGGTTTGTCAGCGCGAACCCCCATCCCTTTCCGTCTCTCTTCTCAACGCCACATCACGCGGGCAATTCCCGACCTGCCGGGGCTCGGGGGGTTGTTCGGGTGTGGGTGGCGGCGGTGCCCGGGCGGTGCGGGCTCGGTGACAGTGGCAGTGACAGTGACAGTGACCGCGCCGTGACCCGGCCCGGCCGCGGGGCCGCGCTCGCCCCCCGCGCTGCGCTGCGTTGTGGCGGGCGGCAGGTGGCGCTGCAGACCGCCCGGCCCGGCCCGGCCCCGCGCGCACACACGGGGACACACGGACAGACACGGACACATTTCGGGGGTTATTGCTTGTCTTTTGGTCCAAACCGCGCGCCCAGACGCTGACGGTACCCCGCACGTTTCCGTTTGATTTTTTTTTATTTTTTTTAAGCGGCGTGCCCGGCTAAATAATTATTCCCGAGTCCATCCCTTACCGTGAGGTGCTTGTACCCCCGCTTCTTTTTATTATTTTTCCTCTGTGTGTGTGTTTTTTTTTTTTCTCCTTCTCATTTCGAAGATAATTCCCGGTTAATTTTGTATTAAATTATTAATGCAGCGTTCAGGCTTCAATCCCTTACTTCACAGAACCGTTTAGGTTGGAAAAGACCTCTAAGATCATCAAGCCCAACCTTTGACTGATCACCGTCTTGTCAACTAGACCACGGCACTAAGTGTCACATCCAGGCGTTTCTTGAACAGTTTCCGCTGATTAAAAGCTCCGGGGATGACAAAAACCTAAACTTTAGTTTATATTGCTGCTGCATTTTGAATGGCAGCTGTTACATCGCCCTCGTGGTCTGAACTGCCAGCAGAATAAACCTCAGCTTCTTAATTTTCTGTTGATAACAAAATCTTAGCATCAAGTGAATAACTAAATATTTTACTCTAATACAAGTAAAACTCTTTTCTGTAGAGTTTTAAAAATTTATTTTAAAAGTTCAGTCTTGCAGTGCTTATTCAAGCAAAATTCTAATGCTCTCACTTGTTAGAATTGAAGTGCAAACAACCACATTTTAATTGTAAGATTTTTTTTCTCTTTTCCTTTTTTAACCTTTTTATTAGTTTGCCTTCTAGTTCATAAATATACATAACTTCTAGTAGCCATTTGGAAAACACAGGTGATATTGACAGATAAAAGAAATATTTATTTATTTGGATTCTATATAAATAATATTTTTTTTGAGAGAGAATTTACACATGCAAACAAGGGCAGAAAAAAATTGTTCATGATCATGTATCACATTTACCCAAAGAGTATGATCGTATGTGCAAATTAAACTATTGCACGCCCATGCTAAATTAGGTATTTGTGAGTGCAGTTACTTAATTTGCATGTACAGATTAAGTTAGCCCAATTAATCACTATGATAGTCCAATTTTACACAATTGTGAACCCACCGATGGCAGTTGAGTTGTTTTGCCACAAATGCTGAAATAACGTTACAGGGAGATGGGTCCAACTTGTGCACAAGTGAAGCACGTGCTCTTGCAAAAAAAACCGGACAAAATGCATTTTATAATGTGTCAGTTATCATCACTTCTGAGGATATGTTATTTATGAAAACCAGTTATAGCTATACAATATTTGATCAATTGCTATTAAGACCCCGACATCAGAACCATGCCTCTCACATCTGGCCCTTTTGTTTGGGCTAATTATGATGATGATCATGGATTCAACCTGTGTTAAATCTCAGATGTATAAAGTGAGCAGATTAAGGACATTTGTTCATAATTAGGATTCCTAAATGAAAATCTGGGAAGTGCTTCTTGGAATATTTATAGTCTTGTTCCAGCAAGGCTTCTCGTTGTGCACACCCTCTCTGTGAGATGAGAGCTCTGTTTCTTGCACCAGTGTGGTCCATTCCATACGTTCCTTTCAGACCTGGTCTAACAAGCATATTCTCTGTGCAAAAGGGTGGAAGACATCGAAATTAAGGAGCAACTCCATAAAAGCTGCAGTATGGCACATAGAATTTTTTGACTCCTTTGGGCATGTGCTGTTTGTCAACCCAACAGTGTCCCATGTAGCCCTATGGACACACGTCCTGATACATCCTTGCCTTCCCTTGGCATTGAAGCTGCCAACACCTCTCACACCCAATTTCCAACTCACACTCAGGGCTTTAAGGCAGTCATTACTCACATAAGCATCTGCAAATATACTTAGGCTAATTCTCACTACTTTTTTCCCACCCACCTGTTATTTTATTTAATATATGTAGCCAAAATCCAGAATTCCTTTGCTCTAAACATCTCTGGTAACAGGAGACACCTGCTAATGCTCTTAACCCTTATTACTACAGGCCCCTTGGCCAACAGGAACTGGTGTGATGGGGGGCACTCTGCTTCCACCACAGATGACACAGCTCTGTTCTGATGTGTCTTTTTTTTGCTGATGTACTTTGCTGACAGTCCTGCAGCCAGGAAAAGTACATGGGAAGTTTTAATGCGGAGAAAGATGAAGTCTGGTTTGTTGATGTTTAAGTTGCTTCTTGTGCAAGCTGGGCTCAGGTTACCTACGTGGTGCATCAAAGCTGATGCTATCGATGGCTCTTGGCTGGTTTGTTCCTGCCCCTGGTGAGCAGGCAGGGCTGCAGACAGACCTGTAAACCCACTTCTGTGATGGACTAGACTGACACCACCCCAAAATGTGCAGCATGGCACCTTTGCTGTGAGCCTGTGCCCAGGACCAGTGGAGCAGTGGGCTCTGCGGGCAGCCCACTGTGCCCACCCTTGGTGTTCACTGTGCCCTCCTCAGCTGGTGCAGACCACTGTACTGTGCTAAACCAAGCAGCCCATTCCTTTGGATAAAGCTGAGAGGGGAAAAAAGGCAGTTAGGATTGCAGAGCACATGTGACCTGTACAGTGTGTGATTTTATATATATATATATTTTTTTTTTTTTTTTTTTAAGCAAGCAAAGCTGTTTATGACCTGGTTTTGTTAATTTTGTTTTTCTTGGGTGGGAAATGGGGTGCTAGATTGTGTGACTTTTTTTCTCAAAGAGGCCGGGGGGGGGGAAGGGGACAGGAAAGGAGAGTTTTGGTTAAAGCACGAAGAAGAAATATTTCTTCCAAAAAACATGATTTTTAGTATGTCAACATTTAAATGTGAATTGTTCTGATCAAATATTTACTGCTATCGGGAGCTGTGTAGAACATTAATCTTAATTTGTTTTTCTTTTTCTCCAAAGCAATGATTCCAACATAGCTAGGAGATCTGTGTCTTTAAAAATAAATAATGTAGCAGAACGGCATATTCTTTGGTACAGAAATGCTAGCCTGTGGCATCTTCTGCAACTACAAAGCAGTCTCGAGCGAACTTTCTTCCCTTTTTATTAATAATTCCCTAAATCAATGAAGAATCTTTAAAAGTTCCCCTTCACTTTGCTCCTGCAATCCTCGCAGCTCCGGCTCTTGCTCATACTGGCTCATTCCCCACAACGTATCAGTCATTTGGATAAATCTGTGTGTGGAATTTTGGGAGCATAGGCTGGAACCCACTAATTCCATGTGCAAATACAAAGCGAGTTTTCTCTTTTCTCCTTTATTTTTTTTGGTCAGCCCAGGGTTTTGGGTTTTTTTTTCCTGAAGGTGGCAGTGAAAGAAAAAAAATAACTCCCTTTGAAGATTTAGGAATTTTATTACAAAACAGATGGACAAGTACTGTATTTTACCCATTTCCCCTTGTGCCCATGAGCGCTGACAATGAAAACTACAGCTCCTATAAAGTGCTGATCAAATTGCGAAAGGTGGCCTTTCCCAGCAGCCTGGCACACTCTAGCATTATCCCAGCTTATAAATAAACGGATGGGCTGAGCCACTTTGGCTTTTTTTTTTTTTTCCTCTTAGTCCTTACCAAGATAATTGAGGATCATAATGGTGGGAAAGGACTGCAGTCATCATTCGCTGCCTGTCAGGTATCAGTACTCATCTTCGTGTCATCCGTCACCATTGAACCACTCTGTCATCTTTCCCCAGCCTTCAGCGCCGCTCCTTCTCATCGTGTTCATTATCTCCGGCTCCGACCCAGCCCCCTCCCCCAGCCCCTGTAAATGCATCTTTGTGCGACTCTCAGTCTTCTGATTATGAATCGATGATCATGTGGTGTAAGAGAGATAGATGGCTTTTAGTTCCATCTTGTCTTCTCTAATTGTAAAATATTAGTTACATTAGACTGTGTCTTTTGATTAATGGAACTTATTTGGAGTGGCCTCTCCCAGCCCTCCCCCTTCCAAAGTCCTCCACTGACTTTTGAGAATTGAGTGATTTCACTTAAAGCAGACAAATAGGCCCTTCAGCAAGGAGATAGCTGAGCTCTAATATTGTGGGCAAAGCAAGCTCACGGAGACGGAGTTGTGTGTGTGTGTTTTAAAAGAAAGGCTTCAACTCTGCCTAGACAAACACAGACCATTTATTAACGTACGTACAGCCGTGCTATTTTGCAAATCCAGCAATTCTTATAAAGCTGCAAAACAGGACATAAGGCTGAATGCCTTCTGAATTAAATTAATCTTAGATAGGAATTAAGAGCATCCTCGCTTTCACTTTGGATGAAACAGGTCAGTCCAGAACTTTGATGTATTAATGCTAGCATGAAGTGTTATCTTAATACTCTCTTTTATACTTACAGGACATATCATCAGCCAAATGTCTCTTCCTTGTACATCTGACACTGCGAGACATTCGTCCTTTAATACAAAATTTATCTTATTTGGCACTATTTACCTAAACGTGGTCTGTTGATAAAGTCCTTGCTGTACAAATGGAAAGGCAGTTGACTAAATCCCTTATTATAAATAATCACTGTCTATCTTTCAGTGTAAATTCAAGGACATGTTCACTTTCAAGCTATCAGTTCAATTAGAAAAGGTCTATTCACTGTCGATGTCTATATCTCATGGAAATAGGAAAGCACAGTTAATAAACAAATCAAACTATTTTAAAAAATAGCACAGTGGATTATGAATTCTGGAACCCATGCTGATGGTGACACTGTCAGGACACATGCTACACAAAAATATATATAAACAGTGTTATCTAATTTTTTTATGCTACCTTCAGGATTTAAATCTGACCTTTATGCCTTCCCTCCCCGAATCTTTAACATTATTTCAGAAGAAAATGCCTATAACATACCTTCCATTTATTAAAATTTAAAGAATAAGTTTGTACATGTATAAAATGCTTGTTAAGCCTTATTCAATTTACTTCTTTCAGTTAAAGAATAGGAAAACTGGTTTGAGGTTGTGAACAACTGCATGTACAATGTCAACTTGGGATGGATGCCTGCCACAGAGCCGAGGGGCAGGGGCTCAGGACATGGCTGTCCTTGCTTTTCCTGATTTTACTGCGATGGCTGGGGCAGTTTCCTATTTCTGAAAGGCTTTCACCATGGTAGCCACGTGATTACAGAAAAATATCTCTCCGTTCTTTTTATAAGGAAGGAACTCTTTAGCCTTTCGTGTTATGGAAAATGCTTGAAAGTAAATCCAGAAAGCTGGAAAAAGTCCAGAAAAAAATCCATTTTTTTAATACGTATATATTTTAATATCTCACTAAATTAATCACAACCTATGGAATTTAAAGGAGCTTTTCCAGTGACCTGGGTCTTGATACCCAGAGGCTCAGACTGGAAGGGGTCTGTATGCAAGATCAGCGCTCTATTCCTCCATCCATGTGCAGCTCCAGTCCTGCTCTCATCTAAGATAAGAATTTGGCTCCTGATGGGTATTTCTACACAGTATTTACCACCCTAGAAGGAGTGATTATATTTAATGGCAGAATTTCAGTTGACTTCTCAATATGTATTGAGTTGACCTTTAAGTTAAACCACAGATTAATTTTTTTTAGTTGTCTCTTTAAGCACATTTATAGACCTCTCTGTTCTGATTAGCATAATGGTAGATAGAGAAAAGTTACCTGGGTCAGATTATTTGTTGAAATCAGAGAGATTGCGTGCCTTCTCCAGAAGGCAAAATATTTTGGCCCCCTCTAACCACTGTATGCATTAGTTTTGTTGCAAAATGATTTTGGTTTATACACAGAGAAACCCAAGTGGGTATCAGTTTGCTTGAAAGCCCAGAGCCTGCCATTGATTTCATATAAGTAAACCTTCTCTCTGGAAGACTGTGGAAGTCAATGAGGCTTTTGTGGGATTGAGTGGCTCTCCTACAGGCAGCAGGGTTTGGAGCAAGGCTGGGACATTTGCCTCTTTGCTACCTGACATGCTATGATCAGCTGAAGTTCTTCAGAGGTAGTTAGGGAGCTCTTTTACTCTAAATTATAAAAAAAACCCCCAACCCTAACACCCTAACTGGACACTATGTCCCACTGCCTATAGGAATCTTGGACTTCAATTTTATTTAAAATAAAATCCTCAGTAATGCCTGGTCCTCTGTGTACCGACACAGTTTAGTGTCTGTAACTTCCAAGTTATTGGAACAGGATTTTGGTTTTGTTTCCTGTGACATTTAAGGGTTTTGCTGCATGTTCATCATGTGCCCTTCTCTGGCTGGCAACACTTGACTTTAGGGACATGTGGAAGAGCAGCCTCAGCTCTGGGTGTTTGTTCTTCTCCATGTAATGAGTGCAGCAATCAGTCAGATCCATGTGACCCCCAGTGATGATAAAATTACCACTCTACCAGTTAGTACTGGCCCAGGGGGCTCCAGCCTGCTGACAGCCGTTGGCCAGGATGGTGCCACAGGTCCCCCTCCACAGGTGATGATCTGGTGGCCCCTCACCCAACCTGTGTCCTTGGAGCCCTCTGTCCCTTTTACACATGGAACGAACACCACGTAAAAAATAAATACAAAAAGGAGCACAGATTCAAAATGAAACAATGTAATGTGCCAGCTTTTACCCCCAGGCAAATTTTCATGTCTCTTTTACGAATCTTTGTAAGTAAGGGCCAAGCTACAAGCCCCCAGCTCAGAGACAACTTAGGCTCATGTATTGTGTAAGTGTGCATTCCCACACTACTCTGTGGGATGACTTACAGGCTTTGTAGCATGCATAACCTTCAGCAACTTGCTGAATCAGGGCCTAAATACTGAAATATTCTTTAATAGTGCTGGCTCCACTATGAAACTCTAGAAGGCACATTTCCCTCTCAGTGTCTCTCCATAAGACTCATCAATGATAATGGAGTTACATTAGGCACATCTAAAGTTAATTATACAGTTACCTCCCTCTTGGCCCCTGTTTGTCAAAAAGAATATGATAAAAAAAGAAATCCTCTGTCTTCTAACATCTATTTTTGTTTGAATTTTGATCTGCCATCTAGGCAAAAGAGTAAAGACCACAATGAGAAGGCTTTCAGTAGGTGGGTCTGGATGTTTGTTAGCTGAGAGCCAGCGTGGGAAATGTTGTGTTAGGAAAATCTGCAGAAAAAATTCTATGGAAACCAAAGCAAAAGAAATATTTAGGGCAGGCTCTTCCTTTTTAAAATGAAGTGGGTGGCTTTTAGGGATGCTGATTTATTTTGGAGTGCGGGTTTAGAGGCATGCTTCAATTGGAAAAAACAGATGCTAATGTTCACTGAAAACTCAGGAATTTATAATGTAGAGATGAGGTTGAACGAAACAGTAGATCTAGAAATTCTGTAATTCACTATATATTTTTTAAAAAAGGAGTATTTTTTGTGTTTGTTTCTTTGAGTTTTTTAACATGATCTCACAGTTAAATATCATGAGCCAAAATCTTCTATCCCTAACACAGGGAATGTCTCTAAATGTCTTGATTTTGGTATGTGTGCATATTGCTGAGGGATGCCAGGTTTGTCTAGGGATCCAGTAGCTTTGACATACTCTAGTTTACAGTACCTGGAGTGTGCTCAGTTGCTAATGCGTTTTGCATGCAAGATCGCTGTGCTTCAGCATGACAGCTAGGAAAAAATGTCATTTTATTTTTAATTGCAGCAGGATACAATTTGGGGGGAGGGGGGGGGAATTAAAATCTGATTCTTTGTTAGAGATTTGTTCTACAAGAGTCCAGTCAGAAGCCTTCCAGTCCTTAATAAAGTCAAATTCCTCACTGAGTGTTCCCGTGAGCTCCCGTGGAAGCCAGCGGGAGTTGCGCATGAGTACGGAGGGCAGCATTTTGCCCTTAGGACTGAATTTCCCAACTGACTATTCTTTTAGACTGTCTTTTGATTAACAATCTGTTTGCAGCAGGCGAGGGCCAGGGAGGCAGCGTATACCCCACTGTTCAAATCTGTGGCAAAATATTCTACAGAGAGCTACTTAATAAATATCAACTTGCTCCAATAGTCATTGAGAAATACCTCAACTGATAGCAATCAATCGAGGGCTGAGTTGGGGGGGAAAAAATACAAAAGGACATCAAAGAGGTTCTCATTCCTAGTCTATTGCTCTATTTAAGGGTCCTATAATTCGGTGAGGTTGTGTGCTAAATAATTTGTAAGCCTTCAGAACATCCAGGTTATTGTTTGTGGACAGATGGTGCATCACATTTTATTGCTTATTCCTTCTGTGGTTTCTCATATGCAGGACTGATGTGCACTCTGAAGTCTTTGTTTCCTTGCTAAAATCTCTAATCTAAAACAGGCAATCAAGCACACAGACAGTGCTTCAGAAAGCATAATCATACTTTTAAAGGGGGAAAAAAACATTTCAGCTGCAGTTAGGAAGCAGATGTGTTCCCTGAAAATGTAAAAGGTTATCAGAAGTATATAGGAAAATAGACACAGAATTTGGGAGTGCCAGGGAGAGTGTGTATTTTCCCTCTGTGCTGCAGGGAAGGTGTGCCCCTTCCCAAGGCTACCTGCTTTGTATCTGGCTCTCTGCGGAGCTGGTGTAGCGAAAGCCTTCAGAGACCAGCTTTTGCTTCCACCTTTCCCCTGAGATTGGCAGTCTTTGTCTTTTACAGGCAAGGAGCAGCCGTGTTGTGATCCTGGAACCGCTGCTGCCCCGAAGAGTTAAATCATGTTGATATACAGGAAGGAAATGGAATAGACTAACTCTACTCTTTTCTTCCTACGGATTTTTCTTTTTATTCTGAAGATAGAATTACTGTTTGTAAGCATCTGAAAGTCATTAGTGGCTCTGCAGTCTGTCAGGTGCCGACGCAAAAAACTGCTGAAACTGAACGGGTTCCTGTGCGGAGTGCTGGGAATTTGTCATGTGCTGATGAGCAGTTATAATAATATATGAGCAAATCACAAGCATTCTGCAAATTAATCAAATTTTTTTTCCCCTTCTCCCTTGTCTCTGGGAGAGTGGCTTTGCCGGCAGACGTAGGTGAAGCAGTTTTACTCACAGATGGTAGCTCTGGCATCAGATGGAATTTATATAACAGTAATTCTGATTTCCTGCCAAAGTAGCACTGAAAACACCAGGGAGATTGTACAAGACAAGTCATGTGGTTTTGCTGAGGTTGTTGTGGGAAGTTTAAGGGGGGAAATCTCAAATTTTCCTCTTTGCATTTATTGTTTTAGCCTGAAGGGCCAGAAATTGTACACCATTCTGCCATCGGCGAAATCCAACACATCTTTTTTTATGAATTGCGCTGAAAGAGTGCTTCCCAGCTGTTGGAACTGCTGGCGGGGAGGGAGCCACATGACTCCTCATCCTTTCCCTTTCCATACAAGGATTAAAGGAGGGAGGGTTCAAAAGGTTGCTGCACTACATGTTGGAGTGAGGCAGGGTCTCCCTTCCCAGGAAGCGATGCCATGTTCACTTAGGTTATACTCCCTGTGGCATAACGAAATAGGGGGGGGTTGTTCAGGGCTTCAGCAAACACAACAACAGTGACTCTCCCTCCTCATTAAAATGGGAGGGTTTTGAATGAGGTTAGTCGAGTAGATTAAGGCTATTAGTTGTGTCTCTGATGACATTTCCAGTTTGATCAGTAAAAAAAAGACATGTGGGGTTTTTTTACACATTAAGGTGAGTGCTTGGTGCACTTGTTATACAGCTGAAACCTGCACTGATCTGAGGGCAGGTCCAATCCTGACCTCGCTCAGAGCAGTGTGGATCTGTTCAAGCCACAGGCTGAGAAAGCAGAATCAGGCCCAGTGGCTTCTGAATTGGATCACGTTTTTAAAAACAAAAGCACTCTTCCCTAGAAAAATATGACGGTGCTTTTATAATAGCAGCATATTGAGTAATGCATGGAGCATCGCAGGACTGCTGTGACACTAAAAGAAAAAAATAGAGGTGAGCAGAACGGGAGAACTTTCAGGGGCTGTTTTTAATAAAGAGGTGAATTCTTTCTGCAGTAGGAAAAATGATAAAAAGATGGCGTATCAGCTACATTATGCAACAAAGTAATGCTGCTGTGTTTTTATAATGTAAGGCACTGCCCATTTGTTTTGGTTTACGTGACTGCAGTGAAATAAGTGGATTAGACTGAAACTTTAGCATGCTTCATTGCAGCTGGTTGCAGACATCTGTCATTCCTCAGCCATACATTCTGGATCATGCCAAGAAGAAAAAGCAAAGTCTGACACCTTTCATTTTAGAGAGCCTTTTATAGAGAAGAAAAGGAGAAGGGGAGAAAGCATTTCCTTTGTGACTTAATAAAAAAGACACTTTTTTTTTTCTGTGACAACACCAACAGCACTTTCCAGAGGGAGAGGTCCTGCAAAGTTAATGCTCAATTTACTCTTTGCAGCCTTTTAATGTTTACTGTTTGAGCTCCTGGATTGTTGAATGGGATATTATAAAAATATGGTGGGTTTTTTTTATGAAAACATTTGCTACATGTACACCTACACAGGAAACATGGCTGGTGAGAGGTGGGTTGCTAAAGGTCCCCACTCAGGCTGTGCTCGTGGTAATTCGGTGCTGTGAGGGCACATAATGTGGTGGCATTGCCCATAATCGTGAGTTGTTCTGCAAACTACAGTCACAAAATCCCATAAACGGGTAATAGTGATGTTTTAGCAGAATGATTAGTGGGATGGTGAGCTACTCGTGGATAATTTGAAATATTAGCTATTAGAGAGCTAGATATTTATTTAAAGTGTTATTTATTTAAAGTGTTTTGTTTTTCTTCAGTCTCTCTACTAACACACTGCTGTAGTTAGAGAATCATGAGGTACGTGACCAGTGATAATGTGACAAAATACCATCTAAATTACCCTGCTTATGTAATAAAGCAACAACTGAAATGAAAGGAGAACATGCTTAGCCTAAGTGACATCATACATGCAGAAAACAAATGTTCTAGCTTAGAGTCCCCCTTCAGCAAACATTATAGCACATGGATAATTCCATCCTTTCCCATTCAGGTGATTCATGGACCACGGGACTGATGGGGAAAACCCCAACCTCTGTGTACAGAGGGGCAGGTCTTCATATGGTGCAGGCTGTGTGACTGTCTAATGCAACACCACCGAGGATATGACACATTGAAATGTGGGCTGAAAAAAATTTAGAAAGCTGAGTATGAGATTTTTTAAATTCCATTCCACCAAATAAAATAAATAAGCTCAAGACAGTTGCCCAGAGTGAAAGATAAAATGCTACTGTGTTTATGAATTGCTAGGCAGAATAAAGGATATTTGGTAGCGAAATACCCTCACTAACAAGATCTTTCCTATTAGCACCTCTGAATTGCACATTCTCTTTACTAAAATCCCAGTGCCACCAGTATAGCATTTATTCTGGGAAACCATAGGTACATTAAAATCAGATAAAGCTTCGTTCCAGAAGTCCTAAATGCTCCCTGAAATAATAAATATTTACTGAGACAATTAAAAAATATGACAGAACATTAGAGAGAAAACTTGTGAATGACCTAGTAGGAAAACTGAGCTATTTTGCTCAAGGGGGTTAGAATGGGAATGTAATGTTATTGGCGTGATTAAAACAAGTAAAGGAGTGAATAGGCATAACAATTAATTGAAATATGTAAGTAAAGACAAAGGTGGGACTCTGAACATGTAATTTTGATGATCAGAAGAACTCGAGTTAGTTAATATTAAAGTAAAGCCTGACACTTACCTTTTAAATGTGTTTCCTTAGCTGCAGTCTACTTGGACCCCAAAGCACAAGAGAAAGAGAGGGCTGTGAGGATTATAACCTGCTCACTCCCTGGGCTTGGGTGCCTCTCTCCTCTCATGTGGAGGGGCCCAAGCTGCAGAGATGAAGGGATGTGCCAGGCTTTGGGAGAACAAGAATTGGTGCCAGAGTGGGGGGCATGGCTGGAAATGAAAGCTTGGGCAAAAATAAGAGATGTTCTGAGTTTAGGGTTAAGAAAGGGATTGTGCTTTCTGTAACCATTGTAATTATAAATTCAGTCAGAGTCGGCCTGCTCTTTACAACAGGTATCTAGTGCCCTTGGTAAGAACTCTGTCCTCTACTTATGTGTATAACCCAAAGTAAATAAATATGAAAAATTAAATGTAATTAAATTTCCCAAAGCATGGGACAACGATAGTCTGGCATTTCGAGCTCAATCAATGACAACATTCCCACTAACTTTGTTTGGAGCCCGCTGAGGCTCCAGGCTCGTAACTCACGTTGTCATGTCCAAACCCAACCTGGTTTGGCATCGTGCTCGGGGGGCTGTGCCAGGACAGGTGTGTCCACCCACCAGCAGTGGTCTGAGATACACAGGTCCTTAGAAAGCACAGTCTCCAGCCTTTATTTCAGAATTTTAGCTTTACAAGGTTCCCATAAAGCTTAATATTTGTTTAGAAGGACCTTTTCAGCTATTCTGCTGATGCTTTTCCTTTCTTCCAAGAAAAGATCCATTCCCCTTCTAAATCAAAAGTTCCTGTGTGAACAGCTTAGTCTTCCGAGAAAGAAAAAAAATTCTGTGCTATGTGTCTGGAGCAGAGTAATCCTGTTGTTTTATCAGCTCTGCAAGAAATGGGAAATGTTTGTTTTCCCAGGATTTGCAAGTCTCCCTTACACCACCAGTGACTTCACTTGCCATTTCCTAATTCACTTGTATTTAGTGCACTGCAGACGGCTGGCAAGTTCCTCGCTCTACCTCCAAATAATTATCCTTTCCATGCTCTGTATAGCAAAGGTGACAAGTGTTGAATTTGTGATATTTTCCATAATTTTGTGACTGATTTTTTCAGTAAGTTAAAAGCATATCTGTGAAGGACAACAGTGGAATTTCTCTCTATCAGGAGTGCCCAAGTGACTGGTATCCTCTGTGTCAGACCAATCTGCTTTTGGCTGTTTTACATAGCAGGGTTGTTTTGGTGGTGGGATAGGGGTTTTTTTTGCTTTTAAAGGAAACTTCAGTGTGTGATAGTTAGTGATTGTAACCTTTTGAGACAGGAATTGAATGGTTACTTTAGGTACAGTTTTTATTTTAGGGGGAATGTGTAAAATTAATGTAATAGTTTAGTAATATGTGTTAAAGGCAAAGTGTAGCACCAACTTTTGCTTTCCCCTGTCATCATTGAACCCTTTAGTGTACTCATCAGCAAGTTGATTTACATATTTGGAAACACAAAACACTGTATAATGCACTAAATTAAGATCAGAGTCCACCTTTGATTACATTTCAGAAAAGCCAGGTAGGTATCTGAGGGTTTAATTTGATCCAGTGAATGAAGTTATTTTTGTTAAAGTAAAAATCCTTGATAAAAATTAGTTACAGATTAGGTCTTTTTATTCTCCAGCTCTTCTTCAAGCAGTGATAGTTCAGTTAATTGCCACCCTGCTATTGCAGGTGCCTGTAGACTGAATGTCCATCTCAGCAAAACAGCAGGACCACAGTGCCACAGGGTGACTTTGGGATGGGTGCTGGCCTTGGGATGCTTTTTTTTTTAAATGTCCTTAATGGATTTATTTAGGATCCAGCTGGTGCCACCTTTTGCCATGAGCTGGGTCTTCACCCCAAACTTAACCTCCCCTAATTAAGATCTTTCCAGTAACTCACAGCAAAAGAAAGTACCTGTGTTTGGACCTGAGCTGCTCTTGGAAGTGTCTGCTCAATATTAGTGAGGGGGGGATTGAGTAACTGGGCTGGTGCCACTTACCATGAGCAATTCATCTGATTACCTCTTAGGACTATTTGCAGGATTGAGCCTGGTAATGAAGGAATTCTGTTGATCAGGGGGCTGTCCTAGCTTTAGGTGTCCCATGGGAAACCTGTATCCCAAAGCCTTAGCTTTGGTAGGTGAAAATGTTTCCCAACTTTCCTAAAATTCAGATACTTCTGCCTTTTTTTTTTTTTTAATATACTTGCACAGAAAATCATCAAAAAGCCTCAGACAAGGCTTTTTGGTTTTATGGCTTTTCCTGGTCAACAAAAAATAGAGTTTTTAAAATTTAATTTTGTTTTTTTTGTAATCCAATAAACACATAAACTTCACAGAATATTGAAATTTTCCCCAAAGATCATCTTGGTTGGTCTTGGACCTGTGTGTAAATAAACATATACTTTTCAATTGTTTTATAAAAACTTCTATTACATATATGAACCTGATGGGGTGTACTTTAATCTGTCTGGTATTTTGGGAGTTTCATAAAATGCATATTTTGAGACCAATAAAGTGGAATGGCTCAATCAGAACCATTATTGTCTATTGGACAAATATATTTATTCAGCATTTTCCCATCCATACTGTTATGCTCCAGATCCAAATGGCTGCTTTAGAGCCATTCTGCTCTCCTGGGTAATGCATACAGTACTTGGGATGTTTGCTGTGGATAGTAAATGTATTTATGAAAATTTATACGTTAAAAAAGGGAAATCACACTAGCCAAGATTTAAATGAAAATAGTTTTCCCTTTGCAAATGTGTGTTATTATGCTATAATATACTTTAAAATGGCAGTGTTCACCAAGAGGCCTGAGAACTGTGGTCTGAGAAAGCCATGAGCTCAGCCCAGCAGTCACTGCCAGAGAATTGGAGGTGCTCAAAAAATCTCTCTACCTACAAAGAAAGCACACGGCCATCATTGCCTGCTGTTGGTTCTGAGGCAGCACACACTTCATCTATTTAAAGATGATTGTACCTCGAACAGAAGCTTGTGTGGGGGAAAAAAAAAGATTTAAAGCAGCTCTTCCTGGGGAGGTCCAGGCTCACTGAAGGTTTGAATGCGGCTTGCAGGCTTTGCTCTGCAGCAGATGTGTGATTACATGGACCATTCCACCAGCAACGTTGTGGGACTGAGCATCTCAGTGCAGCAGGCAGTGGCCATCCATCCTAAGCCACTGCAACCGGTCCTGCAGGAGTCCTGGTCCTGGCTGGAGGTGCTCCTGGCCATTTGGGATCGCTACAGCAGCCCAGGAGGTCAAGTCCAGATCTTCAGGGTCCAACATCCCAGCTAAAGGGATTTGCTTCTGAGAAATTCAAGCCTTTGAGGCTTTTCAAATATCTCTTGGCGAGGGAATAATTTGTTTTAAAGAGGTAATTGCTGTTATTTTCGATTTTCACCAAAAGAATATTCTTAAACCAGGCAAAGAAATCTGAAATGAGTTTGCCGTATTGCATCTCAGTAAGTGCTATAGCCATTGGCCATCTAAGGGAAAACATTCTGTCAGATAATCAGGGCCATTTTTGCATTTTAAGGGAACAAATGTCATATCTAAGAAACACATTTTATTCAGAGCTTAATTATAATTTATAGTACATTGCGCAGCATTTGTTTTCTGTTCATCATGTTATTGCTCGTCTGCCTTTTCCCTAAATTTATGCATTAAATCGTGTGTCTGTATGTGTGTATCTGTGTATATATGTACACATATGCAATATAATAAAAAGTGGTGTAGTGGGCACAACAGACGGCTTGTGTGTGATGTATTATTGGCATTTTTCTTTCAAATTACCGTTTTCTTGCTGCTTTGGGAGAAAGCCATGATTTTGCTGTGATTAGTACACTTTTAACAATCTGGAATAAATTCCTGATCTTATTCATGTGACTAGTTCAATGCCCATTTTTACGTTTTAGTGCAAACCCCTACATATGTGCCTGCAATACCACAAAAATAAGATGTTTCTTTGCGGAAATTTTATAGAATTTGGATGCCGATCAAATATTTTTAGAAGTGGAGAATTAATGCGGCTTGACCATGTAAATGATTTTTTTAATGAAAAAGACTTTAGTATTCATCACTCTTTCTCTCTCTCTCTCGTTTGTGTATTCCTTTGTGCTAATCTTAAATAATGGATCCATATCAAAGTTAATAAATTAGTAACTATTAGCAGTGTTTGGATTACAGTAAGTAACCCAATGACACTTCATCGACATTGACTTTTTATGTGTTCCAATAATACATTTTGAGTTTTAAAGATTAGACAAAGCAAAATAGGTTTTGGCATGTGTTTGAATCTTTAACAACTCTCGGGTAATGGCTTTGTTTAAATCCAAGGCCCCTGCTTTAGGTAAACTTTCATTTAAATGGTCCTAAACCCCAGACTGAGATCCATGTCTTTCTCAAAACCTACAGTTTCTGACTGCTCAGCTGATGCACCATGTTGGGCTGCATCAGTCATGCCATGTTATGAAACCTAACGCGATGTGACTGATGCAGCCTGACGTGAAGTGTCACAAAGCAACATATCAGATCACAAACTTGAAAGAAAAGAAAACAAACTTTGCTTTTTTTTCCCCCCTCAAAGCCTAAATTAATGAAGCAGCATATATTTTTAAAAAGGTGGACTAGTTTCAAACTTTGAGGGGGTTTTCTTAATATGGGTCCCACAGAAAACTCCTCCATCCTGATCAGAAGGTCCCTCCTGTCCACACTCCTTGTTCTCCCCAGGGTTCAGTCAAAACTAGAGAGGATGATGAGCCTGGGTCACCACAGCACTGCTGCCCTGCTGGGACTGATCCTGGGAGGTTTAGATCACTGTCAGAGGAGTGGCTCCAGCAGGTGCTGGAGTTAATCATCCTTCCTGGGGAAATCCATACATCCTAAAAATGTTCTTTCAGTCCAGCAATCATTGTTGTCATTTTAGATACTTTTGATTATTATTTTCTGCTGTTGCCTTTCCCTTAGACTGTCAGCTTCCATCCAAAGGATTACGAAGTCTCTTCACGTCTCAGTTGCAGACTTGATAGAACATTGTTTCACAACAGAATTATTTCAGCTGCAAACAATATATTGTCCTGTAGCCTCACTTTTTGATCAGAGAAAGATGCAAACCATAGTTTGCCCCCTAGTTGGCCCACCTTTTGTCTAATTTTCCTTACTATAAATGCAAGGCATTGCACATCATCTCCTGAGATATCAGGAAGATTCTTATTTTCTATTTCTTTCTTTCCCCCCCCCCCTTCCATATAATTTTATTGGGAGATATATACTGGGTAAAATATATATGAACTATAGCTTGCTAAGAAAGAATCTACCAACCACTGCTAGATAAAACATAAATTTATTGCCAACTTATCTGGGAAGGGTTATTTTAAGAGCCTGCTGCCCACAAGAAGTTTTTGAGCTAAAATTAATGAATGGGATACTGAAGAGAAATGGGAATTTTTTCTTCACCCCTTAGTTACAAGCAAATTGCAGATATTGTTATCTTTGCAAGCAAGAATAATCTCTACTTTTGTACTACTTCTGCTGTAAACAATGTACCGCTTGCTTTCCTATGACCCTCACTCTGTATACATATTTATATATTATTCATATCGGATTAAAAATGAATGTGCTCTTTACCACAGTTGTACTGCATAGTGACAATACAAATTAACTTATTGTGTACTTACTTTTCACAAGGCAGTGATGTGAAATTTTGATGGCCTGAAAAAGTAAGTCGTGGGGGAGGCAATGCAGAACTGAATCCTTGTACGTGCACTTTATATTGTCTGATTTATTAAAGTGCGTTGAATTAATAAATGACATTCCCTGTATGGAATTGCACGGGTTTGAACTTGGTTCAGTGCTGGGCAAAAAGAGTTTGCTTTTAGTCTGGCGCATGTGAGGTGGTAGTTCCAGCCATGCCTTGTGCATTCCTTGTTTAGAATTTGTTCTTTGCAGGAAAGAATTAGGAAGGCCATTTATTAAGAGCTACTTGGGGAAAAAGCATTAAGAGCTGGTTGGTGAGATCATAGAATCATAAAGTCATAGAATGCTTTGGGTTGGAAGGGACATTAAAAGTCATCTACTTCCAACCCTCCTGCTGTGGAGAGGGACACCTTTTGCTAGACCAGGTTGCTCAAAGCCCCATCTAACCCAGCCTGGAACACTTCTGGGGATGGGGCAGCGACAGGTTCTCTGGGCAACCTGTGCCAGGGCCTCACCACCCTCACAGGGAAGAATTTTTTCCTAATATCTAATCCAAACCTACTCTCTGTCAGTTTGAAGCCATTCCCCTTGTCCTGTCACTACATGTGCTTGTGAAAATCTTTCTTGTAGGTATCCTTTAGGTACTGGAAGGCTGAAATTAGGTTACCCC
The DNA here is from genome assembly GCF_003984885.1 of Neopelma chrysocephalum. Taxonomy (NCBI): domain Eukaryota; kingdom Metazoa; phylum Chordata; class Aves; order Passeriformes; family Pipridae; genus Neopelma; species Neopelma chrysocephalum. Next base: position 1,108,697 of record NW_020897783.1, read on the forward strand.
GATGCCTTCTTTTCTCTAGTCTGAACAATCCCAATTCCCTCAGCCTTTCTTCACAGGAGACATGCTCCATCTTGTTGTTTGGTGCCCTTAATTGTTTGGTGGCCTCCTCTGGACTTACTTCCAACAGGTTGATGTCCTTCCTGCAGAGCAGAGGGACAGGATCACCTCCCTTGTCCTGCTCCCCAAACTGTTTTTGACGCAGCACAGACTACAGCTGGCTCTCACACTGCTGGCTAATGGCACCAACTCTAGCCAGAATCATCCTCTGTATTTCAGTGCTAAACACTGCTGGAGGGTTTCAGAGGGTGCCTGATGGGCACATTGCGCCTGCTCGCTCCTCACAGACAGAGCTCCTTCTCTCCCTGCACGCTGCTCTGTGCAGTTATCAGGGGCTTTATATCATAGATGGTACATCCAGTCTGGCCATTCCAGCACACAGGAAGGACCAAACAAACAGGGTATGGTTTTGCTTTTTTAGCATCTGTAAAGCAGAGTGAGTAAGGCTGGAGGGCAAACTGTGCCACTGTCGCAACTTAGCAGAGTGTTTTCTGTTCTTAGCAAGGGAACTGGTTTTCAGATGGTCAAGTGAAACATCAGAAATATAGGAGGGGAGCTGGTGCTGCTGGTATAGTCTCACATGTCAGTGGATGTGACAGTGGCAGGTCTTTATCTTTTGGAGAAAGGGAAAAATCAATTACTCATGGAGCAAGTCTCCTTCCCCTTTACCCAACATTTCTCTACTTTGGCCAAGGCACTTTGGCACCTTCCCAAGCAGAGTGTGCAATGGACCCCTTAACTCTGCCCAGCTAGAGGAGCTGAGAAAGAAAGAAAGAGTCCAGAACCCAGCTGTGAATTCTGGTGACTTTATACATCTGTGACAAACAATGGGGGAGATACAGTGGTTTTCTTACTTTTTTTCCCCTGCATTTTCAAATATCTCTAGCTTTGCCAAAACAATGAAAATTAGACTTTTTCTGGACCTTATTCATTCCCAGACAGTTTTGAGAGTGCTTCCAATTTTCAAAATTTTTCAAGTATATTTGTGCTTCTGTATTGATTTTAGGACTGACTCTAGGAGGCACTAGGGACACCTTCAATCTCTTCTTTGCCTATTTCTTCATATCTTCCAGCTGAAAATTTTCTCTTAAAGCCCAATCCTATTTATCTAACATTATCTATGTAGGTTTCTTCCATTGCTATTGCCATGAAATTTTTCACTGAAATTTCACTTCCTAATGATTAACAGTTTACAGGCGTAATTTCTTTTTCCTTATGAAGCTGTTGAGGAAAATGTCTTTCTTTTTCCCAGAGAGAACCAGAAGACTGACTGACACTCCATCCCAAGATATAGGCATAAACAAGCGTATTGGAGGTTTTGCAGGGTGGTCATACTTCTGGTAGTCTTCAACTTATAAAAGCAAAGGGTGATGGGGAGCTTTCCATCCTTGAGAAAGGAAACAAGCCTGTAGTCCTGGGGCAAGGCTTTAGAGTAGCAAGTAGTATATTTTGGGGGACAGCCTTCAAGAGGTGGTTTTGATGTTGCAGTAAAAATTGCAAGTTATTTGAGCAGCCCAGAGCATTAATGCTGGCTCAGGTGAATTCTCTCTGCTAGAGATGCTCATGCTGGTGTACCAGCAGCTACCCAGGCTCCCATCTCTGCTGGGAGGACTGTGGTAGCATTCCCACTCCAGTGCAGGTAACACTGGACCAGTGCACAACAGATGTCTATTTGTATATTTGTTCAATTCCCATCTAAAATCAAGGGGAGAGAGTTCCAGCCCCTTCCCCCATAGTGGGAAGCATAGTCCTCCTCCTCTGCTGCTCCAGAATCTCTTTTATGCCCTGCTGGATAGTACCACAGGAGCAAGGGAAAATGTGCTCTTCAAATGTGGAGATAGGGTATTGTTTTTCACTTATCCTGGCTTTATGTAGATGGTCTGGCACATTTATTTATTCATTTATTTGAGCAAATTAAAGCAAGCTAAGCGCATTTGACCTCAGATGGTCCTGGTTTAAGTTAATTTGAGAGACAAAGCTCATAAAGTTCCAGTAAAACACATCAACAACTTCCCAGCATAGGTTGAAATGTGATTGTTGAAACATAACCTCCAAAACCAGATACAGCACGGAGATTCAAAGTCACAATAATCTGAAAAATATAGGAGAGTATATTGATAGCCTTACTGAGAAGTGATGTCTTTCACTCATGCCTTTGTTACGCAGTCGATTGCTGTTTTACCCGCAAGAAGTGCATCTATCAGATTTTGTGCATTAACATTCTTTCTCTAATCTAGCTTGGACATTTTATTTTAAAGCCAATGATAACCTTGGGCCCCAGTCCAGCAAACACTTACGTGCTTGCGTATCTTTACTCACAGGAGTAATCTCACTGGAGTAAATGTTTGCAGGTTTGAGGCCTTGGCTATCTCAATCCATTATTTCTTTCCATTAAAAAGTAATCTGTGCGATTGAAATAAAACATACAATTCTTTACTCAGAAACCCACCCAAAGACAAAGTATGTTTATTGGACTAAGGGTCTGCACATTGTCATCCTTGAATTGCACTTCAATAAAAAAAAAGATAATTAACAAATGTAAAAGAAGACAGCTTTGTACACGCTGTATTTACAAGAGTTTAGTTTGGATCGTGGGCTGACGGATTTACGGCTGGGTCTGAGGAGGGAGATGGAATAGCTGCACAGCTCTGGTAAATCCGAAGCAGAGAATTTTTAAAATGCAGTTTCTTTAACAAGGCATCATGCAAAGAGCACAGATTTTTTATTCTCGCTGAGGCCACGCAGCGATGCCCCCACCCAATGGGAGGGGAATCTGCTGGGGGGGCTCCAGCATGTCCAGTCTGTCCAGGCTGTGCAATGTCGGGTTCACGGGAAAGGCCCAAAAACTAACCAGGCTCTCGTCTGTCACGCAGGTCACCGGCCTTTCCAGTGCAGATACTGCCCATACAGTGCCTCTCAGAAGGGAAACCTGAAGACCCACGTTCTCTGTGTCCATCGCATGCCTTTCGACAACAGCCAGTATCCCGACCGCAGGTTCAAGCGCTCCAGGGTTGACTCCGAAGCTTCTGGGAATTTGGAGGAACCTGCAGCTGTCAAGCCGGGGAGCTCGGCAGAGCTAACGGAGGAGGGCAGCAAGGCCCAGGAGTGACACTGCTCAGCGGGTCCCTCTCCGTCCTGCAGTAGCCTTTCACACCAGGTTTAGATTCGTGTTTGGGTGAGAGCTGGCTTAAAACACCTTCCAAGGGAAGGGGTGACAAGTTCCCAGAAGTGTACAGGATGCTGAAAACATTTAAGTATATGTATATGTACATGTACACACGCACATATATATATATTTACAGACACACGGAGAGATTCAGTCACACACACACTGAATATATATCTACATACACACACACACACAAAATACACACATTCCATATGTGTGTGTGTGTAAATATATATATTACACACGGAAAATAAATTTTCCAGCCCTTGAAAATGGCTGCTAAACAGTTACCTGGCAACAAGTACTTCCAAACAACGTAGGTGGGTTAATAAAGTGATTTAAAAATGTTGAGAGGTCGTTAGTTATTTAAAAAGCAGGGCAATATCAAACTTAAAAGTGGTCTTTGTCCAAAAATAATGCTCTTAACAGAAAAATGATACCCTCTAAATGATTTAGTGTTGCCTTGAAGATTGAGGGGCTGTGTTTTCATTGTTGAAAACACCTTTATAATATGACACCAGCTGCTGTCATTTGCCTAGCATAGTAATGAGATGTCTTGGTAGACTGCCATGGTGCCAGTCTGACTGGAGCTGTCATTGCAGAGAAAATCAATTCAAGTGGTGTTGCAACTGCAGTGTAGGAGAAACCTTAGACGGCCCATAAGCTGGGGTCAGTACTGACCTATATTGAAAAGTATTGTGATATTACATTTTCTTTTTTTTTTTTAATATACAGCCAAATGAATCAATGGTTAGGAAAAAAAATCTGCGGCCCGACGTGTGATTGCAGATTTGAAATGTAATTCCATTTTTTGTAATCATCTTGCAGTATTGAGGGAAATGCTTTTATTCTTTTTTTTTCCTTGTTGATGAAGAAGTAAGTTGCTATAAAAGTAGAAGTACAATATATAGAAATATTGTTTAGTGAAACTAGTCAGCCTTATCTATAGAAGGTGCTGGTGAGAAACAGAATTTTATTACATAGGAGATTGGTAATTTTTTTTCTTCTTCCATTCTTTTCTTATTGGTTTTTCTAACTTCCTTTAAATTCCTTTTTTTTTTTCACACTTGAATGAAGGATTCCCTGGTCATGGTTAATTTTCATATATTAGTTTTTGTAAGTGTTACAGACACAGTGCAGAAGTTTCTTCTGGAGCAAGCCCTTATAAAGTAGCTTGACCTAAAATATGAATCCAAACTTTCTGCTCTTTGTCTCTAATGAAGAAAAGTGTTTTAGATTATATTTCTTTGGTTTTGTAAAACAAATGTGTTCTATATTTTTGCAGATTTTAGCTTTTTTACTGATTGGATGCTCCAAATTTAGTAAGGTCTTTGCCACATAGGAAGCTTTTGAGAGACTATAACAAACCACATACTTAAAAAAGTAAGAAAAATAACTAAAGGTTTATTCTGGAACTCTCTGAATGGCATAAAATTTTATCCTTCTAATGTACTTCCTTTGATAGAAGCAAAATTGGTGCTGTTTATTGTGATGGTAGAGAAGTATTAACTTCTTCTAAAACAAAATCATCCAGACTTTAAAAGAAAAGGAAAAAAATTTTAAAAAAAAGTCAATATTTCTTTGCAGGCTGGGAGCACAGAGTAAAACCCCAGGGCCTTAAAACTTCAGCTCTGCCTAAAGCAGTTTATAAAAAATACTAAACTGCAATCAATGTAAATAAAATTCTTAGCGCTACCCTGAGACTGGAAAAAAAAATCTCAGGCTAATAAGGAATACGGTTTGCATATGCTGTCGGAAAGGATGTCATCCAACTGAAGTTTCAGTTTAAATGAGGTCACTGTGTAACTTGGACCCATCTGGCACAGAGCAAGCTGCTTTTCTTGTTTTTCTAGTATAGTTCTCACTGCCTTACTTAAATCGAGTTGATAAACTTAATGCAACTGTTTCTATGATCCTAGATAAAGGATTGAAATGTTATTGAACCTTTCTGACTGTAGTAAGCTTTAGGATTTTAACTGCACTACTGTGTTTGGTGACTGTGTCAGTCGCTTGCTTTGTGTGTTTGCGCCGCCTTCGGTATCTTAGCAAAAAAAAACAAAAAAAAAGAGAGAAAAAAAACAGAACCACCCCCCACATTCCATTTCTTGCACTTTTTGAGCTCTTTCAGTATTCTTTTGTGTCTTCTGAGCATTTTCAGATACGACAGGCAATAATTCTGTTTGTGACACTGGAAACATCTCCCGCTCCTTGTGATGTGTGTGTTGATTCCATTTGGTCGGGTGCTACTGTCCCTATCCTCCCCTCTGACATAGCCCTTTTTTCCAGAACATTTGTAACTTGTAATACAAACAAGTGACAGCAGCAGTGATGCATTGTCAGTTTCTGAATATCATCATGCTTCTCATATCTAAACATGTCAAGTTTTTTCTCTGTAACTTCTGTAGTCTGTGATACTGGTCATAATACTGTCTACATTCCTACACAAAGAAAAATTTCTATCTTGGAGGAAATCTGAGATCAATAGAGTAGAGGATTTTGTTGCTATGCTTGTAACAATTAGAAAACTTTGTATTTAAAGTTTATTCTTGGTCATTATTTATTATTATAATACATCAGTTGACAGAACTTTATTCTGGTATAGAAGTATTAAAAGTTGTTTTTTCAGCAATGACTGTTTTCTTTCTGCTGTTAGAATAAAAATGTCTTTGAAGCAGTACAGTTTTATCCAGTGTTTTACGCAATAAAACCTCTACCTCTGAAAAAAAAAGTTTTCCTACTTGCTTATGTTTATTAGGAACAGTTAAAACATTATTTTCTTCAGCTTTGTCAGATTTAAAAAGAAAAAAATTAATGCCAGTAAATTCACAGTTGTTAGGCAGTTACTGGAGTGTATTATGCTGGGTGTGTGTGCTCAGTCCACTTATTAATCTGAACAAATCTATATACAGTATATACATATATATATTATATATATTGTGCTTAATTAAAAGACTGTGGAAATCTGTTTTAGCATGTAGTAATAATTGTTTTATATACTACTACTTATGTACTATAGAAAAAGTCTTGGGGTCTATCAAGCTTTGATTTGAAAGTGTTTGAAGTGTGTATCATACACTATGATGTATAAAGTCATGTTTTCACATTAAAAAAGATTGTTTGTATAGATCATATATTTGGCTTTAGAAAATTGTGAGGTTTATTGTTCTGGTGCATGTTAAGAAAGCTGCCCACACTTCAAAGAATGTGCAAGTGCTCCCATTCTCCTGGGTGGATCTTTCTTCTTCCCCTTTAAGGTTTTATCTGCACATTTGAAAGGAAATAAATTAAAGGATTTTTCACTTCTTAGAAAAGTAAGGATGATTAACATCAAAAAAAGATGCACCAAATCTGAGAAACTACAGCAAGTGTGGGGAGGAGAGAGGAACGTGGCCTTGCTCAAAAAAAAGCTGAGAAGGCAAGCATGTTTAGAAAAGAGAAATTTTAACATTAGATGAAACCAGTTGTACCCACAATAATAAAGTTATATTTTAGCTTGAATTCTCCAGTAGAAAAAGGTACAAAAATTGTCAGAAGGGTTAAGATTTAAAGCGTATCGTCAGAGAAATTCAGTTATTTGGTGACTGAAAGTTGCTGCGAGGAGTTGCTGTCACCAGTGAACTGGTAGAGTGTGTGTGGCCATGGGAATCGTGGAGCTGGTGCCAAATTCCCTGGTGTATGGGCAAATGCCACAGGTCTCTTCATCCACAGAGAATAAAATCTGCAATGCATCAAAGTGTAATCAAAATCCAAGAAGTTAATGATTTTTTGTATGTGTGTGACACACCCTTTCGGGGGGAATCACCCTTTCTAGGCACAAAATGGTAGCATGTAAAAATGTGGCTGGAGGATGGATGAGCTCCAGGCTCAGAGCTGAACTCTGCCTCGCAGCAGGATCACTGTCCTTTCAGGTAATCACTGTGCCCTGAATCTGGGGAAAAACAGCCCTCTGGGGAGCTGGAGTGGGTAGGGGGTGTCTCCCAAAGATTATCCTGCCTTCTGGTTTCAATAGATAATAAATGAAAACGTGAAAACCTGATTAAGGAGCAATGACTGTCTCACTGCACCTCCACAGAGATGCTTGCAAACACAGCCTCCTTTTATGGTCCTGAATTTCTGCTGGGAACTCTGCATTAAACAGTACCTATATCCCCTAGGAAACTATGAAAATGACCACCAGTGGCCGTGTACCTCCAAGGGTGGTGTTGCATCACCTGCCAAGGCAGTTTGTGGGGAAGAAGGTCTGAAAGAGGAAGGTGGTTGTCTCACAGAAATCTGTGGAGGTTTTTGTTTCCTGCAGCTGATGGGCAGCCTTTCTCACACAGATGGTGGGTGTCCTGACAAGAGTCTTCCCACCTAACATCACAAGGCTGCTCTCAGCTCTAAGATAATGTTTCTTGTTGAAACTTTTATAAGGACTATAAGCCCTCTGCCTATTGTAATTTGGGAATTGAATATTTCCCCCTGTCTGTTTAACATCTGCATTGTAACAGTACGTTATAAAAGCCTCACCTTGTGTATTGTAAGCATGTTCCCAGTGAAATTATTAACTATTGTGGTTTTCATTTCTGGATATCGCTGCTTGGCATGATCCACCACAGTGGAAGTATGTTTCCGTCGGGAAGGCCGGGGAGAGGGAGGAGGGAGAGTGAAGCTGTGGTGTAATGTCATATTAAAAATGTCACCCAGCTGAGTGTTATAGGGGCTGTGAGAAGTTCCACAGCTCCTCACCTGTTGGTGTTGTTCAGGGTATCATTTGGGGGCTTTTTGTTATGGTATTTTTTTTTTTTAACCGAAGGTTCTCAGTGAACAGGGAAATCGCAGGAAAAGAGGAAGGAGAAAATTTAAATGATCCCAGAGTGAACTGTTTTGCTGTTAATACAGAAATACAGAGCAAGACACATTTAATGGGCTCTATTTTTTATTATACTATGCTGAATAATTAAGTTTGAGGCTAAGTGTCACATAGATTTATCTTTTAATTAAAAAAGCATGGTTCACGCGTATTTGAGTGGTAGTCCAAATAAATGCAATATAGAAATTTATGTTTGTTTATCTAGGTGTTAATTACCTAGAGATTGTTCTGGATTACTTCTTTTTATAAAGTGTCATAGGCTCATGTCACAAGTAATAAAGCTTAACAGTGGAACCTTATCAATTTGCTAACTATAACGCTAGTGTGACCTGGAGAAAAGGGGAAAAAAAAAAAAAAACAACTTTGGAAAATGTTCTCTGCGTGCACCACATTCAACGCATAAAAAGCACACGGTGAACAAAGCAATCATTTTTAAAACGTTCTCATAAGTAAAGGTACAAATATATCTTCGGTGTTTTACAGCCTTTCATACATGTAATTATTTATATAACACACTGTTATTTATGCCCATGTACTACATGTTGTGCAAAGACAGACATGGTAAGCAACAAAACATAGTTTACCAGGTGGGCAAGCTATTCATTTAATGTACGAAGTAATACTTACAAAGACTGAACACCGTATTTAAAGCGAGATGTAGCAGATGTAATTTTCTTAATATTTTAAAGGTTTTACAGCGTTGCTAGCAACCAAGAGGACTGGAAAAGCAAACTGAAGGCTAAAGAAAAAAGATCGTGCATTTCAGTGGTGCAAAGAGAGGGAAAAATTGTGTACAGACGCAAATTGTTCATCAAATTCTCTGTCAGTCTGTTTTTTTTCTTTGTTTATGGCCAGAATTTATATTGCTGCTCCACCAAGCCATGTGGAAGGATGCTGAGCGCAGGTGGAGAAGCCAAACTTCACACATACACACGAGCTGAGGGGCTCTCCACTGCTCCTCTGAATCAAATGCCATCCACTGTATCACCCCAGGGGAGAATCTGCCCCCAGGATTTGAAAGACTAGGAAATCTTTTCAAATTTTTTTCTCATAGGTGCAAGCACCCCTCTCTTTGGGGTTAATTATTTATGCTCTTCCTAGAATTTTGATTTTAAAACAATACCAGGTTTCTATGGCCCTGTGTTTTGCAACAGATGTACCTGAAAACATTCACTTACCGATATTGCAAAGAAATCCATGAAATCAACGTGCTCCCAGTCATTAATTCTTACTTAATATACAGATTCTCAAAATATGAAGAAGGCTGGAAACAAGGGTTACTTGTACTTATTACACATCAATTATTTGTACAGATATAGATACCGCAAGTTTTGTCTCATGTACAGACAGTAGTAGTAGGTAAGTTACATGTCCATAGATGAAGATGAAGGTAAATTTATCTTTAAAAAATGCTGCTCAGTGTGGGATTCTGTAGGAAAACTGAAATGTTTTAAAGTTTAAGGATTGAAATTGATACATATGTTTATATATATGTAATAACTCTGTGTGTATATACACAAACATATACAGCTTTTGGGTTTTCTTTTAATAGGATTTAATCCCTTAGCTCCATAATTAGTGTCCTGATGTTTTTGATTTTCATCACCACAGAGAAGCCAGTAGTGGACATCCATGATTTCTGAACATCAAATGAGTTAGTGAGGAGCCTAAATATCGACAAAGGGGCTGAAAATCTGAACTATGGGACATGATGAATCACTGTAACTCCTGAAATTCCAGCTGTGTAAAATTGAAATAATTTGATGGTGAATTAGGACTATTACTAGTGAAGCCAGAGGTAAAATCCACCTTGTCTTTTAGAGAGAGGATTTGTGGAGAAAACATGTCCTTCAGTTACATTGAGAAATTGCAACACAGAATATGTGATTTCTCCTTAGGTTGTACCACTGTCTTCCTTATTATTCTTAAGATTTTATTCTTGGGGGATTGTTGTCTCAATTGTTTTCTGTTTGAAAGAAGTTGATGCATGAATGAGTGAAACCCATGGAGTAATAAAGAAAAATGGAGCTATTAATCCCAACAGAGAAAAATCTCTCTTTTGTTAAAACTCTCTCACAGAATATCTGTGACTGTGGTACATCTGTCTTCACTAGGGAATCACTGCTCCTGATTTGTGCTCATCCTTACTGTGCTGCTGGTAGAAGCCAACACCCAGTGCAATGGGAGCAGCATTTGGTGAGTGGCTGCTCCTGGGAAAGACAAGTTCCATTTTTCTATAGAGAAGTGTCTGTGAAAAATGGGGGCATCTCCAAAGCTGCTGATGTTCAATCAGTATTTGCATTCCTTTTCCAAAGTAAGCTGTATTTTCCCTGTGGAGCCAATGTGTTTGTGTCTGTAGGCCAGTTGCCATCTGGGTGTCTCCTCTCGAGCCATACTGGTGGCACTGGCATCACCAAATCCAGCTTGCCTACACACTATGGAAAAAGTTAATTTTGAATTAGCTTTGAAAAACTGGAAGGCTTGTTAATTTTTTCCAAAGCCATTGACCCACCCCATGCTTCCAGTGAGCTAAAGCCTCCAAATGCTATTGATTTATAGGAGAAACACCTTGTCTGTAGTATTATAAATGTTGATTCTTTAACACCTACTTCTTCCTGGACGTTAATGGCAAAACACTTCTGATGTTGAGAAGGAGCAGAGCCACTATCTGAATGTCCTGTTGGTGCTCAGTGGCATTTGGTTTAGTGGAAACACTCACTTTCCCACAGTGTCATGGCCATGTTCAGTGCACTGCAGGTAGTTCAGCAATCTCCACCTGAGAAAGAGTCAGTTGAGCAGCCTTATGCATTTGCAGTTAAATCATAAATGCTTAAACTAATGCAAAAAAATTGCCTGCTCCTGTCAATATTTCTATTTGATAGAAGTGAGAGGAGAAGTTGGAGAGGCTGCCTTGTGCTTTGGGTTTCTATTGGAAGGGAGGACACCCAAAAGTGTGGCTTGCCCCGGTGAAACTGTGGAACTCCTACTGCTTGGGTAGGGACTGAGAGATGCTGATTTACTGCCCGTGCTGGCCAGGCCCACCCAGCACTGTCACCCAGCCCTTGGCACTCAAGATGTGACAATTGCCCAAACACAGTCAGTATAAGGAAACATGATGCTGTTCACTTAACCCAAATTGGAGCACAGTGTCTCCACAGAACACCAAGCTCTCATTTCTTCCATTTCAGGCCATTGCTAATCTCCAGCTAACATCAAAAGCACTAAGGCTGGGGGGCAGTGATTCTCACTCCGGTGAGAATGGAAAAGTGAGCTAATGTGGGACAGCATTTGACTCAGAGATGAAAATCAGACCTCATTAAGTCTTTATTTACGGTTCACACTGAAAATACTGTTTTACTTCAATGCTTCAGAAAATTTTATTTCAAAGAAGTACTGCACTAAATGAGGGGTAACAGAGTAAATGCTACACACAGGCGTATGCTTTAGTCCTGTATGGTGTGACCACGTCCTCACCCCCCAGCACTCTCAGACCAGGTAGGCGTCAGCCAGCTCTTGTCTGCAGCTGAGAAGCACACCAAATTTCCATTTTATCAGAAAAAACCTGATGCACTATACAGCACATATTGTTCCAACTACCGATTTTTCCTACTTGGTCAAATAATTTCTTCCAAACCACAAGGGTGGAAATATGAGATGAAGAACTGATGAACCACTCAAAAGTGTCGAGGACCCGGCACCACTTTTGGACAAAGCTTCAGGTCAAAAGGAGAGACATGTTTTCCCAAGGAGGTGGCAGACAGCCAGGTATGGAAAGGAGGACTCCTGATGGGGCTTCTACAGGTGAGGGGAAGGTTGTGCTGTCCCACTCGGGACTGCTCGTGTGTCCCTCCTTGTCCCCTGCCCTGGGCAGTAGTGCTGCTGAACCACAGCGCAGTGACCCAGGCAAGGTGCTGAGCTGCCCCTTCCTGCCTGGTGCCCCAGAGGGAGCTTGAGCCTCCAAGAGCAAACCCAGCCCCATACTTGCAGGGCAGATCCCATACTGAGTTGTGTCCCAGGACGGGGGGCAGAAAGACAGGAGAAGAAAAAGGGAGAAAGAAGAGAAAAGGAGCCATCAAGATCATCTTTCCTTTCCTTCTCGTAGTGATGTAATCCCTAATTTTCACAAATGGGGAAAAACAGTCTCAGCACCTGTCTAAGTATTTGAATTTACCACCATGTTTCCTCTGTGCATTAAAAAATAGGTAAAATATCCAACAAATCCAACCTATAGTAAATTCAAATACTGAATTGTAATGTTTGCTTGGTTGCTATTTCTTAGTAGCAACCAACGTGTTAATCACTAGTATATAATTAGATGTCATTTTGGAGCAATTCAAAATCAAACAAAATCTCAACATGCTCTGAACATGTTGTGAAAGTTTACATTACAATTAATTTATGATTACCCAAATGTGCATCTAGTGATCTTAAGTCTTCCTTCATACATTACAAAGAAAGAAGACAACTTCTGTTTCTGCACACCTTAATGCCAGAAGGCCCCCAGAGAAAAGGCTCTCCTTTAAATAAATGTATTATTTAAATTCTGTTTAAATAGCTGAGTATGAGATGAAGGAATGAGATTAATTTGATAAACTAGCCCCTGTGTATACTTCGGCCTGTCTCTCTTTTTTGTTTTTCTTTTTTGTTTGTTTGTTTCAATAAACATTTGTTTTTTCTTTGCTGTCTCTTCAGCAGATAGAAAATTAAGGAACATGGTATTATTTCATTTCACATCAACTCACTAGAGCCACGAGTTAATTTCAGCACGTTTTCACGAAGGTGAAGAGAAGTGCACAGCCCTTTGTCCCAACAGTGAGCCAGTGCCATGAACTGCTGAGTGTTCCCAGCCCTGTCAAAAATCAAAGGAACAAGGATGGCTAGAGAGTCATGGGAAATACTTGATGCTTTACTGGATACAGCCAATATGCTGAATTATGGTTGTGTAATAAATGTACAAGCTGTTGTATTAGGACACAGCTACAGCAACCGGAGTAAGTAAAGTTTTAAAAGCACTCATGCTCCCTTCCTTTGCTGAAAACAATGATCATGTACATAAAAAGGTTAACAAATGGCTACACTTTACTCCTCTGCAGCTAAAGAAGAGAAAATTTTGCTGCTTCTGTTATTACAAGCTACCATCTGATGTCTAGTCTTTCTCTTTATGTATGTATCCTATACATCCAAATGCAGAACAGGGAGTAGGTCTATTTTGGGTGTGAAGTGAGCAAGTTGTTTTATGCTTTAATTGCCCATAATGAGCATGGCAAATGCTGAAAGATGCAAGGAAAAGTCTTGTCCAATAATACAGTTCTTTATTACCTTCGGATCCCATCTTCCTAACTATTTCGAGGATGTTGTTAGCAGAGGAAGGCATATTTTTATTTAACATCTTTATTAATGAGCTAAAGAAAGAAAGAAGTAAACACACTAATTACATTTGCAAATGACAGTACATTAGTAGCTATTGCAAACATCACCGAGGACAGAAATAAGAGGGAAATATGGGCAAGAATTAAAAAAAATTAACCTGAAGAAACACAAATTCAGGTCTGAAGGCAAAAATACTCCATGTTTATACAAGAAATAGTGGAAAGAAATGCAGAAGCAGTAAGGGTGAGGGGGGCTGGGGCAGGCACAGGCACACAGCTGAGATCTCCAAGGGTGCAGTGGGAGCCCTTGGGCAGGGGCTGGGATGGATGTGGGGGCTTTGGAGGGCATGAGCGGGCACCTCTGTGTCCCTCACTAGCAGAGAGCACGGGAAATGACATTTTTACTTTTTTTTTTTTTTTTTTTTTTTTAAGAGCAAAACACAAACCCGGTGCCTTAAGTTCAGAAGTGTGCAAAGAGCAGCAGCTAAGCTGTGGGCTCCCAGGACACTGGGCTGGGGGGCAGCTCCCCCATCCTCCCAGGTGTGGGTGATGACACAGCCCTGGGTGATAAAAGGGTGGTGCTGAGCAGAGCCTGGCTGCTGGGAGAGGTGTGGGCAGGCTGCAGGGCTGCCCTGAAGGGGACAAAGTGGCTGCTCCCACATGTGGGTCCTCATTGCAGAGTGGTCACTGATGCAGTAAATAGCTTATTGGCAACACTGGTAAGTACCTAAACAGTGAAAATTAAGAGGGAAGAGAGCTTCGTGGAGATGGTCTGAGAGTCCAAGAGCAATGAGATAAAACTGAATAAAGGCAAACTTCCCAAATGCAGCTCTTCCAAACTCTTTAATAAGCTCCCAGGAGAGCTGATAGATGTGCAATCACTCCAGTGACTTAAAATTAGACTGGATACAAGAGGGAGTAGTGTGCCTGTGCCTGAAGTAAGAGGGGCAGAACTTTCCCATTCCTGGGGGGCTCCGAGCTCCCTCCTGGAGGCAGCTGCTGCCTGGCGTGGGATGTGCTGTGGGGCTGGGGTGCTCCTTGCTCACCTGCCTGCTTGGTTTGGGGTGAGCACAGGTTCCCTGGCCTAACTGTGCATCTGCTGGTTATTGCTGCCTAATTTCACAAAAGTTACAAACTATAATTAGTTAAGAGCCAGCTAATGAGTTATAATGCAGGAAGCAACCACAGATGCTTATATACTGATGAACCACAGTGTTGTGTGTCATCTTTACCCTGTTAATGATTTAAAATGAAAAAAAATAAACCAAGCTTCACCGCCAATCCCCTGGAGCACGACTAACCTGGTACAGCTCCTTTCCCAGAAAAACTTCCCCAGACTTTCAAATCTCAGCCTTCCTAGCGCAAGCCGTGGTACGTAGATGTTGTTTGAAGTTTTTTAGCAGCTGTGAGAGAGGGAGCAGGCTCGCTGTCCTGAAGTACTCCCTTCCACCTCAGACTGGGGACAGCATGTGCCTTGCTAAAGTGTGCTGCTTTGACAGGTCGTGATGGAGCCGCGCGCGTCAACTCTCCAGTTGCTGGGCTGCGAAGGCAACAAGGACCGTGCACCTCGATGGCACTGCGTGAGTGATGACAATAACAGTTCGAGCTAATGCCAATCACAGCCGTGACTTTTGCTATGGTGTTACTTGTGCAGTGACAATTGAATTGAAACTGCCACATCAGTTTGCATTAGGCCACTTAGCAGCTGATGCGGTTTCTCACTAGCGCGGCAAAGGGGAGGGAAGTGTGGCTCTGGTGGAGCCTCTGAGAAGTCAGGTTTCCAGCTGGGACCGGGGGTACAAGTGCACTCGGCTATGGAAGTTGTAAGCTGGATGGATGGGAAACAATTTCCTTTGAAAATTCAAGTTCAAAAAGGTTATTTCCACCCCACCAAAAGTGGTAAGGTGGTAGCCTGTGAGTGTTCAGCTGCAGAGCTGTATAACTCTCTATAGCTGGAGCAGCTCTTCTGAGTGTCTCTGGTGTCCCCAGCACACCCAGAGCTTTGCACCCATGTCACAGAGGAAAGCAGAGGGAGATGGGAACAGGAGCATTGAGCTCTCCCTACCTGGAGCTTGTTGGGGCGACAAGTTGCCATGAGATGGGCATTTGTCCTCAGTCCTGTGTGCTGCCTGTGCAGGAGGGGGTGTCCCCTGCATCTCAGGGTGTCTGGTTTGTGTTTGGCCATGGCCATGGTCAGGCCTGAGCTCCCTGCCTGTGTATGCTCTCACCTCGAGGTAGAAGGATCAATATCTCATTACCTATGGCCCTGCTTCTCTGGAGCCTCACATTTTGTGGGGTTTAATGTAATATCCCCACTCTTTTAAATTGCAATATCTGAAACACTGATGTGAGCAGCATAAATCCATTTTTTTTTTTAGTGAGGTGAATTAGCTAAGCGGGTTTATTTTTTCCAGTTGTAGAATTGTTCTAATGCTTCTTTTGACCAGCCTTGGCTTAAAAAAAGACTTCATCTTTAAAAATTCAATTTTACAAACAGTTAGTCTTTAGTGTGGACTGTTGCTTTTTAGTAATTTGGAGGAAAAAAATTAATGGCTGATATATTTAATTTTCAGACACAGCTACTGCATGTTTAAAGTGTCTTTTTTTATAATTTTATTGTCAACAATATAGGTTGAACACTGCATAGATATCGCTCTTGTAGACTTGTAAGATTAAAATCATAGTATTTCTGAAGGGGCTGTTAAAGTGTCTGTGGAGCTGTCTGCTACTGCATAGCTCTTACCTAATTCAATGACTGCGCTTTAAATATCAGTAAAACAGCTTGTTTTCCAACTAGACAGAAAGCTTCAAATCTAATGTTAGTATTCTTACTGACCTCAAAAGAGGGGCTGAGCATGCTTAGCTTTCATTTTGCTTCTTCCTTTAAATATGGCTAAAGAGCAAAGGCTCTGAATCTGTGTAGTGTAACTCGAAACTAATGGGTAATTAATGTACAGTCGGATCTGCAGTAGCTCCAGGGTACGGGTACCTAGATTTTTCCTTTCTTCCCAGGACCTACTTTCTTTGAATCCTTTCATATCTGTATCTCTCACTTACTTGGGTTAGTGTGTGTTTAAGCTGTGAATAATGGTTGAATTTGTTCCTGCATGGGCAATACCATATTCCTTTAAAGTGGGTCATTATTCTATAGGCAATAAATAGTGTTATCCAGTTGATAGGCTTTCAGGCTAATGAACCAAAGTCTACCATCTAAGAAACCAGATAACAAGACATGTTTCTTCTGATATATTAATTAATGGAAACCAAGATCCCTCTCTGAGAAGGAAATACACTTCTGCAATTCCTGTCTGGTTTCAGGAGTTTTCTTCACTCTTTAACGCTTGCTAATGTGCATAGGGGAACGAGCCTCCCAGTGAGATGGGTAATGGAGTTCTTTTGCATTCTCTGGGGGGGGGGGTATGTGATTGTGAAAGGCAGCCCCTTGGAGCCATGGTGGGGAGCAGCCTGTGGGCAGGGGCAGAAGGGAGTCCAGTGCTCCCAGACTTGCCTGGCTCTGTCCTGCCTGGCTCTGTCCTGCCTGGCTCCCTGGACTGAGGATCCCTTTGCTGTGTATCTGTTAAGGCACTGCCCAAGGCCCATTGGGCATGGGAATTCAGTGCTTGTCTGCACAGGGAAAGCAAAGTGTTGCCTCATCAGCGTGGATTGAGATCTGGGTGAGAGGAGGGAGCTGAGGACAGGAGGTGGAAGGCAGAGAGAGCTGCTCCTGGGCAGGTGAGCCCCTTCCTCAGAGGTGTGTGTTCCCATGGCTGTGACAAGGGACCTCCCAGCAGCAGCCAGTCCCTCCAGCAGCCGTGCAGCCCAGGGCTTTATGCTTCTGAATCCAGGAAGCTGATTCTCTCTCATCTGTGTTTATTCCATGGTGAAGAGTCCTGCCAGTGCCAAACATAAGACACTCCTAAATCTGGTTTAGGAGGCATGAGGTTAGGTGAAAAGACAGAAAGTAACTTTCTTCTAGTTTTTTTGACCCCTTAGGGCATGCTGGCTGCAAGCTAAATCTTCCTCACAACTGTCAGATGGACAACTGCGCCTTCAAAATAAAAGTAGGTCTCAGACTTGGGCATTAAGTAGATCAGTGCTGTGGGGACAACTGAATCCCAAGGTGTGGTGGCACTTTTTAGGAGAGAGGGCAAAAAGCCCCCTGTGGCTCCTGAGGAGGGAATATGCTTACAGGAGTATGCTCTGCATGCATTCTCCAGAATAAACAGCTACCAGAACATGTTACAGCACAATTGCACAGAGGGAAAGAATTTGTAGCATCTGTTCTGTATGTTTTCCCAATCTGAGGAGTTTTCTGACCTGTGGCAGGCTGCTGCTCCCTTCAAGATCACCTCAATTCCAGGGGGTCTTCTAACCCGAGGCACATTTCAGCAGAAACACCTGAAATACTCTTTGGTGTTGGCATTGCCCTGTAGCTTTCTGCTTTGTGTTGTGAGTTATTCCCTTTGGAGTCCAAGTACTGAGAGTTATTACATCTTTAAAGGCCTGCAGAGTTTGAGAAAAAGTAATTGGTTTGTTGCTCCAAACCTCTTGGTGGAATTATTGAGAAAAAAGCTTTTCAACTTAATTTTCTATCTATATTTGGAGCCGTTGGCATGAATTCAGCCTGCACCATGTACCCACAAGCTCTGCAAATGTGTGCAACTGTCTTACTGGAGCATATCTAGTTGGGATAGCCAGTAGGACTCTTTGCAAGGTGCAAGGCTTTTCCACTCTGCAGAATGGCTGTTTTACACACTACATGGCAAGTCTGTTTTTCATCTTTACTAGTAAGTTGTTCAATTACAGTTTTATGTTAATGCAAAAGATAATTAATGCTGTAAGTTAACTATGCATAGTGCTTTCCAAGAACAAAAGGAAACTAAATCCCAAACCATATCTTACTCTCCTGTTCTGGCTTGGTGTATTTCCTTGTTTATTAAGACTGCTCGTTTCATGCTACAAAACTTCCAGGTTCAACAGCTGTAATTTTGGGAGCCACTGGGACATCTTATAGGTTTTCATCTACCTCTAAGGTCACATGTACTGTTTCAGTAGATGAAACCTGAGGCCCTGGAAAGGAAGGCCAGGGGTTTGTTTCTGATGGTTTTGCACAAGCTGTCTGCTGCAATCAAATGCCACCATCCCCTAAAGTCTTCTGGCTCATGCACCAAGCAAAGCAGGTGCTCTGCAGTGACAGGACAGATGGGGTGAGTGTCACTGTGATGTGGCTTTTCTGATGAGTCATTGCAGAGCTTCTTGGGGACAGCCTTGCATGGCAGCAGAATATGGAATAACTAATCAGTGAATGGTCTGTATTGTGTGGTCCTTTTTCCAAAGTTTCTCTATGAAGCTGTAAAGTATGATGGGGAAACCAACAGCCTTAATGCTCTCAGTCCAATTGGTTCTATCCTCTCACCAAGCCAGATGGACTTTGGCCTCTTCCCTTACCTGGACAGTCATAAGCACCTGCTTTGTTTTGTGCGAGGCTTTTAATGGGCCTCTGGTGTCTTCCTCAGTGGGCAGGAGGAAAACCACAACGGGAGCCTCAGCCCTGCATTGCCCATAAGCACCATCTGGGAACAGTGGGGGACAGCTGGACCACAAAATGCTCCTAAAACCTGCTGCTTAGTCAAACCAGAGGAAAGCTAAAATCTGCTTTAGACATTTCTTGCAGTTCTGAAATAACACTTTTCTTGTTTAAGTGCTTTCCCAACCACTTCAGCCCTTTCCTTCTAATGTTCCTCTTCTCACCAACATGAATTTCACAGGGTGGTTTTATCTGATCTATGGCACAGATTCATTTTTCAAAGTTTTTATGCTAAATGACTTGGCAACTCCAGTCTTTGAATAACTTGCTTGGAAAGGTGAAATTGTATGGACCTCCCAAACCCATCACTCTTCCCGGAATTTAACACTGAAAAAATTCAGTTCGTGGTTTTATCCAGTGAATTATGTCTGCTAAGATTTCTGCTTACAGTTCTAGGCAGGGGAGATCAAGCAAATCCAAGTTAAATATGCCCCTTGTTCTGACAGAACCTCTGTGGCCCTTTGCCAAGCTATCATCAAAGGCAAGTTTGCTCCTTTGGGGTCTAAACCAGCCTGTTTTTCCAGTGAGTCTTATTGATTGAGGGTGGAGCTGGAGTGAGCCCTACAGCTGCAGAGCTGATCTTTGCATTTGATGCTATTGACAAAGATTTTGAGTAAATCAAAGACAGTGTAGATACTTTGGTAAAACCAGGTTGGCCTATTTTCAGACACATTCCTGGGTTTTGTTAGACCTGGGCAGGGGATTCCTCAAGAAATGGTGATTTCAAGTCATCCTTCAATGTTCTTCAGCTGTTGAATCTAATATAATAACCTTTTCAAAAAGTGACAACTATGTAAGGGGCTGGATTTCTTACTACATAAGAAATCACTGATCCATTATTCCAGATATTGGAACTGGAAGTAGCATGCAACTTTCTGCTTCTGACTTCCATTAAATATGGCCAAATTGTATTAGATCATCATCTATAATTAGGCCAATTTTTCCTACTCTTTGTTGAAATGGGTTCAATCTGGTTTACAAATGAACACTGTTCTATTTTATTTTTTTCCCCTCCATAGGCTGCAAGCTTTCCACTGACCAGCAATTCATGAGTCAATTCAGTAGTAAGCTAATGTATTGCACATGCTTCACATTTAGGTAGTTTTAGCCTTAAATGATTATCTCCAGGCTTTCTGTTCTTCCCTGTGCATAGCATGTGTGTGGTGCAAGTGTTCTTGTGTGGTAATATAGCCATTAGAACTTTCTGATGCCCTTTCTGAACCTCTGCAGTAAGGTCCTTAGGACTGCTTAATGCACCCATTTTTAGGGTAATTATTAGTACTCAACAGGAGCTACCCAGTAACTACGGCTTTTGTTACACCAAGGTAGCTGAACAAGCCCCTGACATGCACATTATCAGATTACAAAACTCTACCTAACACCAGCTCTTTTCCTGCAGTAGATATTCTTCCTCATACCTAAATATGCTCACACAGAACACTTGTCAGGTCACTCTAAATGCTGAATCCTTTCAGCAGTGACACAGATCTCTTCTGATACCACTCTTCAATCAGACTTAATTACTACTCAGAGTCTAATTTCAAGGTCTCCTTAGGTGTTGGTATTAGCTAATATTCAGTAAGTAAGGCAAGAGATAACGCTGTCAGTCTCATTCACCTTTCAAGTTCGTATCTCTCTTTTCCCTGCAGAACACAGTAGGGCTAAAACCTTCTTGTTTAGCTTGGGGCAAAACACACCCTGCAAAAGCTGAGAAATAATCTAATTTTTTCAATGAAAGTTGGTGCCAGTCAAAGAGGCTTTTACATACTTACAGTTAGGGTACATCAAAAATGTACAAATATTGGTAACCCCAGTTTATCGTGTGCAAGATTATGAAAGAGAACCAAATTAAGGGGGGATATTCACAAAGTCTTTGAAATAATGAAGGAATGGCAAATGCTGCTTCATTTTAATGTTCAGGAGTCACTGAAAATGAGGAAACTATTGTCGCTTTCATTGGATGAGTTTCTTGGTTTTTAACACATTAATATTTATTCTGCTCAATTGTCTGTGTTATAAATAGCCTCTCAGAAATCTCTATAGGTCCCTTTTTAGTTTAGATATTTAAAATATAAGTAGCCTGAAAGTAGCTAAATATCAGTGCTACATGCAACTTCGTCAAAAGACAGAAAGAAGGTGCTCAAGCACTGGATCTTCTCTTCCTCCTAGGAAAGAGTTAACACAAAGAAATAAAATCAGATATGTGTAGCCTCCAGACGTCCATTAAAGTGCAGAATGCTGTTTTCTATCACAGATTATATGCCAGATGTTCAAACTATCTCTAATCATTGCAGATGTAATGGAGTAGAATGTTGCAGTTTGTGAGTTTACTGGCATTAATTCTGTATACTGCACAAGGGAAAAGATTTTAAATATATAATTATATCTCATTAATACTCAGGTTTTATTTCCTTTCAATGGAACAGGACTTATTAAAGCAACCATTTACCGCATGTTTTCTTTTAGTGTTTGGCCCCAGCATAATCCTGTGTGCATTGTACGTGTAAATATGTACTAACCTGAGTATATAGAAGCACACACTACTGTATATAATTCCACTGGTATAACCCTCCACTTTTTATATGCATGAGATGTTTTTGTAATGTAAATTGACAAGGAAAAAGATCTTACTTATACAGTACTGTTCTAACCACATGCTATCTTACTTTTTAATGAAGAACTGTAAAAAAATGTATCTTTTAATGATATTTATTCAGTTATGCTGTGAGAAAATTGCACAGATAAATGAAATGTGTTGGGCTACTTTCATGCCCTCTGACTGCTCCAGCCGTGCCCCAGTACCAAAGGCAGATATTACAGTGGAGAGAATGACTTGCTGAGGATTTTCTTTGCTGTTATTCAGAATGCTAAATGCAGGACAGCTGGTCCTGCCCTGCCTCCTCCCTTGCCCCCAAATGCACACTGCATGAAGGGACACTCCTGCTTTTTCCTACTTCCTTTCCTCTGTACTCCTTCGTATTCTTTGGACTCAGCTTCCATCAAATTCTGTCCATAGGGCCCAGCATCTCCTTTGTCCTCGGTCCTCTGCTGGGGCTGCCTACCCAGTGCGGAGTTCAACCACATCTGAGAGAGGCTTTTTACATCCTACATCTATCAAAAACACTGCAAAAGTATTCTTCACTCTCAATGGGCTGTGGACTTTCCTGTCCTCTGAAAACGGTGACACTGTGAGGGTGAACTTTGTGGGGAAGCCCCTACAGCTGGTTTCAGACACTGAGTCTCGGATATGATTTCCCCCAGACCCCTCATTTAGATGATAATTTTTGTCTTCCAGTTTTAACAAGTACCCTCAGCCTGTGTAAAACATACCCCTTGTACCAAACGTGAGTCCTTTCTGGGAGCTGTTTCCACTCTGCTGTCATTGTACCCAGCAGCTCCACAAACACTGACTTTCCCAGTCCCACAGAGAGAGCAGCAGGAATCATAATCTGATTTTACTGCTGGAGACCAGGCAGCCAGTGAGGCTAAAAGTGACTTTCCCATGTCCCTGCTGGGATCTGGTGCACAGGGTGGGACACCCGGGTGTCAGGGCTCAGGTGCCTGCACCCTCCCACAGCTGCCTGGCAGCTGGTGTCTTGCTGAGGCATTAAGAATGATTAGACTACACCAACGTGGTGGCTAAATTAGCTTGCTTGAACTGTTTCTTAATCCAGAGACAATATCCACAACAATTCAGACCAAGGATTTTGTTGGGTAAACTTAGAAGTAGTTGCAAAATACCTTGTTCCTTAATGTGCTGGGGAGGCTCAGTGCTGTGCTGCAGCATTTGGGTAAATGCTTTAAGTGTTTTGGAGTTCTGTATATCCTGGGCATAGGCACAGGGTTCAGGCAAATATTCCTGTGGTTTAAGGTTGTTAAGGAAGACACTACTGAAGACATAGGCATTTTGGCCAAGACCTGCAGGGAAAATCTTACATGTGCACATGGCAGTGTATTATTGTGCCACATCTCACAGTTTGAGAAAACCAACAGAAAGAAACCTGCTAATAACTCCCTTTCTCTCACAACTCATTCATCTAATTACCTAGCCTTTTCAATTATCAAATAATTTCTTAACTATTTCCTCAAGAAGTAAGCAACTATCATAAAGTGTCATTTAGGCTCTGGACTCGGCTGAGCGCTGCATGGATGCAGAGGTTGGCTTTTGTGGAACTTGCTGCTGGCCTCTGTGCAGCTGTGTCATCAGAGTGATTGCTCTGACTGGGAAAGGAATATCTAAATCTCCAATAATGTAGTATCAAGCAAGGGGTTCTTGATAAAGTCCAGGTGTATTTAGAGGAAAAGATATGTGTGCAGGCACTACAGTTTTGCTGCTGCTATTTTAACACGAATTGTGTATGATGTGCTTGATTAAGAAGAAAAACTGGCAATTTGCTCTACAGAGTTGCATATAGGTAATCATTTTAAACATGAGCAAGTGTCCAGCTGCACACAAACTGAACAGGCTTTGGAAAGCCACTGGGCTTCCCCCAGGCATATTTTGTCTTGAAAGAAGACCTTTACAACCACTCGATACTTTAGGTACTATTAAGTATGTAGTTATATATTATATAAAAGAAATAACAGTACACAAGCCCCAACATAAAATGAAGATTCTAATCAAGATTTTTTTATATCTGTATTTCATTTTGTGTATTTTGACATGTGTTAGTGTAATGCTTTTACACTAAACCTGTTTTTATGAATTTTCATGCTATGTGCATCATATCATACACTGTAGCTAATAAATTAATTAGCAGATGAAATGCCACCAGATCCTATCTATTGAATGCAATAAGGAGTTAAACAGTTAAAAAATAGAAAATGTGACAACTTGAGCCCTGCTCCATATGGCCCAGAGATGCAGAACATCAACAGAAATCTCTCCTTTTAGGGGTGTGCAACAAGGATTAAGTCAACCAGGTAATTTGCTCCAAGAGTCAACAACACTCCTTGTCAAAAAAATAAGCCAACAAAGAGCACCAACACAAAACCAACCTGGCTAGCATTCTCAAGAGCAAGGAGGTCAGGGATGTTCTCCTGGTGAAGACCTGAAATGTCTGATAAGAAGAGAGCACAGTTTTTAAATCAATGCAATATTTACTGGAATGCTGAAAATCATTCCTACTTCATTTAAAGGGATGTTTCGTGGGTATCTACAAGTAAAGGAACCCTTCCTCACATGCCAGCCTTTCAGAAACAAGGCAAAGATGCAAGACAGCAAAAAAAGTCTCACCATATCAGCACACAGGATGATAGACTGCCCCTCCAGGTGACACTTTCATTATCAGTAAATTTATGTTCCTATTTCAGTCTGTAATAATGACCATTCACAGCAAAAGCATGGTGGCTGTTAATGGACAGGAGTGGGGATAAAAATTCATTAATTAATGTGGAATTGAAGCATTTCCTCCACACACTTTGAGCAGCCAAGTATTTCACAGCAGATCTTGGCACCCGAGTGCAGGTATAATAATTATACACAATTTTCAGTGATTAAAAGGTTGTAAAGTAATTTTAGATACATCTCAAAATTATTTATCTTATAAATGAGGATAGAGTGAATATGAGCTGAATCATAAGTACCACTGTTCAGAGCGGAGCTGAAGAGCTTGCAGGGGGAGATTCCTGCTCCTCAGCAGTGATGTCTCAACTGCACCTCCATGGTGGTTATCTGCTCATCATTTCTGCCTTTCATCTTCTGAAAAGGCAGGTGACTGAATAGTATGATTTGCAAATATCTGTAACATCTTTTATGTAACAGTAATTTAGGCAATGATATTCTAGTTCTAATAGTATGCTGCCCAGTTTGATAACCAGCACATGAGTATCTGCTGGTTGTGGTGAGGATCACAATCCTTCATGTCACTGTCATTCTTCTTGTCAGATTGCATTTTATTCTACCAGGGACTATTTTCCAGCTCCTGTCTCTTATCTTGTCATCCAAAAAAATGTTGCCACACTGAATCAGATGGGCAGCCCAGCTGTCTGCCACTCATGGGACCACTGCCTCCAATGTAACTGAGGGTTAACCTGTCCAGAAGGCAGGTTTCCTCTTTGCTGTGTCACCATAACTCAGGCAGTGAGATGCCAGGGTAGATGCCAAGGTGTGGTATGAATGCATATTTGGAAATAGTCCTGTGGGTACAGCTATAGAACTTTTATCTTTCTTCTGGATGATGTGGGCTACAAAATCGTTCCTTAATCTTTAGAGATAGACAACAAAAATAGGTCTGTCACCATTCCTGGGCTCTGATCTAAATTATTTCAGCATGGCACCACAGGCTATGTTAGACATCAAAGGCAGAATGGTTTCATTTCAGTGTTAAAGTCTACGAATTTATGGAAAGACTGAATAGTCTCCAGTGGTAACCTGAAAGAAGATGGTGTTCAAAATCTATTTGGGAGTTGGAAATGTCCTATCTGCACCTGATAGTCCTAAAGTTTCAGGAGCAGACAGCATTTCTAGTCTACTTTTTTGAGGTTTTTCACTTAGCTTTCAGGTGGGAGGATAAAACCAAGCGAGTCATTAATGAACTCAAGAAGCAAATGAATAATGTTAAGGGGGAAGAGAAAAAGCCTTTCATTTGAGATCAACTGTAAAAATAGCCAGTTCTAGAACACGTTTTACAAAACAGGAATATACAAACTCCCTGAATTTTAAATGCAAACTAAGCTGTTAGTTCTACATGAGTCTGATAAAACCAGCTAACCTTGCCCTTTTCAGATTAGCACGATTATACAAATGAAATCAGCAAAATATATGATATGTATAAAAATGTAATGAGATACCAGGCGTGTTACATCCCTTCTGTATTACATGTTTTCCACTGAGTGGAAATGCAATGGGTTTTTGGAATTTCTCTTGGTGCGACTGTGCTTGTAGTAGTATGAAGGTGGTGGGGGCCATAAAGCTGCTACTCACTCAGTGAATTAGAGCACTTATTTCAGTCACCTCAGTAGGGTCTGCTCAATTCTGAGCCAAACCAGCTAGCAGCTGGATGTGTCCAAAATATAAAGTGAGGCTTAAGAGAAGGAAGAAAACAGTTTTAAAATGCATTGCATTCAGCTGAAAAGTAGTGTTTATTCCCTAAGACCTGAAGATCATTGTGAATAGAAGAAGAGGTTAAATTTTGGGGGTGTTGGATTGATCTCTCTAACAATCCACTTATCTTAATGTAAACTTAGAGAGAAACCTTAGCCAGACGCTGCAGAAAGTTTCATGATGTGAAGAGGTATGGAGATCCTTGCCAGAGCTCAAGGGAACATTGCAGGGCTTAGATCTAACAGTAATTTTCATCAAACATATGTTTTAGGGTTTTTTTTCTATTATTTCTCTAAATTAGAGACAGAATTACGATATTCAATGACTAATACCTGTTTAAAACATTAGCTGTCTTTATTTTAAAGGGTATTTAGCACCTCCCAAAACTCAGAAGACTGAGTTCCATTTGTAATAATGAAAAAAAAAACAACCAAAAAAACCCACAAGAAGTGAGATGCAGGATTTACTGACATGAATGTGGAACATAGCTGTTCCACATTGCAAAGATACAAATTAAAAGAGCATCTGAGCTCCCCAAAATCATCTGTTCATATCAACAAAGTGAATATTAATGAAAAACAAAATTGAGTCCTTCCTGTGGTTGATTTTCATCGCAGTACCCGGGTAATAAAAATGGCCATAGAAATTGAATCCATCAGTCACTAAAATAACTTTGGCTTCTTCTCAGTAGCAGACGAGCACCACTGCTGCCTGCAAAGGCACAAGTTATGTGGAGTCTATTTGGACACCTTATACCATGTAATGGAAAGGGAGGCAAAAACATCCAACCTCATCCGTCCCCATAACATAATCCAATGCTGGTGAGGAAATGTGCTTGTTCCAGAAAGCACATTAGCACAGATCAGTCAACCCTCCTACCCTGGCTGTCTCTGCTTCACATGTCTACACAGTGGGGTTGTGCCCTAGAAGTAAATTGGATCACTTAATTCCTGAGACAAGACCAATAACCAAACAAGGACTTAGGCATTGGAAAGAGGATGTAGGCATGTCAGTTGAAATGGAACTTCATGTTTAGCCCAATTTCTGTAAAACACTGAAGTTCTTCAGTATCAAGAACTTACAGGGATACTTGGTCTCTTAAAAGCCCATTTTGTCCTAGCTGTGTTTGTAGGTCTCATCTGCAGTTGCTATAACTGATGACATGGAGCTAAAGCCATTGTTTCCCTTTTTTTGGCTTATTTACATGTAACAGCATTCTGCTTATATGCAGTGTCACTGCTTTTCCCCTAGTTGTCTTGATCATATGACTTCTTAATTAAGCATGTGCTTAATTTTGTATAACTTACTTATTCAGGAAAGTTTCTCACTTGATTAAAATTAAGCATATGAATGTCGCATATCTGGGGTTCTAATTAGTTTTCTTGGCTGCTTGGGTTTTTTTTATAAACCATGAAGGAAGCAAATATAGACAAAGGAAAACTATATCTGTGAAGGTAGTTTGGGGCTTAGCAATGGCACCTGGCATGGTTTTTACTTCACTGTGAATAGCAACTCAAGTCAAAGCTTCCTTTAACACTGCTTAAGGACTTAAAAGCTTCAGGGCAGAATGAGGTAACTGCTTCAAGCTTTAAGGATTTAGAGCCTGATGCAAATCCTATTGGAGTCAATGGAAATCATTTAACAGATTTTGCTGGGCTTTGGATCAGGCCCTCATAGCAAATGAGAGCCTTAACCAGGTTAAGGAGTTAATGTTCTTAGAGTCGTTCTGCATCTGACGTGTTTTAAGACCTTACAGTGCGTTTTCAGGTACCTTGGTGTAATTCAGAGGAGCTAAACTCTGGCATTAAATGTTCCATGCTGGTAGCCCTGGCAGTACAAAGCCTTGAGGACATCTGTCAGGACAGCTCTAACTCATTCATTTTCCTGGAGTGAGGTCTGTGTGCAGCAAAGCTTCTCCCCCGTGTGTGTGAGCCCCAGACACATCGCCCACAGCTGGGCAGCTGGGACAGGGCACATAAGGGGGCATGATTTTAAGAAGCTTCCATGGCCCCTGCTTGGGCAGGAAGTGCAGGAGGATACATTCGTGTGTGTGTGAAGATGCATACACACACAGTCTGCAGG
Source organism: Neopelma chrysocephalum (assembly GCF_003984885.1). NCBI lineage: Eukaryota > Metazoa > Chordata > Aves > Passeriformes > Pipridae > Neopelma > Neopelma chrysocephalum. Next base: position 1,136,858 of record NW_020897783.1, read on the forward strand.
GGAAAAAGCATCAAAAGCCTCACAAATAAAAGCCCATTCAGTTTTTACCTTTGCTGATGGTGATGAGCAGTTCCTCCTTTGGGGAGGAAAGGACTGGACATTGTCACTGGTTTCTGCTGTGGTGGTCTTTCCCTCCAGCTGCCCTCATGCCTGAACCCTGGTTTTTGCCAGCAGGTCCTTAGTGGGAGGGCTGACCTTTCCTTTCCTTTGTACAGACTGGCAGAGACAAATTTCATCTCACTGACTTTGCCATCCCACCACTGAAAGTGTACCATATTCTTCTGATTTAATCTGATATGCTTGAAGTCTGCCTCTAGTCACAAACCTAATGATGTTTTGTGTTCTCAATGATCGGCACAGAATATAAGAGGACCCTTTTACAGCCTTTGATTACATGCTATTTCTCTTTGCCTGGGTAATTGTTGAGGAGTGAGTCAGAAAGATGTTCTGATTAATTAGATGTGGTATTTTAGGATGCTTCAGCCTGGTAAAGTATGGACTAGAATCCAGATTTCCCACTTATCTGCCTTAAATACTCTGACCCTATCCTGAAGTTCGCACTTGCAGTGTGAGTGTTTGTTTATGCTGGAATTTGCTATAGGAGGCCTTATTAACTGGTGGTCAAGATTTTATTTTTAAATGGATCGTTAACTTGTTACATACTCAAGGAGAGTGTTGATGCATCTCTGCGTAGGAACCCTTTCCTCCCATCCCTGCATCCCCCCTGTGTGCCCATAATGTGAACCTGTTTAGAGACCTTATAGATTTTCTTTCATTCACAAGAAAATAATAAAAAAATGAAGCAGAGAAAAAACCCCACAGAACAGGGAAGTAGCTGCAGTAGAAGTGGAAGCACATTCTTTAATCATGGTAATGGAGCAGATGCTTCAATAGCAACAGCAGCAGGTCCAGTAAGTGCTGCATCTTCTTCTTTCATCCCCCTCTAACCAGAGCTGCTAGCAACATACCATCTTTCCTTCTCAGGATTTTGCTTCCAGTAGCATCTGCTGTGCCTCTTTCTCCTACATGCTGCAACATATGTAGCTGCATCACAAGAAGCAGCCAAGTCATACACTAAGGTAATTTCTATTAATGATTTGTACTTGCTTAGTGGATAAAATCCCTATTTGTAACCCTGATTCATCACAGCTGCTTTGTGCTGCTAGTGTGCACAGAGGAAGGGATAAGAGAATAGACGGATGGTTACTGGATAGCCCAGGACTGACAGCAGAGTAGGAATGCTTGGATTGAGGGAAATCACTTCAGGGAGGGTAATAATAAGATCACGACTTGATGTTTGCCGTAAGAGATGGTGGCTGCTGGATTTCCATGTGAAATTCTCTCTGTTCTCAATGGCTTTGTTGGCAGAATCAATTATCAGAAATTTCCAATCTGATTTTCAGAAGCACACGTTTTCATATTTTAGATTAGAACCAAGGGAATGCTGGGGAGGGAGAAGCTCACATCTGTGGCAGTGTATGCAAACTAAGCTGACTCTCAGAACTGTACTCCGGCATCCATCACAACTCTGCCTCTAGAACAGCCCAAACCTTGGCTGTGGTGGAGCCTGTGTTTTGTCATCTCTTGAGCTGATGCATTTTAGTCTGAAGGCTGAAGTCTCAACATTCGCTCTTGTGCTGCTAGAAACGAGTGTGTTTATCCACCTTCTGTTCAATGGATGACAAATGTGGGAACATGATGCAGCACTCGGCAACTCATGAGAGCCCCGTGTTGGTGTCCCTTGGTTTCAGGGCAGCCGGAGCCTCCCTGGGAGCTTGCAGGATCAGGCCCACCAAGAACACAGTGTTTGAGCTAATATGCAAATTCTAGGTAGTGCAAACACCAACACAGGCAATTACACACAGCAAAAACATACACAACAGCCAGGAAGCCATATGATAGATATCATGTTGTGACTATGTTGTGGGACTTTCATCTTTATTGGCAAACATTTCAGGCAGCAGTTCAGATTTACATAGAATCACATATGTGCTTAAGGAAGCATTTTATCTCCCCCTTCCTTTACTGAGCTGCAGTTACTAATACCCTGCTACCAGTAAGTAATTAAGATATTTCAGTGCTCTTCAGATAATCACTCAAAATGTCAGTATCTTTTCCAACCCTCATCTAAATTTCTTCAAGTTGTAAAACCGGAGTGGAAATTTTAGGCAAAGTGGCAATCCTGCTTCGTTCTAAGCTGATCTGTCTTTTTTATTTATGGTGTTTTGTTGTTCTTGAAAGAGCCAAAAGGAAAGTGTGCAGAAGGAAACCTCGTTGTATTGAGAGAAGTTACTCAGAAATAACATTTTTATTTGTAAAGTTATGAGAAGAAAAAGACTTATTGTCAGTGCGTTGTACTAAAAAGAATTCTGGTTTGATTTTTGTAATATAACAGGTTTGTAACTTAGAGCACATTTCTGCAGCTTTTTTTACTTGCTTACTAATAATACCTTAAAAGATTATTTCTGTAAACTTCAACATAACTCTTCTGAATTGGGATCCAAAGGGGGTTTGGTGGTTATTAAAAATCAGGTTCTGAATGATAGTCTTAAATACAATGAATATTATGCACTCTAGTAATAATTTAAATTTACTAGCAAAAAGAGTAGTATATTTTTAAATATTGATTACATCTCTATCCATGATAGACCATCTATTCCTAGCATCAGCTGATTTTTCATTTTTCCCTCCATTGTTCAGTTGGGTCATTTTAAATGAAAATATTTATGATCACTCTTCCTGTTGAGATACTCAGCATCCAATGAACTTGGAGAATCAGCAATCCCGGTGTTGTGCAGAGATTTTATCAGGAAAGTTTTCCCAAATAACACATATATCACTTAGAAAATCTCCATAAGATTCTTTCCAGATGAACGGTATTTAAGTATTTTTACAAAGAGCAATCAAAGCATGCAGCACTTGAATTTGTTACATTAAAGCTCCCTGATTGTGCAATAAGAAAAGATGAATGTGGATTTATATTGTATGCAAATTGATTAATCTTTTCATAGCATTGCTCAATAAAAAACATGGGGTAGAATCACAGTGGTTATCTTCTAGTACTGAAAGGCAAACAACAGAAGAGTTCATATAACATCCATGTGCAGGCATAATGTATACAGCAATTTTTCATCTCAATTTAATATAAAGTATGTGCAGTATCTGTAGTACTTGCAAAAATTACTCCATAACTTCAGTTGCAAGGCATGGGTTGGGACTGTTGCTGAAGTACTTCTGAAGGACATGTCTGAAATGCCTTTTTGCAGAGCCCTTGCAGCAGCAGCTGTTGGGGAATACAGCAGTGTCAGCTTCTGTTTTGTGATGGTATGTCTTGGAGGATGATGAGACCATTGCTAGTGTGACATTTGGGGCAAATATGTAAGAGATCTTGTCCTAAAGGTTCAAGAGAATATGATCTCTACCTTGCAACATCTGGAATTGTGGTGAAAGCACACTGTGAATAAAGAAGACAGCCAGGTGGAAGTGTAAGCCTCTTAGGCACAGAAAGAGTTACCATGCCAAAATGTGCATATTTTAATAGCAAGGATCATTAACAGCAAATGTTCTTAGCAAAATGGTTTGTTGCAAATAGAGGGCGCTGGGGCTCCTCAGGTGTCCTTAAATGTGAATTAGATTGTGTTTGCAAACTTTTTTTCTGGTTCATTGTACTGATCAGAGAGCGGTGGATCCAGAGAGGAATGTAGAATTTCTGTATATGATTAAGATGTAGTATCTGAGAGAGTTAAACGAAGGTTAAAACAGAGGCATTCACAGTTACACAATTAAGTGATTTTGGTCAGCCAACTCTCAGTTTAGCAAGTCACTTAACAGTGTGTTTGAACATTTGCCTGAATAGGATGCAAGTGTTTATACCCATCAGCCATTGTTTCAATTCAGCCTGTCTCAGACCCAATTTCGAGTATGCTAAGATTGCCTCCAACAGGAGCCATCACTTTCTAGTGTGTTCCCATCTTGCACAGAGTTGACTTCTCTGTGTCTGGGCCTCCTGGGTGCTGCTGCAACACAAAGCTGTAGAATAATCCTCTACCAATAACTGCCTCTAAACATGCAAAATATAGAGGGATAAATATGGCAAAAGCAACTGTATGACATGAGTTTGTGAGATCAGCAACATGGAACTGTCTGAAGAGGGCATTTTTTCTCTAAACCCTCTTTTTCAAGGCCTTTCTTTCAAAGGCCTTCCTGCTATCCTCTTCTGCACTGGTAAAAAAATGTATGCAGATGCAGTTAGTTGGTTAAAAGGCAAGGTGCAATCAGCCCTGATGCCCATTTGGGTCTCAGAAACAACCCCTGCTCCTCTAGTTCTCCATTCAGAAAAAAAGAAATATTGAAGTTCAGACATCTCCAAAGCCTTACAGATTTTTCTTTCTTAACTGATTCTATTTTGTTTCACATTACCGATATAAAAATTGAAGTTGCAATTAATGTCTATTTATGAGACTTTTTGGAGCTGCTGACTCAGAGCTTTGAACCCCAGGGCATTGCTGTACTTTGGCACTGGCCTGGCTGAACCCCATTCACCTTCTAATAGCAGAGAAAGAGGGGTTGGGTGTGTTTACACCAGAGCTGGCTCACGTCTGACTAGTGCAAGAAATAAATGGCATATATGGGATTGTCTGCTCTCAGCAGTGAACACCTGGCCATGGAGTTAAGGTGATACCCTAACAGGTCAGGGAAAAATAATACAATAAGCCAGATTTTTCCCTAGTTAATTGCTTATGGTGATAATTTATTGAAAGCATTACAGGAAGTTTTTTATACAGTGATCCACTTCTGTTTTCTTATTTACTTATTTAAAAGTGGTAAATTCATATTCGTTCACACAGCACAATGCTTTTTTGTCATAAAATAAATAACTCAGCAAAATATCAGCATTACAAAGTGATATTATTTTTCCTTTGAAGGCTCACTTTACAGAGTGTGTCATACTGGAGACAGTGCTGCTTTCAGATTATATTATGAGTATTTTTTTCATTTCTCCCACACTTTTCATTCCATTTTGGCTAAAGTTAATGGAACTGCATATTAATACCCCTATTACAGGTCATTCTCTCTGCCAATCTGTTTACTCTTCCAGTGAGTGACACCAGAGGACATCACAGAGGTATTTACAGTAATGAGTGGTCTGGAGGAGATACCTGCACAGTGCCCTTCACCAAAACATATAAGATCACAGGCTTGCAAGCTTCAGCAAGGATTAAATGTGCTGGTCCTTTGCCCTTCCCCTGGGCACTATTTGGTATTTGGGTCTTTCTAGGAAAAGGCTCAACCTGGGCATCTCTCCTACCTGTAAAATGGTGCAAAGCAGACCCCTCCAAGGCACAGCACCAGTGGCAAGTTGCTGGTGTGGCTTGCTGCAATCTTTTTTAGAGCAGGGAGCACAACAGCCCACAGGACATCAGGGCAGCTCCAACCCATTTAAATTAATCACTTCACAGGAAAATACAGCTTACTGCTACAAGACAAATTCACTTGCTGCAAACCCTGCGTGTTTGACAGGAAAAGTGTGCTTCTCTTTAGGACTCTAAACAATGAGTTGAGAAGCCTTTATAATTAACACTTTATTAAAAGATCCTAGATAAGGAGGAAAGCCATTGTCAGAGTGCTCACTGTGTCCTCGGTAGGCGCCTGGCTACATGTACATCATTTCCTCATACAAATCCTAAAGCTGAAGAAGAGGTCTATTTAACCCATCAATTCCCCATTGTGACATCCTGTGTGCCTTAGTACACCTGCATTGCTTTAATAGCATTACAAGCAGATCTTTTGTATTTTTAGTCCTAAAAAATGGTTCCCCCGTGGAAGAAGTGGGAGACTGGCCTGTGTCCCGAGTGGGAAGTAATATTAGGGATGTTTGGGTAGTGTTGATTTTTGCTAACAGGAATCAATTAAAAATAATCTTGGTCTCATGAATGACCTCTAAAGCACTATTTATAGGGAATATTTTAAAAATTAAGTGCTTTTTTAATAATTTTTCACATTATTTAAAAAAAAACTTATTCCAGGTCACTTTGGTAGAGAACTGGATAGAAGGAGCTTATCCAAGTTTCTGAACTTGGGAAAACTGTGTATATAAGGAAGCAGATAGAAAACAACACTGACATGTGAATCTCCATAGTGTTTTGGACAGTTTTCCTCATCTAAGATGCACAAAATACGAGTGGTCATAGAGAGTTCTGCTTGTGGAAAGTCCCCTGATGCTCTTGTATCCATCTCGAAGAACTGGTTTCTGTAGCAAATAAACATATTTACATAGTGAGAGCTGAAGCCACTACATCAAAGACCCAGCTGAGGTCAGGTGCCTGTTCATTTCAGAAAGGTATAGTGGATGCTGTCACTGAGGATGTGAACACTTTACATCTATAAAACATCACTTATAAAAGCACAGAGTATAAAGCTTTCAATTTAAAGGCTAGTAGCAGATCCCTCACTTGCTGATAATCTCCCTCCCCCACAGGCACGTTCACACTCATCCTTCTGCAAGTCAATCAACGCTCAGCCAAACAAGCAGGGCTTCTGCTCTCCTCTCCAGCTTGGGACACCTCTGAAGTCCAAAGCTGAGTACCTTAGGGTCAAGACTCCAGATTTTCCCCTCATCAAAAAAATTAACCAAGCCACCCCCCTGGCTCCAAAGCCCCACCCAGCAGGAGTGCAGTAACCACCTGAAATGGCGCCAAGTCGATAATACTGATATGCTGTGAATTTTGGAGAAAGACCAAGAAAAAGCAAATTTCGTGGTTGATTGGTCTAAAGCAATATTAGATCTAGAAATATCAAAAGGCTGATGACCTCACAGGGATGGGGCAATGCCTAAAAGATATGACATGCCCCATGAATTATTGAATGCTATGCATGTTTGCTCATCCCTTTAAAAGAGTAAGAGCCATGCAACACATAACATCTGCCACTAGTTGTGAAATTCCTGGAAACGCAAAGAAAAAAGAGAAAAAGTTTCTCTCTGAATAAAACAAAACATAGGAAGTTGCTTCTTTTTGCTAAGTCACTGCTTTCTGTGGCTTTTTGATCCATCTCTGAAAGGATTGGCAGCTCAGTTGGTAATTAAACAGTCTCTGGAAGAACACAGGCCTTTTGGAGTGTTTCGAACAGTCTCTCCGTTTTCACCTCTTCTCAGGATTTCTTTGAAGAACCAAAGTCAAAGATGCATTTTCAAAACATGTCTCAACTCTGTGAGTTGCAGACAGAAAGATCTAGATGAGTTCCGTTGCACAGTGGGTACTTCATGCTATATAGTGCTCAGACATGTACAAATGTAGCTGAATGTCCTTTAGGTTTTGAATTATTTTGACTCTGTTCAGGAGCTCAAGACATCTTGAATACTTCTTAGAGAATACTTTCTGGGTCAGTATTTTTTTTCAACTCTTAATGAAAAGAGGATAAATTATACAGTATTTCTTGCTATATAAGCATGTGAAATCCGAACTCTAATTTTAGGACATTGAATTGCTGATTACAATATATTTCAGAAAAGAAAATTCCTAATTTGCAACATTATTTTCAGTTTTACAGAACAATATATAACTTTATCTGTTTAAACAAAATTAATTCATTTATTTTGCCTGGAGATGCTGTAGTCATTTAAGACTGAATTCTCCAAAGGTTTAGGTATTGGTCTGTCACTGATCCCTGTAAGCTCTGGGATGAACTCATTGACTTCAGTGGTGGCAGAGTTGTAATGCTGCAGCTTTTCAGGGTCTCTCCAAGATTTCTGTACTGTTAGATTTGGAATATGAGTCACCTGGTGGACATTCAGGGTCCACAAAAAGTAATTCCTCAAGCAGATCAGAAACCACTGCAGGTATCACCCAGAGCCAGTGAAATTCCCTATGGCTCATTTTGCTCTGCTGGGCTGCACAAACTCTGCATGAGCTCTTTAGGGCAGACCCATGGGGAAGCAAAGGTGGGAAGGTGCTGTGATAGTCCTTGGCATAAGAGGAATTTCATTGGTAGCTAAGTGAAAGCTGTTGTTTCCAAGTTTTTGGAATGTAGCCACAGCTGCATGCAGTCTTCTATCTATTCAGCAAGTGGATATAAACAACCTGGAAACATATCCATATTTTGCAAAGAATTTTGAGTGTTCTGAAAAGACTCATTAGAAACATTCCCATTTATAACCCCCCATCTACTGCACTCTGATTTAATTGTACTTGCAGATTTAATTGTACTTGCAAATAATTAAACAAATCCACAAAATGTTTGCATTACGTTAATTTACTTCACTTGGCCCTGCAATACTAGAACCATAATTACTTACATATTTCCCTTTATTATTTTCTAACCTCTCTTTGTAAATTGTCAATAAGCGTTCTAGAGACAGTTGGATTAAAAAAATACCGAGCATGTGTCTGATTAATATTTTAAGACCATGAGGATCAAATTTAAAATGTGGCTTTTTTTTTTAAGAAGTTCAAATTAACTGATAAAGCTGTAAAGTACGTATTTAGAAGCCCTGTTTAATTGTTGAGTGATGAGTTTTTATACTTTAAAGTGCAGCCATCTACACAGGAACTATATATAAGGAGAAGGCAAGTTTTGGTTTGCACTGGTGGGGTGGCCATGGAGCAAGAGGAAAGTGTGCTCAACACCTCAGCTGTACAATGAGAGGTCACCTGGGGCAGATGTCCATCTCCTGCTGTCATGGACACTGGCCTGGGGGCACATGGCAGTCTCAGAGGGGTTTCTTCCTCATCCAGGCTGGCAGTGATGACTCGAGGGTTCTTATTCTTCAACTGGCACAAACCCCTCCATGTTAGTAACAGGGAAATTCCCCATGGTAAGAGAGTCCTTTTCCCTGAAGGTCTAGACAGGAATGGTGGCATATGGAAACTCCTTTGAGATTTTTGGTCAGGGTTGTGATCCATCCCTCTGCACAGATACAAGGTGAATTCAGTGTTTTGTGTCGTGCTTTTTCACATTCTGTTTCTAAAAACAGATTGAAGTCCCACTTTTCAGAGAAGACTTTAACCCTGTGTCCCTGCTGATGTTAATTTGTGGTACTAAAGTCTCTTACCGAAGGAGTATTAGCCAAACTTCCTCCACTTTTCTCCATTCTAGTTGTGCAATATATTTCTGCAGCCACAGGGGCCCATAGGAGGCTTGGGAAGATCATACTCACTCAGTGACCAACTCCTGAGAACATCAACTTCATTGCTGTAGGACCAATACTTCATTCACAGTAACTGGTGGGTTCTTGATTCCCCAAGGCCCCATTCCTCCATGTTATACACTGTTAAGTAGATGTCATATTCCACCCCAGACAAGAGTGCATTTCAGTGATGGGGGAACTAATTCTTATGCTTTCTGCTTCATTCATATAATGGGATGTCATTAATCTTTGTAAAGTCTTTGGAAATTGTCATATGGGAGATGGTGTCCAAGTGACAAATATTAAATTAATTAGGACTAGTAGCATTGTGTAAGAAAAAAAAAAAAAAACAAAACGAGAGAGAGAGAAAGAAAAAACAACCTGAGTTGCCTCTGTAGTGGCTATTTATTGGTTTTGTGAAGAGCTCTGAAGGATCTGTTGAGAGTAAGATCATGTCAGAGGACACCATGATGATCTGAAAGGTAAAACTATCCTTTGCTGATAAACTTTTACTGCCATCAGTTGAGGAACAGTTCAGTCTCTGCACTAAATTCAAACCCATAATCCCTTAGGGAAAAGGCTAGTGCATTAAGGACAGTGCATCCATCAAATGTACCACCCAGTCCCCTCAAGCTTTTTCTTTTTGGAATGGCAAGATTTATGAGATTTCTGCCACTTAGTACCTTACAAGAAAAAAAAACAGTGTTAAAAAAAGAGAAAAAGCTGCCAAGTTTGGCATAAGCCCTACCAGGTGTCCTGGCCTCTGACACAACCATGAACCAAAGGAAAGCATCCAGAAAGAGCACTCCTAACTTTCTCCTGGTTAGGCCAGTCCTGGAGTCTTTTCCCTGCAAAAATCAACACTGGACATCAGAGAGGATTTACCTGGGTAAGGTAACACCAACATTTCCTCAGGGATTTTTAGGAATATTTGTGAGTATCCTGGTCATATTGTGATGGAGGGACAGTTAGAAAGGACAATGGTACTAGTAAATCTCTGCTCATCATTTGGGTAGTTGGGCTGCTGCAAACACTTTGAGATCTGGAGGACTGATGGGCAGCTCCAGAGACCAAAGGAGCCTTCAAAACAGATTTAGATGCCACCCACAGCAACCCTTCTCATTGCAGTGTCACAGGACTTAAGGGAAACCTACAATTATTGAAAGTATAGAGCTGGATTTCTTTTCACAAAGATATCTTTGGATGTTTCTCTTGACATTTTTTTTGTGCGTCTCTGAAATCTCATTCCATATATCTTAAGGGAAATCTTTGATTGTCCAATCAGAATGGAAAAATAAAAGCATGCCTTGAATTTAACTGTATTAGCCAGCACAGTATCAGGCAGTAACGCCTTCATTATAGCAATCTGAGTACTTCCTGAATAATTCAGAAGTGCCAAACAGAAGACTTGTTGCTTGGATGTGCTAATGAAAATATCAAGGGAATTAATTAACAGTCAATTATATCAATTTTAGTTTTGGACATTGATTATGATGCTAAAAGCAAAATCTACTTTCTTTACTATACATAATTCCTTACTTCTGAGTGCTATAGCCCAGCTTAATAATTCCAGTTAAAAATGTAAAAGAAATAGAAATTCAGATTATTTTCCGCTATTTCTTCCTCCTTTTCAATACGCTAAAGATAAATAAGATAAAAGGCATAGTAGAAACATATATGTACATCTTACAACTGTTGATGCAGATTTTGCTAGGATGTACTTCACAGTAATATGTTTTGGGAAAAGGTTTGAATTCAGAGGAGAATAAAAATGCAATATGGATGTGTATATTTATATTTTCAAGTTTATTTCTAAACTGAGAAAAAGAATTATTTGGTATTATTTGATATTTAAATGTACCTGTTTTTTAAAGGAGTGCTTAGACTTTTTATTTTAGCACTTCACAAACAGAGAAGTTTATCTAGAAGTGTTTTTTCAACTCCACATGTGCTTTACAAAAAAAAAAAAGAAAAGAAAGAGAACATTTTCTGGTCTTTGGTGCTAGAGGAAAATGTTTCTTTGAGATCAGTTTTTGCATGATTTGGCATGAGTTGTCTAGACTGCTTTATGAAAAATGACAGCTAGTAGGAAAGTAATTAAAAATGTATTTTGCTGAAAGCAAAAATATTTTTTGAATCTATAACAACCATCTTTAAATTGCCAACAATTTCCGCAATTATTTTATATTAACTGGAGGATTTTGTGTTCTAGAAAATATGTATATTGATAGCTGAGCATTGATAGCTTTCTGGTTTGATCTTCTCACAAAATCTGCTCTTGTAACAAACTGGCAAGAGCTGAAAAAGTGATAAAATAGTACATTCAAATCTCTGTGGCATCCTTTATGAATTATTATGATTGGCAGTAAATGGTGATAGGACTCTCTTCTGTGGATGAGATGTTTCAGTATTTTGGCTGGAGCTGAAGGGAGCTTTGCTTTACTTGGAGCTAATACACTTTCTCAGGTTTGAATGCAGTAAAACAGTATTCCCACCTAAACAAAAACAAAAACAAACAAAAAAAACCCAACCCAACAATGCCAAAGTCTAATAAGTGGAAAAAAATAATAATCTGAAATCAAAACCATGTATTATGATATGGGTTCTTCCTGAATGATGAAGGAGCTGAATTCTTATCGCCAGTGCTGTAGAGACCTTGGTATAATGGTCAGGGAATTATTAGAAATATCAGAATAATTAGGTACCCCTCTGCACTTCATTGAATCACTGTCCTTAAGTAACCTAGAGCAGCCAAAATCTTGACATAAGTAATTTTAGAGAATTTTGAGGTGTGAGCAAGTCCAGGGTATGCCTTTGCACTGGCAGGTCAATGAGTTAGAAACCAGTATGGAAACATCTGAGCATCACCCAGTTTTGGGCCTACTCCTTAGTATTGCTTTTAGCTGAATGGTCACTAATTGCACAGTAAGCCTTAGATTCAAGGGGCCACTGTTTACTTTTGCAGGTGACAGTGGGACAGTGTGGGGCCTTGAGGTGGGCAGGTGAGATGGCTGCACTCAGCCAAGCCCAGTCCCCTCCCAAGAATGGCATAGCTAATTCATTTCAATGAGTTTATTACACTGGTGTAAATTTATCATTCTCAGGCTACATTTCTGATTCAATGTTTTAGAGACGAGAAATCAAATCTGAAAGACAGGAGCGAATGCGTTATCATTTATTTTAAAGCTGGAGATTAAGTTAAAGTATTAATAACAATAAACTGATGGCTGAAAACATGCTTGATAGTCCATTGATCAGTACCTGTCATTCACTGCTCCCTGGTATTCTTGGTGAGCACTTTATTTATCATGCTGTCACTCTCCTATCAAGAACCCTTTCCATTCTGGATCTGTGGTTAGCAGTCCAGAACTAGTTCTTCTCTGAAGAAATTGGAGTATCATTTCACTGTGATAGGTACCCCTAAAAACTGCAGCTTAACTCTGTACATGGTATTTTCTAAACTATGTTCCAGTTTTGAGAAATACTGAAAACTCCATAAACTTACGTGTTTAGATACAGGGAATTACAGTGAGTGTATGGCCTTCAGTGCAGCAGGTGCATTAATGTGCTCTCCTTCAGGCATATGAAATCATGGTTAGGATACCTGCGATAAACTCCTACGAAGTGCTTTGAAATTCCCCGGTGAAAAATGTCTCACTGATGGATTGGCCAAGTGCATGATAACTGCCCAGCTGTGCAGGAAAGGTTTTCCTGGTCACACATTCTGCAGGGATGGTGCTGTACCACCCTCCCCTGCATGGGGCTGCAGGGAGCTGGCTCTCCACTTATGACAATAAAGAAAGTCACTGTGCAGAGTTAATTAAAGAAAAAAAAAGTTAAAAGTTTAAAGTGGTATGTCTACCTCTGACATTTCATACTGAATATCACAGCTGTGTCTTTCCTTGCCCCTCCTCAGTTAACCAGACACCTTTTCCATGTCGTGTTGTGCCCCATCATGTGCCAGTGTCACAGACCTTTAGCCTCCTCTCCTCTGTGATTCTGCTTCTCCTGCCTTGTGGGTTTTCACTGCTGCCTTATCTCAGGGCAGCATTTTCTGCTCATTTGATATGCATAGTCAGACATAGTTAATCCACACTTATCTTATCCATACACTTAAATATCCCCGAGATTTAAGGAACACCAGTAATCAGTTTTATAAGGGACAGCAGACAACTCCCAAACTTTTTGCAAGGGTTTGGGACTCACATAAACTAATAAATGCAGCTCACAATTTATTCCTATGAGAGGACTCCAAACTCTGATGTCAGTGGCCTTGTGTCTGCACAGACTTAGGGAGAAAGTCCTGAAATCAGTGAAACTATTGCAGATTATCGTGTGTTTAACTGACAGATTGTGTCCTGGATATTCATGATCCTTCCTGTGGCAGTACCTAAATGTGTATAATTTATGTTGCCATTTAAATTTGAGAGACTTTCTGGGCAGTATTTTGCCTGATGATTCTTGTGGAACACACCTTGAACAGCATTTTAATATGAATAGGTAAGTTAATGCAGATCATGGTAAAACAGGCAGTGTATGATGTGTGAAGAACCAACCAAAAAAAGTCCTGGGTTTTACATGAGTTTGTGAATGATTTTCCAGTGCAAAGCATATTGTACTAATCCAGTTTTGTGTGAAATGTTCTTAGGATAAGCTCCTATCAACTGACCCACCGGTTGTGTATGATATATACAGACAGGATATTAGTTATGGATTACAGACATCTTTGTACAAAGCATTTCGTTAAGTCCTGCCAATTGCCAGACAACGGCTATTGTTCTATATTGCCCTCTTTGGCTAATCCTGCCTCCGGATTAGGTAATGCCCCTCTTGGAGTGGCAGTGCAGAAGTGCAGATGACTGGGCAGGTGTCCTCAGCAGCAGTGGGACAGCAGCTCTCATCAGGGGCAGCAGACATCACCCCTGTGCACCCGGACCTCTCAGTGTAGGGACCACAGGCTTGTTACAGCTAGTGCTGGAGGCAGTTGAAGCACAGTCACTCAGGAGTGGTTGGGTTGGTGTAAATTTTCCCAGTGGGGATGAATCCACAGGGTACCAACCTGTTACAGGTCCAGCCAGAGAGCCACCCTGCCTTTCACTTCCGTTGCTGTGCGGTCCGGTTTGGAAACCTGGCCACTGTGTGGGAGGAGAGGCACAGGAGAGTGCTACTGTTTCCTTACACCTTACCCATAACAGGGAGGGATGGGCTCAGAGACACAGTGTGCCAGTGGCTCTGAGACTTTTCCAGGGGCTGCTGGGGCTCTGGTCACTGCACGGGTAAGTAACACATGTTGACAACTGGAGTGTCTCCACCATCCCCAACCTTTGCGTTTCTTATTTCCCTGTTCCAGCTCCTCCCTGACTCCCTCTCCTGCCTTATTGGAGTCATTAATGAGGGTGTAAGCCATCCCCTTACTAGACAGGCGTACATTTTGGGCTTGATGACCCTGATCCTCCTCATGCTCAGCCTATCTCCTTTCAATTGTTTCATCAGCGGCGTGACTGCCGGCTCACACCTGACAAGTGACAAGTCTCAGGCTCCTGCTGACTAGATAATCAAAGTCTTGTCAGAGCTGTCAATACCCTGCAGATAGGAGAGGACAAAGAGAGGAAAGGTTTCTACAGAAACCACTGCCTTCAAAAAATACTGTCGATTCTTCTTACAGAAATCACCTGTTTGTTTCAAAACATTATTTATTACTGAAAATACGGTCTCTGCAGAACAAGCATGTAAGCGGAATAATGACAGCGGCTGTTAATGACACAGCCCTCCAAATCTGCCGGCCCCAATGTTTTGTTGGGAATTGTTTTGAATCCCCGACTAAAGGGAAAATATTAATATTCAGCAGTCATTTAACCTTCCCGAAGAATTTAAGGGGGATCATTTCAAGCACAATCATAATTATCGTTTGATAAAAACCACGTTTTTTTTTTAAAGCAAAGAAGGCACAAGTATGTTCTAGTCTAATATTGCAGACCAAGGTTATTTATGATCGCTTCCAATTTTGGCACATTTTCAAATGCAGATTTGATTTAAAATGTTAATTAAAGCACAGGGCCAATTTTTTCCCTTATTTACAGAACTCTAAATCTGCAATCTACTGAAGTTGATGAATTTCATCTGGGTTTCACTAGCACAAGAAAGTGTCATATTTGACACACAGTTATTTGGATATTCTACCATATTTACAGTCGAAGTATGTGTTAATGTTTTGAGACTTTGGGGATGGACAGATGTTCTGAATGTGATGGCTTCAAGAGGTTGTTTTTTTTTTAACTTTGTGTATTAAAAATAAAACCTTTGATTTGAAAGATAGCTATGTCTGGAGAATCAAACGACATTGCTTTTTGCAGCTGAAACACCTTTAAAATAATATTGAAGGTGAAGTTTCTGAAGACCTAGTGACTATTTAATGTATACCATTTACTGTAGCACCAGAAATAAAGTAGTAGGTCTGGCCTGCTGCTGAGAGAAAGACATATGGCATTTCTTGCCTCAGAAAAAGAAGTCTTTAAGAAGAGTTTTCATCAGCACTTTTCATGTGCTCACCTTCAGTGCCACTTCCAGATAACTCATGGTATGAAAGAAGCACCACCGTTCAGTCACTCCCCAAGTCCTGTGTGCTGCACAGTCCTTTTCTCCGCTTTTATGCCTATTTCTTTTATTAGGAATGGCTTTGTTAGACACAAGCCGTTATCCGTCTGAGCCGTGTTCAGCTGTCAAGCGCCGGCTGCCTTTCGCTGCTCGTGTCGGCAGTCAGCAGACAGCACAGGGTGGCAGGAAGGGCTGGAAGTTAAAGCTCGTCAGGTTCCTGGTGTGCTGGGTTTGCTGGGTGCCTGGGGCACAGCCTGAGGCAGGCAGGGACACCCCACCAGCAGCTCCCTGGTGGGCTCCTGTGCCACCACTCCCAAATTGCTGCACTGAGGGGTGAGAAGGAAGGTGGGTGTGATGCTGGTACCAGGGAGCACCCATCCCTGGGGGATTGCCAGCCTGCTGATAGTCCACACTGGGGCTGTTCCAAGGACAGAGGGCTTCTGTGAGACCCTGAAGATACTGTAGTGTTTGCTGCTGCTCTGCTTGGTGTGGAAGCAGTGCTTGTGTCTGAACATCGGTGCTGGAGGTAGGAAAGCACAGGGGATGGCTGTCTGTGAACCAGCTCCACTGCTTGGCACTCTGCAGTGGAGAATGGCAGGGCCCCTCCTGGAACCTCAGCTGTGGAGGTCAAGTCGGATGTGAGGGAGGGGACCAGGAGCTGGGAGGCCCTGGGACAGTGTCCCCAGCCTTGTCATGCCACTGTTGGCTCCTCTTGCTAGTGGCGACTGCCGGCAGAGCTCAGAGGAAGTTTTCGGGGAGAAAGTTTTTTTCCATCAGAAAATGCCTATTCGTCAAAAGCAAAACATTTCACAAAAACATCTGGCTTTCAATGAATCTTCCCAGAGAACCTAGCCTGCTAAGCAGATTTTCATTGTAAATCTGTCTGGTTCCCTGCCAGGTCACCTGCGTGGCTCCGTGGCTGCCTGCCAGCACTGGCGGCTCGAAGGTAGCCACAGCAGAGAGCCTGCCCCGCATCCCAGACCTCAGCGTTCTGGATTTACATCTGCACTGGAAGATCCCGTCCCTGAACACAAGGAGAAATCCCAGACAGACCCCCAGGCTTCCAGCAGGAATAGCCCCAGGCAGCTCTGATGGATTTCCATCCTGTAAAAAGTTCTGGGAAGAGAAAAGTGGGAGGAAAAAAAAGTGGGAGGGAGGGCAAAGGAAAAAATATTGATCCAAATTTGAATGGAAACTGATTTTAAAAATCTCATGTTTTCTGAAGACCATAAATTTCCAAATTTCAGCTAGTGAGGTTCAGAGGTAAGATGTGGGATAGGGGAAGCCAGCTTGATGCTTCCAGGTTAAATGTGTTTTAAGTATATCATATGAGTGTGACCCTATTGTTGTGACATATGTAATTTATCCACAAAGCAAGTATAAGTGATATCACTGGACTTAAGCATTTATTTCATTAGTGTTATTTAAAGTAAATAAAAGTTATCATATGTGCCAGCTTGTAGCAAATACTTCTTTTCTATATAATTCTTAAACCTCAATAAATATGTTTTAAGTAATCTAATTTTTGTGTTTAGTTAGCATACAATGCATGTCCTGTTAATCCTGATTAAATAAATACATAATTAGGTGTATTTAAAGTACTTAATTTAAGGTATTAGTGCTTATTTAGACAATAGCTTTCTTATTAAGGGTTAGTTTATTTGTTAATCAAATGTCACTTAAAATGTAGAGTGGGTGGGAAAGAGTAATTGTATGATTTACTTGAAAGAAAGCTGTAGACAAAGTAGGTGGCAGAGGGTAAACAAGGAACTGTTTGAATGAAGATCATGTGCATGTTTCTAATTTTATTCATCTGCCTCGAGCAAAGAAACTGAAGGGAAGAGAAGGGAAGAGAGAAGACCAAAGGGTGGAGCCCGTGCTGGGTTGGAGGGCTCAGCAGAGCTCGGCTCTGTGGCGGGAATTTTTAATTCCCTTCATTTTTCTGAAAAAAAGCTTTTGCTGTGTAATTTTAACATATTGTTAAAGTTGCTGTATCTAGAGATAAGGTGATGCATTCCCCGTTGGTGAGATATGGCTGTTTCCACGGTGTTTGTCACTGTGCCCTCCCCAAATCTGGCTGGAGGGAACATGGGTGAGAGAGCTGGTGTTTAACATTGCTCAAGTTTGGGCTCTGTGGCTCTGTGACAGGTTAGTCACACTGCCTGCTCTTGAACAGGCAGTGCTAGGGACGCTTACTAGATAGAAAAGCTTGAAAAGGTCTTTTTCCAGAATGTTTGAGGTTTTGAGTCTGGTCTTTTTTCAGCTTTTGCAAATACTCTCATTTGTGTTCTGCTGATTTTCAGGTTTGACTATAAGGTACAATATCAGCTGCACTAAAAATTTTATCAGAATGTTTACTGAAATTTTGTGTTAAATTGTCTGCAACTTTCCTCAACGAAGAAAAATTTCTGTTTAACATGGCCTGTCTTTGATGCCTTTGTTTATGGTAACGTGACAAGCAGCCCTTCCCTCTCTTTTCTGCACTTCAGACTGTGGGAAAAGCCTCAGCTGACTCTGGCAGAAGTAAAAGCTGATGAAGTCTCATCTCCTCTGAAGGGTGGGAGCTGCACAGCAGCAAGTGGAGCTGCAGCCTCATTCCCCAGCCCCAGGGGCTGCCTCCGTGCTCTGGGGGATGCTCAGTGCTCCTCTTGTTTCCTGGTGGGATGGTGAAGTGAAGAGATGGGTATGTCTCATGTCACTTGTTAATTAATGGATTCTCTGCATCACCTGAGAGCTAAACAGCCCATTTCCAAACCCAGAATTTTCAAACCGCAGTTGCAACATGCTGAGACATCTCTCTGGCAGCACATGAGGTCCTGACATCCAGGGGGGTTTGGGACTTCTGAAGCTTGCCCTATCTTTAATTTGTCCTGCATGGAAAAGGCATGGACTAGTGACAGATGTGAGGCTGATACAGCCCTGATGCACAGAATTATTCAGAGGTAAAGTTAGTAATTTATTTTGTCTTTAGGAATTCTCTTTGTGGACTGCTTGGTGATTTTGGAACTCACAGAAAATCAGAGATACTCAGCTAAGTTCATGTTTCCTTTTGGAAAAGGAAATTCCTTATTGGAATTTGATTATAGCATGTACACTTACTGCTTGTAAATCAGTAGTTAGCATGTCAAAAATCTTCTATCAGTTATTTCAAGGTTATATCTAGAATTGAGCAGGCCTCCAATAACATTCTGGGGAGGTTTGTGTTGAAATCTCTTTCCAAGAAGTATCTGGTCTATCTGCAGGTTGTGTGAAGAATGCCAGGCGTTGCACTGTGCCAAAACACAATAATGGACACGCTCCCATGGAGGCTGCTGCGGCAGAGGCTTACTATTTCTTCCTCTGAGGAGAGATAAGCAAGCTTAAAACTGTGTTTTGACACGCAGGTGATGCCTGCTCTGCTGGTGCTACGAAAAAAATCTAGGAACCGTAAGGTGGGGTGAGATAAGAAAGGGTTTAATTATGCCAAGGCAATAGATGTTACATGACGCGCGCCCCGGGCTGTGCCCGGGATGTTACATTTATAACAATATCTGGCCAATCCTAAGTGTGTCCACCCTATAACTTTTGGCCTGGTCCACCCCTTGGCCCGCCTCTTGGAATTGGGTCTGGGGTGCTTTTTGGGACCCCCTCTTCATCATCTTCATCATCTTCAGGGTACAGAGAGCAGGGTGACCCAGTTCTTTGACTCTGTCCTGCGGTTTAGGCCAAGATATAAGCGTTCTCCAAACAAGACAGGGTTGCCTTGACTAAAAGACTAAACATCATCTACTGGATATGGGAATAGGGTTGATATGGGGGTATGAAATGGGGTGAAAGGATTAAGGAATGTATAAACCAAGGGATACTACGGGGAGGAGGGAGAAAGGGGTTTATTTCTAAAATCTACTTCTATTACCTATAAAACTTATAAGGTTTACAAAATTAGAAAAATAAAAAAAACATTAGAGTCTTAAGGCATCACAGGAGATATGCATTTTTGTGGAAACATCATGACAGTTACACACAAAATGTTCAGGGTGTGTTAGGGCAGACATGGTAACAGTGAGGTTGTGCATCAGTGCTGTCTTGTGCTGAGTAGGTTGCTGCCTTCTCTGGGTTGAGAAAAGTCTGTATCCTCTAAATGATACTGCTGATGTTGTCTTATGTGACTGCTTCAGCTCATCTGTGGGGGTACAGCCCCTAAATGAACAATTCACAGTGAACTGTGTGTCCAGTTGATTTAGATTCTTTTTTGTTAACCATGTCCAAAGCTGGTTTTATTGAAGAGGTAAGCAATTATTGAATAAATATTTATTTCCTTTTCACATGTCAAGATTCCTACCCTGATGCAGAACCACTGGTGATGGTACAGCATGTTCTGGATCGTTATGTTTTTTTTCCTGGACTCCTGGTGGTCTCTAACTCATTCCTCCACGTCTTGGGATGCTCTAGCCCCCAAGGGAAGCACCTTGAGGGTGCTCTCCCCTCCCATTGCAGAATTTCCTCCTGCTGCTTTCAAGTGTTTGCCAGCTACTGTGCAGAGATGAAACTTGGTTCAATACTCACAAAGCTCTTTGGCATTGATTGTCTGGTGGGCATTTTAACTGGTGGTGGGTGTTTTTCTGCAGCTACTAAAAAGTTTCTTAATTGTATAAACATCAAGGCCCAGGACTGCTTGACATGACTCTGCTTGACTCTAGCAGAGTCCAGCTTTCTTTAACTCTTTGTTTCTTTAGACTATTTTTATAGTTTAGTGGGACTAACTTATCCATGAAAAATGAGGATGACAGAGAAATACTATGGTTTCAAGGTCTTGAAGGCTTTTTTTAATATTCAAAAATAAAAATTGATATTCTCATTTTTTATTCTTGCTGTTGTTATTATTAATAATAGTATTAGTATTACATTAAAAAGAAGGAATGGAGTGAGGAAAGTCCAAAACAAGACTGTCTGGCAAGTAGGAAAACTAGCTTCAGGTTCTCATCCTGCTGGATTTAGGACCTTCTATTTCTTGCACTTGTTGCTACCAGCAGGCTATAACCCCTCCTTTTCCCTCCCACCTCTGGGAGATGGGACACTGTTTCTAACAATACTGACATGTGCATGAAATGTTTCTCTTGTATTATACCGCATTTTTCAATGGAGAAACTTCACTGAAAAGTTCTCACAATCAGCTTTCAATTTACACCTTTTTTTCTGTCATTCCTTTCCCTGTCCCAAATTATTATTTAGGCAGGACTTTGGGTCATGACTCCTTGCAGATTTCGTATTTAATATTTCCTTAATAAAGAATCTAAATTATTTTTGATAATCTATGTAAAGATTATCTATAATACAATTAATTGATATAAGTGGTTTCAATTCTCCTTAATATGACAAATCTCTAGTGTGAAATATTCTTAGTTAATGATCAACATAAAATAGATAGAGTTCATTTTTAATGCAAGTACAAGATTTGAATTAATTTGTAGTTACAGCAGAGTTATTAAACTGTATAATATATATACACACACACATTCCCTTCTTTTGTTTTTAAAGCTTTTCACATTGAGCAGATATGATGATGTGGTTGGGAACTTCCTATCTAAATTCTTTTTCTTTTCCATACTGTATTACCAACAGACATTTATTTGGGGTTCCTCTACAACACACTGATACTTCTTTGTGCTAATGCTCTTATAATGGACATGAATTTTGGTTTGCAGTGACTCGTGTTTCCAATTTGTCATAGTTTAAGCCCACAGCATCTAAGGCCCACAAAGGTGCTCCCTCACTGCCCCCTTGGTGGGATGGGTGAGAGAATCAGAAGGGTAAAAGTAAGAAAATGTGTGTTGAGATGAAAACAGTTTAATAACCGAAAAAAAATAATAGTAATAATGATGATGATGACAATAATAATAAATTACAATTGAAAGGAAAATAACAAAAGAGAGAGAAATAAAACTCAAGAAAAACAAGTGATGGAAATGAAAAGCAGTTGCTCATCACCCACCAAGGGATGCCCAGCCCGTTCCTGAGCAGCAGACCCCAGCCAGCTTTCCTCCCAGTTTACATGGTGAGCATGATACCATGTACTATGGGATATTCTTTTGGCCAGTTGGGGTCTGTGTCCCCTCCCAGCTTCCTGTGCCCCCAGCCTGCTTGCTGGGAGGGCAGCATGAGCTGCTCGGCAATAACTGAGACATCACTGTGTTACTATCGTTATTTTCAACCTAAATCCAGAACACGGAACTATAATAGCTACTAGGAAGAAAATTAACTCTTCTCCAGCCAAAACCAGGACAGAGTTAATACAGTGTGTAGGTATGAGCCACTGGCCCACTTTCCACCTGCCACAGGAGGTGTCTCTAAGTCTCCAACCTGCCCAGGGCACTGTGATACTGCTGCAGCCTGCGCTGGTCCATGTGCAGGGGGGAAATCTCTAGCAGAATTCAGCAGGCATGGGAGGTTTGCACAGACTAATCTACTTTGAGCAGGGTATTAATGCAAGCAAAAGAGAGCACACAAGAGTACTGGTAAGGGATTAGCATAAAACTGTGTACATTATCATGGTCTCACTTTCTTAGATTTAACGTGAGTGATGTTCTTTAATATTGCTATTAAATTTATAGCAGTGAGATAAGCGTCAAATTTTCCTACAATTGCATTAAAGATGGGGGAAAAATATTGGGAGAAGTGCCAAATGGAATCTGAATGTTGCTTAAAAGACACGTGGGATGGAAGAAGCAACTTGCAGGGAACATCTGTTTCTGCTGGACCTTGTCACTTTTCTGTCAGTTGTAACACTGAGTTAATCAGATTCCTTTAAAAACTGTTGTGTTTAAAATGCAGCACAGATCAAAAATAACTATCCAATGTGCTGGAGTCTGTACATGTTATGGAATCACTTAAAAATAAGGACAGAACTTGGTTTAAATGTACCCCCTTGCCTTTTCTCTCAGTACAGTGTATTAGTTAAAGTTCAAGGGATTTAAAGTGGTTTAATCCTCACTGTTCTTCATATTCCCACTGTTTCACAGGTCAGTGAGCTGCAACATTTGTGTTGTGTTTAAAAATACGTATTTTAATGTACTGGCTAGATGCCAAAATTTGTCCAAAGAATACAACTGAAAGAATTCTTTAGTTGTAACTGCCTTGTTTGGTTTATTTAACCCCAAAACGTATATTAAAATAAGAGCGTAATGCCAGCCTGTGTTACTGTAGGAGCTCTCTGTGTTGGGTGAACTGTGCCAGGCCCAGAGGCAATGCAGCCTGAGGGTTTGGGCCAGCCTTTCCTACCCTGAGTGTATCCTATGGTTGCCTTGTTGCTTTCTGATGGGACAACTTACTCTAGGATGTACTGGGGGGGAAAATAAGAACCTCTGTCTTCTCTTGAGAGACCAGCATACATGCTCTACCAGTGGTTTCCTAGAGATTTTCTGAGAGAAGTGGGTTTTTCTATCATGGTATATTTCAATTCTTCAATTTCCCAACTGTTGGGGGGTTTTTTTGTTTGTTTTGGGTTTTTTGTTTGGTTTTTTGGTTTGTTTGTTTTGTTTTGTTCCTTAAGGACGGCAAATATTTCCTTGAAACATTTTCCACGGAACAGATGTGAATTTTTCTGAAAACATTATGATGGCTAATGTTAGACCTGTGGTATCATAAAATCCTTTTTAATATGAAGGGAATCATAGCAGTAAGTTAAGATTTAAATTTCTTTTTCTAGGGCACAAATTTCAATGCAGATGTAATAAAGAATTAAATAATTTGCTGCATCGCTCCTCATGTTCTCTCTAAAAATTATTATCTTTGTTTATTATTGTAATGTTCAACAGTACAATTAAAATATATAGCATGGTTGATTAAAATCTTAAGCTAAAATAGTATCTTAAAAAACATTTTGGAAGGTACAGAGTCTTTATGCTGCAGCTGCAGTTATGCCAATTAATGCTGTGATGTTGTTAAATCTCACAAGCTGTGAAGCATCATTATTTGAGTAAGGGACCTCTAAAGAGACCCATCACACTTGGTGTATGATGCTGGTAAATCAGTGGGCAATATTCTCCTCTTTGAGTCAACACAGAACAAATGTCCCAGTATGGTGCTGGGAGAAGACAGTATTGCTGGAAACACCATGCTAAGATGCCTGTAAGTCATAAATTTGAGGTCACGATTATTTGCGGTTCACACACCTCATTGCATTATTTTTGCAAGACAGGGGTGTGAATCCCGGTGTGTTGGCCAAACTCCAGTTTGAGCAATTACGTTTTATGCCTAAAATTCCCCTGTAGTTCCAGCTCGATATGTTTCACATCTTGGTTTGTACTGTTGCTGTGTAGTGTTAAGCAGCTGACATTTTTAACTCTATGAAAAGCTGCATTTTAGGTGTGAGTCTTGTCTGTGATCATAGTCCAGCACTTTTGAAAAGACTCAGAGCGAAACCGGTTGCGCAAGAAAAAGTCGATACAGACATAATGGGAAAACTCCAGAAGTCCTGTGGAAGTGTCCAATACGTAAGCTGTATAGATATTTGTCCTTGCACTCCTCCCTGGTGTCTCATTTGGATCTGTAACCTTTGTGGGGCGTTCCCAGCCACCCAGGAGACACAGATCTGGTGGAGAAGAAAGCATGGGCCATGGGAATTTTGGTGGTGGTTCCTGTGGGAAACTCTAGTAGCAGAGGAGCAAGCTGGCAGTGCAAGCACAGCTGAGATCCCTCTCCATCATGCTTGGCCATTTCCCCATGGCTGTGTTTTGTGTGGGATCCCACACACCCTTTCAGGAGCCGGCATGGTGCCAAGCCCCAGGCCCTGGGTTGGGTGCTGAGTCCTCAGGAGTGACCCTGGTGGCAGTGCCAGCCCTGTGTCCTTCCTCCCAGCTGCAGGGAATCACTGATTCCCAAGTACCTGGGTCTGTGTCACGACCTGCAAACCCCGTGTGCTCAGAGCTGCTTGGCCAGGTACAGACCTCTCACCAGGGGTGAGATTGTTCCCGTGGGGCAGCAGCAGTGCCATACACGGTGCTGTTAACAGGATTGGCCAGGACTGATCTCTGGTTTCGTTCCTTTTCTTTTAAAAGATGAGGCCAAGATCAAAAGCCTTGCCCAATCAGTCAAGCTTTAATCAAATGAAGCACTTGAGCACATGCCTCACGTTAAGCGCGTAAGGATTATTGCTGATTTCAAGGAGATAAACACAAGCTAAAACAGGGACTTGTATCTGGTTCGTGGCAACCTCGTATCCCCATGTCTGTCCCACAGACTGCTTCACCCTTTCATTTGCTTTAAGGTGAGGTGAACACGCTGTTTAACAAAAAATAAGCAGAAGAATGTACTAAAACACAAAAGACTTGTTGCTTTGAGATCAGTTTTAAGTAAAACACAGGTAGAATTTAAGCCAACAGAAAGGCTCTGTGTGACTTCAGTGGGCTTTGCAACAGGCATCGTATCATGGCATCTAAACAGACCCTTGTCTTGTCAGACTTCTGTGATGAGTCAGAATTTGGTTTTCCGCTCTTTCCATTTCAAATTGGGAGGCACGTGCAAGGACCATATGCATAGAGGCCCACAGAGGGCTGACACTGTGCACACAAAGAGTAGTTACACACACAGCAATAATTAGTTTACAAATTAAATGTTTTTGACATCTTTCACTTAGCTGGAAATCAGTGTATATCAGAATGTACAGTGTTTGCATAATATTTATATAGTATTCTGTGATCAAAGGTTATTGTTACATGAGAGACAGATTCAGCAAACTATTTTTAGGTGAACCCTTTTTTCCATTTCTAAGTTTATGCCATATTTTCATGGTTGTTTCTCTGTTAATGGCACAACCAGACACTGGATCCCAGCTCCTAAAAGCAAAAATAGTGGGTCTGGGAGAAGTCACAGGGTTAACATCCTAACCTAGAGTCTTGGTCTACCTTTAATTGAAGTGGGTGTCCTCAGCAAGTGGCTTCTCCCATTAGAAATTATTTTCTGCCAGAAATCTATATTCTGTCATACCCAATTATGCACCCTACTAATCAACAGAGAACTTGGTAGCACCCCAACATGGAGAAGTCTGCATCTGTTCTAAATCCTGCCCTTCTAAGCAGGATTATTGCCAAGCACTGTGAAGATTGCTTAGCTGGGTACAAAAGATGCTGTACCCTAGCCAAAAGAGGGAAGTAATTCTGATTTTATTTGAATGAGCTTATTTTATTGGATAGAAGGAATTAATTGAATTATTTAAAATAAAATAAGATTCTGTGTTTTTAAGAAAAACATCAGCAAATACTACCTCATAAAAATCCCTTGAAATAACAGAAGAATGCAAGGGTCCTCAGCAGTTCAAATACCTCAGATGCTTTTATACTTCTTTGAAAGTAAGTACTACTAGGTGTGGTTTTGACTACGGTTGTAGCCTCCTATCAGCTCATTTATCAAACCTGTCAGGTGTTAAAATGGTTAAGCATATGCTTACTGTTAAGCACTCGAGCATTATAACCAGTCTCAACGAGGCTGCTTAAAGTGTTCTGTGGGACAGTTCTTGCTGCTGCCTGGTCCCCATCCCAGCAGCACAGACACATACATTGTGGTTGTAACATCCTTGTAACATCCTTGATATTTCCATGTTTATAGGCCACCAGAGTCCCTTGGAGGGACCAGCTCTAACGCTGAACTAGAGAAGGTGCTGAGGAATTCCACAAGACACCCAACAGCTTCCTGGGTGAAGATAGATTAAACAGATCAGCACTTTTTTTGGCTCAGAAAAGAGATGGCCATGAGAAGATGTAACAGAGGAGATGTGCAAAGCAGAGGAGGTGTCAGAAGGGTTGCTCAAGAGCTGGGAGGTATTGCATGAACCTGTGAGGCAGCACATTTAAAATTTAACTTTCTTCTAGAAAAAAAGTCCTTTTTTTTTTTTTCTACCCATCACAGAATCTCAGCACAAAGAACATTGTGGAGGCCAGAAGTATAAATAATTTGCACAGGAATTCAGTAATATGAAGTAAGTATAGTGTACTGAGTGGAATCAGGTATGTTGCTGCAGGTATGACTGCCACAAACCACGGCAAGCACAAGGACCTGGCTGGTCTGCAGGTGTTTTTCACATGGAGTGTATCCTTAGCCATGCCCTGCTGCTGCTCTGTAAGTTATAATCTGCCATTTTTTAATAACTGCAGTGTAGTTTGTTGGGCCTTTTGTTGTGTTGGTTTTTTATTATTATTATTTATTTGTTTGTTTTTTCCTTTGAGAACTGCATGATCAACCCAGGCCATTCTGTGGTTCAATGATTCTATGTTTATTATTCCAAATGGTAGGATGGGGTTTTTTCCCGTTAATATAGCAAGTATGACTCAATCACCCATTCCTCCTTTCCCACGTGTCACAGGAGATTGTTGGAGGGGCTATTACAAAAAGGGGTTGATGGAAACAACTTTTAGCAGTTCAGGTGAGCTGTGCAGGTCAAACTATGGCACTTTTGGTGAAGGTGCCACACATCTCTCCACATTGCACTGCTCCTTACAGGATTGCTTTGTTTACAGGAGGATGAGAAGCTCTTGAGTATTTTTGTAAATTAGATGTTTTTTCCCCAAACAGAGACTCTATAAATGTTGCATCTACCTAATACTCTGTTCCTATCCCTGAAGATGTCACGCTGGTGTTTTAGCACTCCCTCTGTTCAAATGCCTTGAGTGTGGAAGGTGGATAATGCAGCTCAGTACAGTTTTGGTTAAGTGCTGAGGCTACTTATAATTCCATTGTGGTTTTCCACTACTATTAACAAGTAAGTGGCTCTCTAGGCTGGAATGCCTGTGCAGGCACAGGGGAATCACTCTCCAGACAGAGTTCAGCAGGGGGATGCCACATGTGCAGCTGAGCAGCAGACCTTACCTGTGCTACAGCTATTCCTAGGCTCTGCTCTACTTCTCCCTTCACCATCTTGAAAGGATTAAATCCAATGGAGATATTTCACATCTGAGATGCACTTTCTTATTACTGGAATAATTTGCAAAAAAGAAAAAAAATTTCATTCCTGAGGAATAAAAGGATCCAAGTGAGAAAAAGTATAAGTATGCCTCTGCTCGCAACAAAGTCCTTTCAATCTGCATTTAAATAAAGGTATTGACTATGTAAAACACAAGGCTGCCCAAGGCAGAACATAAATAGTGTTTGCCAGGCACAGTGTTTGATGTGGGTTTCCACATAAGGTATTGAAGGCACACATCGGTAAATCCTGAACCTGCCAACTCTTTCCTCTGCAGTGTCACTCCAGTCTAGTTAGAGTGTATTTAGAAAGTAGCTAAACACACTTTTGTGGAAATCATTAAATAACACAGCAATTCATACATTTGCTGCAGACAGCCTCTAATGCACGTTATTAACTGAAAATAAAATCTCAGCATTTATCTTATATGTTATTTTATCTTTAAAAAAACCAGGTGCCCAGTATGACTGAGAATAAAATACCCTAAAGTTTAAGACTGGTTTGTAAACACAGTCCCTAGTGTCTACTATTGATCTTTTGCTATTTTAATGCATTTTTACTGACCGACATGTCCTGTGGTAAAGAATATTGCCTAAATTAGTTATCTGATTGGTTCTTTTGATTAATGATGGGACTGTGCTTCA
Source organism: Neopelma chrysocephalum (assembly GCF_003984885.1). Taxonomy (NCBI): domain Eukaryota; kingdom Metazoa; phylum Chordata; class Aves; order Passeriformes; family Pipridae; genus Neopelma; species Neopelma chrysocephalum. The sequence goes on from NW_020897783.1 coordinate 1,165,152, forward strand.
TTACACATGACAACATGATCAGAATAATCACTGCAGCCATAGAAGTTGGGACTGGCATTTTTTATTCCTTCATTTTTAAAGTTCATTTATAAAATTATTTAATGTATATGTCCTAACTTGTAATTTATTTACATGACACTTTTTTCGATGGGAACTGTTGTACTGTGTCACAAATGGCTAAGAAAACAAGGTAAACTAGATGTACAAATCAATGTCTTCTGGCTCAAGGGGAAAAAAACATAATCAAGATTCAAGAGCTGACCTTGTCCAAAGTCCAACTTGTCACACAACAAACAGTGAGGTGCCCAACAAATCACTGGGATCAGCAGGATGTATTCAAAGGAATGTTTAAATGATGTTATTCCTTGCTGAAGTTCTTCCCAAAACTTCAGAGATTGTGTGTGCTGGGGTGAAATCAGCATTTTGGGTCCGCAGGGTAGAGCACAGGGCGGGTGCACCAAAGTGGGAGAAGTGCCTCCCCAGGACCCACTGCTGGGATGCCAAGAGATGCTTCACAGCATTTCTGACACCCCTCTTGGATGGGGCCATTCCAGACCAACTGGCCTGCAAAACCACTCGAGGCTAAAAACGGTTCCCCAGAGGGAAAAGGTTTCTTCATTAAACTCCAAAGCCAACCTGAGCAAATACCAACAACCTGTAATTGAATACACTTAAATTCTGCAAAACTAATCCACACTTTGTGTAGAGGACCAAGACCAGATGTGCTGCTCAGCGTCATCTTATCCCTGTGCTATCTGCCATGGTTTATAGCACCTTTACATGCTTTGAGGTTCTTGATTGCTTTTTAGTAGGTCATTCTGGGATTGATCTGTTTGAATTTATAAGGACATGCATGCCACCTTATGTCATGTTGATGAATGATTCAAAATTTTAAATGGCAATTCAACATTTAATGTTTTGAAAAATGTTTAAATGGTGTCATGCACAGAATAAATGGCAGCTTTCATTTTCTTTCTTCAAAATTCCTGCCAGCCTGTTTACACGATGTTGACAGACATTTTAGCATTTGCCAGGGAAATAATGTGAAGGGTTGGACACTTGCCATAAAATGGTTTCCTCTCTATGGCAAGTGTGGAAACAAATGTGTGCATGCACAGTACATACACATACATATATTTTAAACATATTTCCAAACAAAAAAATGTTTGTTTGCTGTTACAACTGCAGAAATGTATCTCAAAGCAGGACTAACTCCAAAACGGGTAGAAACTCAGAGCTCACGGGAGTCAGAGCATGACTGACCCCTGACTAAGTCCAGCTCACTGTGTACAATGTGACACATTCATTGCAAAGCTTAGGAATGGTCTTGATGATCAACAACTTTAACTTCAGCCCCAAATTTTGTCACATTCTGATGCAACAACTAAAGAGCGCATTTGTAAATGGAATATCTCACATGCCAATATACTCCTGTTCTTATTGTTCCATCTTTATTATGCTTTGTGTCACTTTAAGACTTTATTGTACTGGTTCCATATAACACACTTTCTGCATATAAAAGTAAATGTCTATACAGATTTAGGGCCCAATCCTTTACATACATATGCACTTTAAATGGACCTCAGCATTAGTGCGATAGATTTTCCTGCTGGGATTGCAAGAGGAAGGCTGATCTTCGTTGTGTGTACTAAATCTGAAAGTTTAATATGCCAATAATTCCATTTCCATGGAATAACTATGGATTTAGGATGTTGCACTGAGTTAATTTTAGCTTGTGTTTAGACATTCATTTTGTGACTAACAACATTTGATAATTATGGTGGCACACCAAGCTTGTATTTCCTGGGAAGAGACTGGAATTGTATGAAATATGTTTAATCATGGTTAAACACCCTTTGGCTTTTCATGCTGGTTCCAGCTACACTGAGGCTGTTTGGTGTTACCTTCACATGTAGGTGACTAAAGCATTAATATTTCTCTTATGAAATCAATTCTGAATGATGTATTGATCCACTGAGTTTATGATTCTTATATTCCAGGATTGTTTTCTTACTAGCACATTAGAAATTGTGACTAGTCAATGAAATGTCAGCACTTCAGGGCTTTCTGAATCAGGACCTGTCTTAAAAGCAGTTGCACACTACTGAATGGGTCAGTGAGTTTTACTATTAGAGGTATATGAAATATTAAAGGACATTGAAGATTTCAAACTTTACTTAAAAAGTAAATTTTTAATTAGCAGATGCAATAGAATTTTTTTTCTTCTGGAATTGATGAATATGTTATACGTAGAATATGCATCTTTACTTCCAAATGAGGAATTGATGCATTTCTCTATTCAAAGGTTGTTTTCTATCAGTACAAGCAGATAATTGGTTATGCTAGTTGAATCTCTGTGTGTGTATGTATGTGTTACTTAAAAGCTTACCAACAGATACAGTAGTTTTTGGAGCTTGTTGTATGGCATTGCAACCTTTTATGCATTATAGGATTAGAGCATGTAAAATTGATGTTGAATATGCGAGGTATATGTTAATCTGATTAAATGAATGGAGAATTGCCCAATGCAATCAATTGAAATATTCAAAAACTTTGTGTTGAACTTGAAGGAAATTATCACCTTGAGGCTGCCAAACTCATGATACAACTTTGCATTTGCAATAATATTTGCCTATTTAGCATTAAAACCCATATACATATATACATATATACAGTGGTTTTGTAATGAAGTAAGATTAGTCCATCAAGGAGAGGCTTGTTAGAACTGGAAATGCAACAGTCTCTACTATCTAGAAATGTTAAACGTTGGTTGAAGGATTTTAGAGTGTTTTTACTCATATTGCATATTTTTTTACAAAGAGAAATGCAAAGGCATCTATATTATTTTATCACTTTATTATTTGTTTATTTTCCCTAAAAATAAAATGACTTGATTTAAGTGCGTGATGCTATTTACTTGTATTTTAAAGCCTCGCATAAGATTATACAGCAGATTGAAATGCATACTTATGTTTGTTTCTTTCATTGGACAGCTATGCTAAAGCAAATAAAATCAAACACATACATTCCCTTTCAGTGGTTTACAAACTGTAAGTGATGGGAGGAAAAACCCGCAGCCATTCCACTGAATTCTATTATTGACAACAGCAGAAGTAAAAAAATTAGAAAACAAATCCCTTTTTAAATAAAATGAAGTAAAAGACCTACATTGCTTGGAGGAAATGCTAATTGAAAATACCTTGCTAATGCTAGCTAGTCACAGGAAGGAAACATTAAGTTATTATTTTTAATAATGTTTACAAGTATATCCAGCCATTTCCAGCCAGTGAAAAATGTTAGCCTTGGTAAAATGTGGCAGTGCTACTTTTCACTGGTGATGCTGCTCATCTTCTCTCTGATAGCAATCATTAATTTTATTTTTTAACCCAGTCTTCAAATGAAGACAGATGAGCAGGAGAGTTTTAAATGCAAGCTGCTTATGTTCAGAAAAATGGCTGCGAGATTACAGATCACTGTGCCTGAGCTGAGTCCAGTGACTGTTTGGAAAGGGGGAGAAAAAAAACAAACAAGCATTAGGTGAGCAACAAACAGGCAGGGCTGTGAGGGGCTGCTGCAGGCAGAGCCCAGTGTGTGTGTACAGGGGTGTGTGCCCCTGCCTGTGTTTTGGGATGTGAGGGGAGCAAAAGGAGAGCGAGGTAAAAGAGTCCTGCACAATGGTACAGCAATCAGATTCATTTCCTAATTGCTATGGAGACCCACAGATACTATTATTGTTAATTGCTCTTGGTAATTTTAATGTTAAATTTTAGCATTTATTTCTCATTAGCACTAGCAGAATTGTTAGAAACCAGAATATGTAATATATCACATCATTGGTAGCATCATCCTGCAGCCTTTTATTTGTCCTTTTAACATCATCAAGAGTTCTCTTTTTAGTCAAGTGTCAATGAGCACAACGTAGTTTCTACATCTTTTAAGGTGTGATTTTTAGCATCTGACAGCTTTACCTCATTTGTTTCTTACCACAGACACACTGGATTCGTCCTCACGCTCCCAATGCTCACAAGGCTGAAGTTTTCAAACTTGGTCCTGCCCACAGTGACCTCACGACTGATTATTTGGATACACCCTTCCCTGGGCACTATTTCTGTATTGTTGGAAAGGAAGAGGTGAGTTGGGCAGTGCATTAATAATGAGAGGCAGTTAAAGGCTCCTCATTTATTGTAGTAGAGAGTTGATTGCTGGCTGACCTGCAGAGCTGGTCAATGCATTCCCTTGGACAGACCTCCCAAACACCCTCTTTTCTGAATCCCCAGGGGTGAACAAACTCCACCAGGTGGGAGCTGGGTGTCCCTGTGTGCTCCTCTGTTGCTCATGACAGAAGTCCTCTGTCTTGCTGAAGTTTTTTTTTAAAAATAAAAATCCAGAACAGATTAGATCAAGTCTGAACTTTCCTATGAAAAGATGGAAGGGCAGATCTAGGACTTTAACTCGACTCAGGTACAGGAGTCTGGTGTCTGCAGTCAGGGAGAGCAGTCCCTGCAGCTCTTTAACATGCAATTTTTGATCAGTTCTTGTAAGGAGCTTTGCTGGCTCAGAGTTTGAGTAAAGACAGCATCAAACATGCCTCCCCTACACTTCAGGGTTTTCTGCCAGCCCAACTGCTCCTGGGGAGTGACCTTGTCTCTAGGAATTAGGCCTTTCGTTACAGTCCCTTGTAAGGAGTTGAGAGAGGATTAATTGGTTTGCTCACTGCAGTTTCTGGAAGTGTCTCACATTTTTCAGTGGAAGATGACTCTGGAAGTACTTTCCTAGGGTGAAACAAATCCCTGCCAAAATAAAATGATGAATCCTGAATATTACTGGCAGCATTTCATGCCAATTTTTGAACAGTTAATTTCTATCTGCACCTCCGCCGCACACGTTCGGTGAGTTTAATGCCCAGCTGTCAGTGTTTCCTCCTTAGCTGACCATTGGTATGGGAAGCACAGGTGTAAGTGTCCTGAGCTCCTCCAGGTCTCACATGGGAGACAGGAACTGGGCTCAGCAGAAACCCACCACACCATCAGGGCAGATGTGTGTTTGGCATTTGAGATCCTGAGAAAAATACAGGCTTGTAGGTACAGCAAAGGTGAAATGTTACTTAAGCCTTTTTTTCCTCCACAGGCACAGCACCTGTAACTTGTATGTCATTACAAAATTCATCAAAGAAAAAAAGATTTTTTTCAAGGTTTACCAGGATAGATTCATCCTTGTGGTGGAATAATGTCCCCATCCATGCCTGGCAGACAGTGAGCGGACACCCTGCTGACCCAGGTAAGGTTTGGTTGTCCTGGTACTCAAGGTGGTGCCCTTGGCAGTGAGGAGGAGAGGGCTCAACTGGCTAGAGAGAGAGGTTACTGCCCTTCCTGAGGCCAACAGCAGTCGGGGGAAATTTTCTGGTGCCTGCCCTTGACAGGCTGCAACACCTGAGAGATGCCTGGCAGCTCTCAGCATCTTCATGTGTTAGCTATAGGAGTGAATTAAATAACCATGGACATTTAACTTCTGTTTTCTTTCCACACTTAGCTGAAAGGGGGTTGTTTAGTGCAAAACCAGCCCTTGAAAGGTGAAACCATCTCCTGGATGAAGGCAGGTCCTGGGTGGCAGCAGTGGCTCTCCTGTATTTCTCAGAAGGTGAGTGCCAAGGTAGAGACAAAGTTGGAGAGTGGTGGGAGGTGTGCTGGGAGCTAACAAAGGCCTTCAAAGTAAGAGTGATGTTAGAGGGTGTCAGGAGGCAGAAGGTGCCAGCTGCCTGACAAAAGAAATATCATTACTCACTATTAAAGAACACTCCAGATGCTTGATATAGTCATGGGTGTTCTCCTGAAAATTTTTTTAGCAAAGCTCCTAGCCTGCCTGCAATATTGTTTTCTGGAGTCTGGGCCAAAATCTGTGAGCTTTTGTTCAAGCAAATAGACCATGAATCTCATGAGTAAGAACCAGTCTTACCATGTAATGCTGCAAAGTGGTGGTTGCTTCTTCAGAAATACTAAAATCCTCTTCACACTGTCTTATTCCTCCAGGACATCATTACTAACGGGGACAGATTGTGCAGATACTCTCTCAGCAGTCCAGGGTGGGATGAACACTTGCTTTAGGCACTCTCCAGTGTTTCTGCATCATAGATCTCTCTCCATCTCCACTCTCTTCCTTGCCTTTATAACGAGCTAATGGACAACTGTTACTCATGCCTAGAGATGTGTCTGTATCAAGAAAAATGGAGGCATGAAAAAATGAGAAAGTTCATCTGTTAACTTTCATTGGCAGAAATGTTATAGTGAATTGTACTCAGACTGCAGGACTCTCCCTAGATTTTACAAGCACGAGGGTGATTGAAAAGGAATACAAAAAAAAAATGGTGTAAAAACAGGACTGCTGAAATTAAACAGGTTGAAAGTTGTCTGGCAGCTCCAAATACAGCAGAGAAGTATAGCCCTGGAGTGCAGCAAATTTAATCTTTGAACAGGTTTATTGTTTTATCAGGTTTTTGTTTAAGAAGGGTTTCATTATATATAACATTGAGATAAATTTTTACATAGCAGATTTATTCAACAGGTTTATCCCTTTAACAGCCCTCATTGTATTTCAGCAGTTGGCGTGTGGGGTCTTATACATCAAGCAAGTTTATTACTTTATCAAGTATGAATTTTAAGAAGTTTTCCTAATAATAGAAGATGTGTGGAGATTTATAGGCGGTACATTGTTCTATTCAGTGTTTGAGCTGTTTTACCTAATGTAAGCTACATCGTAACTACATGACAATGCTGCTCGAAATGGTGGTAATTGTGCTGTAACTCATACTATCTTCCCACCACTGTAATAGATCTCACTTTGCTGTCCCAGTGTTTTAAAAACCCTTAAAAGTCCAAGTACAACTACCCTGACTAAATTGTCTCTGTAAATTAGAAGAACAAAGTGAGGTAAAAAGCAGTATTGACATTAGTAAGTAAAAGGATTGTGCTGAGTTGTTTTGATAAAAATTCAGTACTTCTGGACTAGAGGAAACACAGAATCTCCTCGATGGGATGGAGAACTTCCTTTGGCATCTGCCACAGGGAACCAGCAGTGTTTGGTGTCGTCATAAATTTTTGATCCAAGGGTTTTCTTTGAAAATATCTATTACTGATTATTCAATGTGGAAATCAGTTTTGGAAGTTATATCTTCCAGAGGGAATGGCATGAAAATTCAGGCAGCTGTCCCTAATTTCTGGCTCTTGCTAAGGAAAGTAATTAAAGAATACTTGGGGTTTATGGCTTTTTTTTTTTTAGGATTGTTTTAATCCTTCTGCTCCTGCTTGGAAGGAGAAAAGTAATATTAAAAAAAAAACCTTTGAGATGTAAAGTTAGTTCCTATAAAAGTAATATCAAAAAAAAAACCTTTGAGATGTAAAGTTAGTTCCTATGAATGTTATTATTATTTGTACTTTTACAGCATGCAATTCAAATCAAGCTGGATCTCACTGATTTGTTCTAATGACAAAAGAAAGATGTATCACAAATTTCTTCATGTTGTGAAGTAGCAACTAATTTATAGAGCTGGTTCAGTGTTTGCTGTCTTTCATCAGAAAATGCTGATTCATCAAAACTACTTGTTTATATATAAAAGTTAATTTAATTTTTTTTTCCTCAGAAATATTGGGGGAAATCTTCTGAATTTTGGTGGAAAGGCAACCTGTATATCTGTAGTTTAGGTTAAAAGCATTGTTTTAGAAACCTAAACTAATTAAAACAGAAATAAGTGCTTCAAAATGAACAGGTGATTTGTGTTGTACTGGGTTATTTTTCTTTATATTTCACACTTTGGTTCATTAATGCATTTGAGAGTTCAGGTTTCCATCATGGCTTAGGACAAGACATCTTCTGTGACTCACATTTGTACAGGTGAGAGTAGTTCTCCTCCTAGCACTGCTGAGACAAAGTTATAATAAGCAAGAGAATTCCACAGCAAAATACACAGCAGTTGTGTATTATGATGCATATAATCTGTAAATTTAATCCTTAACTATGACAGGTCCCATTTGCCTGACATCTTTACTCACATAAGTAGTCCTCACCCAAGGAATGGTAAAAGGGATACATCCAGTAATCCATGCAAAGTTGAGGCCTTCAACAGCACATTTCCTGCAGAAAATATTGTCTGGCTGCTCTTATAGTAAAACTTTTCTGAGCAGTGGGATGTTGCCATCTTGAATATGAAAATTACTTGACTTATTTATTTGGGAAGGGAACATCAGCCATGTCCTAGTTTACAGCTGATATTTGTACTTATAAAACACTTTCTGTGAACATATGATTTAATACAATGTGATAGCTCTAATAAAACAGGTATCCTTCTATGCATTAATCACATAGCTCTTTTCAGTGGTTCCAGTATAGAAGTTCTTACTTTTAAAGACTAATTTGATTGACATCTACTTGATATTCTGTGATGACTTTGACATATAGTATATGTGGTTGACAGGTGCGTTGGGTGTACTCTACAGATATAGATAGACTTAAAAAATATATTTTCTAAAGGTAATTGTATGGTTTAGATAAAATCTGCAGTTCCTCCCAACATAACAATTATAACTGGCAGCTCTCAACTGATGAAATATTCTAGTTTAAGACCACTTAAAAAAAAAAAAAGAGACTGACACTTTAGATGAACAGAAAAATTCAGGGAGACTTTTGTCACTGCCTTTAGTGTGTCCAGAAGCTAAGACAGATCTCCCACTTTGAAGGGACTGATGTAGACAGGGAATTGACAATTTACCTTGCTACTGTTCCCCAAACATAGCCAGGCTGTTCCCTACACTTTCCTCCTTCCTCTCCCAGCTGTGTAATGTTTGTCTTTATACCAGTCCCAGTGGGACAAAACCACCTTTTGTTTATGTTGACTTAATTCCATTGGCATCAGTGGAGTTTTTTTTGGCTTCAAATACATAACTTGGCACAATAATTAGGTCAAATTTCTGTAGCATCTTTAGTCTGGGGGTGGGAAGGAGATGTTAAAGGGAGATATTAAGTATTTCTCTGTGCTTTAAAAAGGTGAGGCTCTTGGAGACTGGACTTTGATATTTGTTGTGCACATTTGTTCCACACTTCAAGAAAGGCCTTGGTAAATTCATGCTGAACTGTGGGGATGTCACAGTTTTCATTTAACAGGCAGGTTTGAGAATGGCAATCACTGTCCTTCAGTTTATAAGACTGCTGACAATCCAACTCTGTTGGGTTCCAGTGTGGTGGTGATGGTGCCTTTCTGCTTGTATTGTTGTTTCTTACTAATTTGTGTTCTTCGTCTTCCTGAATCATAACAACTCTTGATGCCTTCCTTAAAAGTACTGATGTGCCTCAGTTATGTGTGGGTCTGGCACGGTGGCTCTGGTAGGGGAGGTGCAGTGGTGCTACCACGCAGTGTTACAGCAGCATTGTCACAAACCCGGCTCTGTCACTTCTCTGTGGCTGCATAACCTTCCTCTCTCCCACAATTCTAAATTGCTCTATGGAGATGATCCATTAAGAATCACAATACATCTTGAAAGTTTGAATAACCTTTGAAATTATTGACAAACCGGCCCCAATGGGCTGCGTACGAGCCTCATGTAGAACAAGGGATCGATGACAAAGCTGCAGAGACAGGATCCAGGCTGCAGGAGCAATATGATTTTTGCATGCTGCCACTGGAGCACGAACATAGCAGGAAAGAGGCACTGTTTGAATGGACCCTGCTTTTCTCCTTATGTTCTTTTGGCAGATTGACTTCACCAGCTGCCCTCTCACAGTGGGGCGTGGTCTCGTCATGAAGTTTGGAGGAAGTGAGAAGCTGAAGCCACCAAGGGCTATAACCCAGTGAGGAGTTGCTTGAAGCTTGTGTTGTGTGAACCTGGAAACTCCAAGGGCACCTTCTCATCTCTGCAACTTCACCCACCACGTAAGGAATTCACTACAAGTCCTTGTGTGATCCCTGCTGCCGCCACACAGGAACATCTGTAGTCTAAAACATCCATACAGCCACAAACTAGCCTGACATTATTTCCACTTCGCAACTGGGGAAGAAACAGTTTGTTCAGAATCTCAAAAGAATTTTTTTTTAAACCCCAAGTCACCAGTGTTTGAGTCAAGTTCATTTGCTACTTTTCTTCCTTCCATTTTCATGAGAACTGAGGTCCTTGAGTTTAACCATATCCATAGGAGTCCTGGCCATTGGGTCCATATTTACTTTTTTCACCCTCTCTGATTTTTCTTGGCCATTCAGGAGATTTGAAGCCAATGTACACACACTTAAAAGCTACTCCCCATTCTACAGGAAAAGGGTTATTTAGCAGAGTTTATTAATAAAGCTTAGACATTTGGTGGACTAATGCTCCTCTAGCACCACTATTTTCTTTTACCAGATAAATGTGTCCCACCCAGGTCTGTTTGGCACAACAGTGACCTCTAAAGGCTCGTTAGATTAATGGTATCTCCAGAGGTATCTGGCTTTAATTCTTATTTAAAGGTAGATGTGTGGCTCTGTATCAGGTATTACCCCCTTCATGCTGAGCACATCTTTAGAAAGGTCAGCTCCTGGAAAGATCTGAAAGCCTGCTCCTTTTCCCTTGCGCTGTATAAAGGCACCTGACCTTTCAGTGATCCTAATTTCTCTTCCTTTCCTCCTCTCTCCACCCTCCCTCCAACCTATTATTTATTGAAGTGGAATGGACTTTTTCCCTCTTTGGTTTTTTTTTGTTTGTTTGATTTTTGTTTTTCAAAATAGCTTCTAAAATAAGTGACCAAAACCAGTGATGGCACAAGTTAAAATCCATGCCACTTTGATATTTCAACAGGAGCCTCCTTTTTTCAGAGCAATCCCATTGTGTAAAATTTGGAGCTGTGTATATTGTTGTGCTCTGTCTTGCACGGGGAGAAGTCAGGTGACACAATTCACTGAGCTCCCTCCCCAGAGCCCAGCAGCAGCACACCAATCACATCAGCTCACACATACCACAGCACCGGGATGCAAGGAGGCCCAAGAGCATACACAGAAACTCTGCTTTTCTGTAAGAACTGAGATTCACACCTAATCCTCACATGTTTGAAGTAAATCTTGATGCAGCCTGACTCTGGAGTCTCCTGCAGCAGAGGCTCTGAAGTCACCCTGCTGCTGGAGGGGCTGATGGGATGATGGACCTGGGTTTTCCCCTGCTCAGCAGAGGGTTGAGGGTGTGGTCCTGGCTTCCCAATTTCCCTCAGGAGATGGGCAATGCCTTCATCACCATAGGCAGGGAGTTGTGGAGAGATGCAGCACACACCCAGTCAAAGATTTGTGAAGGGGCAGAGGAGCTGTGGGTGGGGATGGAGAGAGTGTGTGTGAAGCTGTTTGATCTCTTCCTGGCTCTGCTCCCAAGACCAAGTTTTGGTTGAGCAGCAGTGCCTTGAGCACTCCCAATGACTCAGGAACTGATGGGGCTGAGGACTCCAAACAGGTCAGTCTGGTGGCAGCTTGTGGAAGCCTGTGATTGTTTGACAGAAGTGATGGTGTGCTCCCTATGTTATTTTTAGGAGATCAGTACATTTAAATGCAAGATATGTATGTTAGGGTTTTTTTTCACTTTAAAACATATTTTTCACTACTAATACCAAGAAACTGGAGTTTGATTGAGCAGGTTAAAGACAGGAGGAAGAAGAAGAAGGAATAAAGCCCAGGGGAAGAGGTAAGGGAGGACAATGGGTCAGCAAGGGTTGAAATAAAGCAGAGGAAGCAGAGTGTAAATATGAGCAAAGGGGCAAAGTGAGACAGGGGACAGTGAAGACCTGGAGGAAATAGGAAAGCCTTGAGTAATTGCAGGATTTTAAAGACAGCTGCAATGGGCAGGAGGCAAAAGTTGAAGCAAAACCCGTGATCCTACCTAGACACCTCAATTATCACTGCAGCTTTCCAGCTGTGAATTGTATGTGTCTCCTGTTCAATTGACTTGCTGTCCCTTTCCCCAAACCACTTTACCTCTGTTTCTAAAGGGGAAGTTTTCTAGTTTATCAGTTGTATTTTTTTTAATTGAAAAGTGACATGGTTTTGGCAAACTCGTTTTCTGTCAGCAAGAAGCTGGTTAGCTCTTTGGTTGGTTCCACTTCCCTGGGAGTTATCACTAATTGATTTTTTTTTTTTTTGTTCAAATCACTGCACTCCAGGGGCTTGTCTTTCTTGCTAAAATAAGACTAAACCCAACTGCAGTAGGAAGTGGTATCCCTGCCTGGGCTGTTCAATTCTTACACTTTTATCGTGAACATCTTTGCCCTTTCTGTATGGTCCTGATGGCATTCTTTGCTTGAGAGTTTTTCTCCCAAAGGGTTGCTCACTCCCACTCATCTTAACAGGGGATTTGCTGCTTGCTTTTGTGTGGAGCTGGGTTCATCTGGGATTAATAAAAAGGTCTTTTAATTCAGTTTGGCCAACTCAGCCGTAGCTGATTGAGAAGCACATTATAGATAAAATTATTTTGTTTTGGACCTCACAAGAGCACCCTTTTGCCCAGGTTTGGGAGAAAGACTTAGAACAATGAGATTCTGCTGGAGATTTATCATGTGCCTGGTGACAAGGAGCTGGAGAATTATCTAATATTACTCAAAAAGAGAACACGATGCATGCAAAGCTGTTCAGAAACAATATTAGCCAGACTCATTATTAAAAACCTTCTAGAATTCAAAGTGTGACTGTAGACAAAAAGCCTTGCTTGAGAGGATGAGAAGGAAATGAAACACCCTTTGCTTTAAAGTACCCATACGAAACCGTTGTGAGAGAGAACTAGCTCCAGTTTACAGAAACACAGCCAATGGCTGAGCGACCTGGGGAAGAAGATGCTGTTCAAATTGCTGAGCAAAGCACATCTGGGGCTGGGGAGTGGGTTCACCTCCCAGCCATCATGCCCAGAGGGTCCATGAGCCTCCCAAGAGCACCGAGAGTCCCCCACTCTGGTGTCAGCCGTGTGTGCAGCCACGTGCAGCACCACAGGGTGTCAGGGCTGCCGTGCCAGGAGCTGGCAGAGGACAGCCTGGCATGGAGGTGGTGGGGGTTTTGCCTGTGTGGGGACTTTAGAGGCGTAGGGTTTGCCTCTGTGTGATTAGCACTCCCTGTGACCAGGGGCACTTTGGATGTATCTCGCTCTGTTTATGTTTTTGGTTCTTATAATGAAAATGAGATCCCTCGTGTAGCCCTCTGCCATTTTGCACGTCAAGCTGAAAGTATATATGCTCGTTGTGGGTATTAGTGTCTCAGCTTAATGACAGAAGCCTCGGACAAATAAATCCATGTGCCATGGAGGATTTTCCTAATGAAACTGAAGTACAATACTGTTTACATAATGTCCTTTAGACTCTATTCAAAACAGCAAATGCTGGACGTTGCTGTTATCCACCGACACCAGCTAATACAGGCAGAAATGAAAATGTAATGCAAAGTGGCAGCTCCTTTTAACTTTTCTCAAAGTCTTTGTGTAGTGGCTCTGAGCATCCCCTCTGAACTTTTCCCCTCCTGGGTGCTGGGGTTTTTTATATGTTGGTTTTTGCTGTTTTTTTTTGGTTTGGTTTGTTCTTTTTTTTTTTTTTTAATATATTGACATTCCAGCCCTTGGAACAAGGTCTTCACTCCTTTTCTCATTTCGAGATCTTGTTTTGGGAGAGCTCTAACACCTGTCCACTGATCGCCTGCCAGTCTGCATCTGTGCCCAGCTGACAGAGCTGTCTGCTTTGACTAATGATGTGATTGATGGACAAAATAAGGAAGAACACACAAAAAAACATTTCTGTCTGGTCTGGTGTGTCAGCAAGCCTTCATCAAGTGGCTGCTGAAGGTATATTTTGCTGCATGCCTCATTACACAGTAATGGCATTCCCAGGCAAAGCTGTTTCTTTTCATGACACAAGACAGCAGGCAGCTTTATGGACTCTGGGCCTATCGAGCCTGGAGGAGAGAAGCACTAAAGAGTGGTCATTTCCAAAAGTGCCTGAAGTTGCTTTTTTGTTGTCATGAATTTAATATGAATCAACACAATATGAAATGAGCATGAGGAATTTTAGTGACTAGTCATTTTTTAAGACTGCTGTCTAAACAGCCATCAAGAAAAAAAAAAACATTTTCTTCTACCAAACCTGTTGCGAAAAGAAGTCATCTGTCAATTTTATTGCATTAAAAAACTGCACAGAGGTGTATAGTCCAAACAAATGTGTGCTTCACTGCTAAACGTATGGAAAACACCACATATGTGAAGGAAGAAAAAGGGCAAGTAACTGACAGACTGAATGCAGTATTTAACAACTAAGGTTTAAATGGCTCTTTCTGTAAATTTGTATGAAGAACACTCTTGTGCAGTTCATATATTACATGAGGGGACTGCCTGCTTCAGGAAATGCAACAATGAAGTGATGACCATTAGGCAACGTGACACAGGGCTGTGGAAGGGTGGCCGTGAAACCCCCAGCACACCTTTTGCTCACAGTAGGCAGTGAGGGACAAGCAGGACTGACCCAAGGAAAGAGGGGGATGCAGGTGGAAGGGAGGTTCCTCCCCTACACACAGCATCCCACCTCCATTTTCCTCCTCTGCTCAAAGGGGTGCCAGTCACATCCATCCTCCATCCTTCCCACAGCTTCTTTTCACTTGGTTTCCTCCCTTCCTCCCAATGCTTGTTACTTCCCACGTAGTTTTTGCATTTTTAAATACTTAATTTCATTCAGGAAAAGCACCAGAAAATCATTTATGTTTGTTCACAAAAAAATCTTTGGATTGTTTTCCTGTTCCTAATACAGGAGGTCTTTTACAGTGGGTTATTGGGAATAATTTGCGAATTTAATGAGTTGTGATTAGTTAAGAAACTGTTCTTCATGTAATAAATACTACACAATAAATTAGAAAATGTATATGAGTTCTTTATACCCACTTAAAGAGAGAAAAACATCGATGTAAATTCTTGTTATGACAAATGTAAAAGATAATCTTTTAAAGTGCATTTAATTTACTGTAATAGTAAGAACCACTTTATCGATGCCTAAGAGTACAGAAAAAAATGAATACAGGATAATTCAAAGCAAATAAATAGCATGATTAAATTCACTATGGCACTTACTTACAGACACAATCGTGTTACCCTTACATATGAGTTGAAAGAATAATAATAGAAATACCATTTTTGATTCAAGAATAAAAGACTTCTTTGTAGATGTGAATAACTACAGGCTGTTAACCTGCTTTCTCTAGTCTTGATACTAAATAAGGCAATTTCAGGCTCAAGGGAAGAAGAAATTCTGTTGATTGAAAAGTTTAAACAAAGTAATTATTCTATCAAGTGCAGTAGGGGAGCTAAGTACCACGAAATATCAAACACCTGCAGCTTTCCAAGAAGTTCTCTGCTGAAAACCAGAAGCAGCTGGGTGGAGGAGAGGCCATTTTATCAGTAACCAATGGGTTTCTGTGCTCCACTGACCTTGAAGTCAATACCAGTGCCAAGAGCTCACTGTCTGCTGTTTCTTCTTGCATTATTGGTTTGAGGACCATAAAAATGTCAGAGATTTACTATAAATCACAATTCAGTGGGGTTTTGTTGTCTTGGTTCATTTTTTTTTGCTTTAGCTGAGCCTGACCATATTCACTTGTGAATTGAGGGCAAGTAGTTAGCAGGACGTGTCTCGTTGCCTTTTCCAGGGAGCTTTGCTGTTTTCGCTAACAAGGAGTTTTGTGTTTCTGTGCTAATTTGGTTACGTCGGTGGGTGGGGTTGGGTGGGGGCAGCTCGTAGGAGCTGTGGTGCTCACCCCGTGGGCTGTGGTGTGAGCCCAGAGAGGATGGATGGCTATTTTCTTATCTCCCTTGCTGCCTTTTTTTTTTTTTTAATCACTCGGATTCAGTTTCTGCTTTGGTAAGGTAGACATTCCATTTTTTTGGCCTCTTTTCCCTGAAGTTGTTGTGTATGTCAAATTTGTCATGGTCTAATGGCTTACTGTATTTCCCTCCACTGGAACCACTAAACACATTTTCATTTAAGTTGGGATCTTTAAAGAATGATCATCTTATCCATCTGTTCAGAAAGCACAAAGACACAAATCTGGGTCAGAAAAGAGACTTGGAAAAATCCCCTGTACTCAATCAGTTTCTGGCAAGTGAATTTGTCTCATGACTTCAGGAGCTGGTGGAAAAAGAGAATTTAGCTGCAAAAATATTCTGTTATCAGCTCTTTGCTTGGAGCCATGGCAAACAGGTTTCCAGTTTTGTAGATGGTAGCAGAGGAACTCAAAAGGATATTTAACCTTAGGTTATTTTCTTTAATCTTAGAAGAACCAGCCACCCGTTAACATGCCTATATATATATATATTTATATATAGGAGCATACAATCTTTTCTTTCCTAATCAGGTTTGTGTATCTCCCTTGATTGATTTTTCTTTTTCCTAAATCTTTAATAATTTTTCTTCATGGTTTCTGCATCCTGTCCAGGCTTTTCTTTCTGTTCTCTGTGCGTGATACAGTAGTTAAAGCCTATGGCTCTAGAAGAAATCTGCTCATTTCTTCATTGTTTCTGACAGGGGGGAAAAAAGCCTGTGAAGATCAGATGGCTTAATTAAGTGTCATTTGAATTGGAGGGTAATGGGGGATGCATTTGAGGTATTGGGAGTATTTTATGAGAATGTCTTTTTATAGGGATTATGTGTATAGATAGAAAAGCAGGTTTTGTCCTTGCCTGTTATTTTGAACCCAGGTCCTGGGAGTGGAATCCATAGTTCCCTGAGCCTTTGGACTACAGATTCAAGTTTTTTTAGGATGAGTGCTTTTTACTCCACTTAAGTTCCTATTGATTGAAATGGGGACTTGGCACGGACAAGACTTTTGAACTGTGTGTTGTTGAACTTGGCTGCTGAGGTTGATTTGTGCTTCTTGTTCCTACTGGAATCACCAGGAACCCGTGAACACACCCCAGAACACCTGCTCACCCTGGGAAAAGCAGGGGTTTGGTTCTGCAAAGTTGGTATTCATGTTTTCAATATTTGTTTCTGTTGAAGGCATTGTAATTGGTATTTATCCATATTGATTGTTATTAATATCATTTGTTCATGTGAATTAGCTGAAAGGGACAGGATTGAAAGAACAAAGGCTGTTTGCAATTCCCACAAGGGAAGGGAGTGAGATGCTCCTGCCCAAACAGGATGGGGTTGTTCTTTGTTGATAGTGAGGAACTCTGTTTCTTTTGAAGACGTGATATCCAAAGTCCTGGGAAAGCATTTGGCTTAGGTCATGCTTTCCCTGCTCCTTTCTCCTTGTTAACTGGATGTGATCCTGCAGTAACTTCTCTGAAATGCAGACCAAAGTCTTCTCTTGAAACAACCAGCCCTGCCTTTGCATGGCAAGTGATGGTGGCAGCAAGGCTGGGATACACAGCAATGGTGAGAATCCTGTTCTATGAAAAAGCTACAAAGAATATACAATAATCCATGGATTGGAAGATTAGAATGCTGTAGGCATGTCAGTTTCTGGGAAGTTTAATGGGAAAAATCTTAGATACTTGTTGATTATTAACATGAGGACTTTTTCTGCTTAAACAGAAGAAAAACTAATTATTAGTTCTTGAGTGTTCTGTGACCACTGATCTTTATAGAGTGCTATGATGACTAGAGCTGAGTGAATAACTGATATTTCCGTTCCTTGGCAGTACTAAATGTGGATAAATAGTTCAGTCCAATGAATTTTTTTTTTCTTCCACTTACTTGACTGTTGACTTTTATTTCTTTTTGTAGCTTTCAAAACAGAATGGAAGAAAATGTCAAAGAAAACTTCAGTTTAAAATGTTTCAATATTCTCAGATTTTTATTTGTTTGTTGTGCTGTGCTCTTAGCAATGCGGATGGTGCAGTGAAGTGGAAGTGAATTTCTGGCTGTTTCCCTGGTTTCATGTTTGGTTTTGGTTTTGTTTTGTTTTAACTTGAGAGAAGGTTTTTGGTAGAATGATTTTGCTTGTGTTTAGTGACAGTACCTTGCATATGGGAGTCATTAAGATGTGAGATTAAGAACCTATCAGCTGAAGGCAATAAAATCAATTTTAAACTTCTGGTGTCCACAAGAGAGGAAGAATCCTGCCCTTTGTTAGCATGTCCCTCAAGTTGTAACAGTAGGGTGCTTAAGGCTGATAGGGAGCTTAAATCCATATGGTGACCTCTCAGACCAAGCCATTGAAGGGAGCTGGAGGTATTTGTGAGTGGGGATTGATCCTCAGCCACTGGAGGAGTTTCCTCTCCATTTATGTTGCTTTTTTTTTGTCCCCCTGTGGTGTTTTGGGTAGGGGTCTATACCACCATCCAAAGCAGAGAGCTCTAGTGCATTTTGACCATACCTTTTCTCCTTAAGAATGTCCAGCAATGAGCACAGTGGAGGAGCTACTTTGTCTATCTGTTCAAAATCTGTTAGTGTGACATGTATGGTGAATATACACACTATTGTATTAAACCTTATATGCATATGCAATACATTAGGAGAATGCCGTGTATAATGCAGCCACCATATGTCATATAAAATAAAAATGAAGAGGGTGTATGAGCAAATACTGTAGAGCATATGGCAATATGAATATTAACCTCAATCTATAAATAGCTTCTGAAGTATCTCTTTTAAAATAGGGAAAGAAACGTAACATAATAGCAATTGAGTAGAAATTGTGCGTCCTTTAAAGTTCTTGATGTCAAGGAGGCAAAATACCATTTCAATACTTAGATTTAATATGTACTTCACACAAAAATAAATCATGTAATATTTTCATGGCAGGCATAGAATTTTATGATTTTTATGACGATCATGGAATTGGGATTCATATTTTATAGACAGCACTAATAACATAAAGAAAATGCACCAGGAAAAAGGTCTTAAGGAGAGAGGAATGGCAGTCGCAGGAAGGAATGGAAAACTTAGTGTAATTAGGCTTTTTTACAGGTTTTGGGTTCGTATTCAGAATAATAATGGCCCATCTTCGCGAACGAAGATTTGGGGAAAGGTCTTTTACCTTTCCAGCCTGCGCAATGGATTTTTTAGGTGAGACACAGCCTGCGCTGAACTGAGCCCACCCTTTAATCCTAAGGTTCATCTGCCGGGGCCAAGCAAGCTTGGACAATGGCAGTGAGGTCCTCAGGACGTAGGTTTGTTTAGAGTGTCCTTCTCATAGATGGATGGCCTCACAGGGCTAACGGGTTCCATCTGCCTGGGAGGGACTGGGAATCGAACCCGTGGTCGCAGCAGTGACAGTCCTGCACGCTAACCACTAGGCCACCAGGGGTCCCTCGTATTCAGAATAGCTTTTGGTATATTCACAAGGCAAGCACATTGATTTTAAATGTTTAAAATGGAGAACAATAATTTGCCCAGTTTCCTATTGCAATCACAGTAACATTTAACTAATTGCTTTTGGAGGTGATTTAATACGTGTTTGATCTTAGGGCTGGTTTTGTTCCTATATGGGGTTTATACATGCTGACCATTATTTGGTGGCTGATTCTCTTACTACCAAACCTCCAGTTCAGATCTTCTGAAAGACAGGGATAGTGTAGCATACTGTGTAGTGTAACTTCAGTTTGCTCATTGCATTCTCTATCAGTGAATGTACCAAAACCTAATCTCATATGGAAAGACTCTTGCTAATGAGGACTTGTCAGCCAGCATTACCCCAGAGAAAACAGTATCTCCTTCTATGTGGGATGCTTTGAAGAGGGGGCAGAGAGCAGTATGAATTTATGCCCTAGGCAAAATTAAAAGATGAACCTTGGTTATCTTGAGCTTCCCTGGCATATGGGGCAGTGCTAGAACAGAATCAACATGACAACAGACGATGGTTTTACCAAGCAGCTTAATGGTGATATTCTGCCAGGACAACGTGGGGACTTGGATTCAATGCCCACCTTTGTTTATCGGGGGCTTTTAACTTGGGTTCCCTGCTCCCCAAGTTATGTATTACAGATTTGGTTACACTAGGGAACCACAAGGGAAATATTCTATATCTTTCATATGGAAAGTGCCTCAGTTTTCACACAGGCTTAGGTTCCAGGTTGTTTACCATATCTTACTTTCTTTGAGAGGAGTGCTGCCGTGTGAGTTTGAATGGCTGGTCAGTGCTCTGGTTTTGCAAAGAGTGATTCCAGTCCTCATGAGTTATTTTCAACTTAATTACTTTTCATTTGAGTAGAGGATCCCAGCTAGATGGAGGAAAAGCAGGCTATAGGGAGAAGGAGAACTGCTTGAGGAAGAAAGGGGAACAGTGCAGTAGGAAGAGAGGGAAATCCTTTTTTGGTACAGAAAAAACAAGGTGCACAGGAAGGAAGGTCCTGGCTGTGGGAGTTTTGAGCTTCTGCCTTGAAGCAGCCAAGCTGAAGTGCCTGCCAAGAAAATGAAAAAGGATATTTTCTTTTACTGAGAATTAGCCCAGTCTGTGTTTTCATTGCTAAGGGGGCACAGGATAATGCTGCTTTCAGCTTTGTTATTTACTTCATCTCTGGCTTGCTCAGCAGCTGCTTCCTTGAATCAAAATGTCCCTACCAAATTACAGTATGGTTTTTTTAGTTAATTTCTGAAACAAGCCAAAAGCCTTTTAAGGCAAGGAATGGATTGCAAGGGCAGTCTGACTTGGGGGCTGCTTTAACAGTATTTTATATGGGAGAAACTTTGAGGAGATAACCCTTTGACCTGGCATGGATTTTCTAAAGACCAGGCTGTATGTGAAGGGCTCAGTCCATGCAGCAATGAAAAATACAGTGGTGCTATCAGTGTGGCACTTTCTCCCAGAATTCATAAGTTATCCTAGAAGACTTCCCAGGTGTCACCTAACAGGAAAAATGTCAAAAGCCTGTACTTAGCAGCAGCAGGAGGCAGAGCCTTGCTGACAACAGCTCTTTCCTTTCATCCTGATGGCAGGCCAGCAAAGACCATTCCTGGGAACATTGGCAGCAATGGGGAACCTTTCTGCTGTTAAGTATTTCAATTTCTACTGTCTTATCTCAGATGTTTAAACTGGTGCTTTGGCATTAGGCATATAGAATGTGCTCTGTGAGGGTGAATTACAGCATCGTCTGCACACACACCATGGTGCAAACTCATGATTAGGAGCAGGTACCAAAGTGCAGCTTGTGCTTTAGCACATAGTCCCATGAAGTGTCTGGATGTGCTTTCAGCACCTGGGGTTTGTTACTTGTACACCAAGGAGCTGTGTGTTGGGAAGCAGGTTGACACAACTCTAGGTATTACTGGGAATTTGTGGAACACGGGAGGCCAAAGGTAGGGGCACTCTGTTTTTGTTAGAGATTAGTAGCAGCCTTGTACCAACTTGAGCCACCCACTGCCAGGGGACCAGCCTTTGGAGGAGAAACCCTCTTGCTGTAGTCCATGGCAGGGTGACACTGCAGGTGACTGCTCACCTGGCAGGAGCTACTCCTAAATACCTTGTAATACTCTAATATTGCCAATTTTCCATATTTAACACATAATATTAGAACTTGATGGTCCCAAAAAGCCATTACACACAATATTGCTTGTAGATGTGTGTAAGCTGTAATTCCCTAAGTGCATATTTATCTGATTGAGCTCTGACAGTGTCTGTCACACTTCCACTCAGCTACTCTGTTCAATGGCAGTCTTCTGGTGGGGCATTTCATGTGTGTAAATAAATAAAGACTCCACAAAATACCCGAATTTTACCTTTACCTTCGGAATTGTCATGCTTTTTTAATTCTATGTGGGGTACTTTGGTCCAGCTATGTTTTACTTTCCACCAGGTTAATAACAGTTAGTAGAAATAATACTGCAGACCACGCTTCTCACAGCAGTTGTCATTACTAGCAAGCATAGTAAAGAAAAATAATTGACTAGCAAAAGGTTTGATAACTCAGAGTTTTATGTTTCTCAGAAATGACTCATTCCCATATGCATCCTACAAACTGCATTCTGCACGCTGAACTCGCCATAACCTGCTCTTAGAGAGGCTCTTCTCTCACATTCCCATTTTGGCATTAGAAGCAATAAAAGTAACAGCAGCTTTGAAGAGTATGTAAATGTATAATGGCTTTCCAAAGCGGATTGATAATTACTTATTGCACTAAATAATCCTAGAAGTGTGTTAGAGGAGGAATGTGAGAAGAACGAATGAACTTACATAAGGAGAGAAATCTATGAATCCCTTCTGCTGTCTGATTCATTTAAACAGTCTTATTACAGTATCAGTGTGGAGGGGAGATAATGAAGGTTGTCTTATGTTGTTATATCTTTTTTCCAGTTTGTTTTATTTTAAGAAATGCGATGGTAGCAATGGGTGGAGGTAGCAATCACCAGTGCCACTAGAATGCTGCATTTACCTCACTCTGCATAGCATGGGGCATACAGCAAACATGGTAAATGTAAAAAGTTAAATTCTTGTGCAGTAAATATTTAATATTTTGACTGCTCTAAATTGGAATGTTGCTGTTTTGAAAAACATTTCCTTTTGTAGAAATTTTTTTTTTAAAATAAACCTTCAGCAGGCACCAACTAGATTAATTTGACCTTTTAAAAGCTAATTTCCAAGAATTACCTCCTCTTTTATACTAAATTATTTTGTAAATAAAAAGGTGTGACACAGGAGCATAGGAAGCAATTGGACTTTATTCATCAATGCCTGTCTCTTGAAATCAGTCAGCACAACGGAGCTCGATATTTCTGCTAGAGGACAGGTAGTAAGTAACATGTTGCTGGCTACTTTTTCCTTTCTTTTTTTTAAAATAAATTTTGAAGGTTGACTTTTCAGTAGGTAGCTTTTAATTTAGTGGGTAAGAAACAACACTTGTGCTTTATCCATTCACAGTTAATATGAGATTCATTTTTATGGTATGAAGGACTTGTTTTGGTATCTGCTGCAGGGATACTGGGAAGGTGGAATTTTCAGAGGTGCTGAATGACACGTGCAAAGAGGTAGCTCAGGTTGCATCCAGTTGAAACGCAAGTCTTTAAACTCATACAGCTGCAAACATCCATTTGAACCTTTAACTGAGTTGTGTGTAATTTAAAACTAATTGTTACTTGAGATGTACACAGAGTGGGAATAAGAATGTGTGTGTGTCCTTCCCTCCCTTTCTGGCGGTTGGATTTGAGCTGAATTTCCGTGGTCTCTGCCCTGTTCGTGGCCACCAGGCACCGGCAGCAGTGGGGGCACCGAGGGCTTGAGCAGCAGCTATTTTTGCAGCAGTGCCACGGTGGAGAACAAGGCCTGGGTATTGCAAAGGGGGCAAGTGCATGTCTCTTTCTCAATGTAATTTATTTCTGTTTCTATCTCTGATCACAATTTTTGCCCTCGGTGAAGTCTTGGGACCAGGAACGTTATCCCCTGCGTAGGGGAAAGATGATGCAATGCTGACACGGTTTCTGCCTCCGCGTGTTGCCTGTGTCCCACCTTCAACTCTGATGGAGAGGTTACTGTGCTGGGCATGTGCAGGGCACTCACTTCATTTAACCAGTTAAGGCAGCAGTTATTTTTTAGCTGACTTTTTTTTTAATCACTGAATATGTTGAGTTGCAAGGGACCCACAAGGATCATGGAGTCCAGTGTGCCTGAAAGCATTGTCAGGCAGGTTAAAATCTTATATAGCCAGCTGTTCTCGCTGAGGAGGGTCAAAAGAACTACTTACTTATCACAGAATCCATGACAAATTCATTGATATTGAATATATTTCAATTAGCAAAATTAACTGAAAACCTTTAACTTGAATTAGTCAGTGCTTTTTTTTTTTTTTTGAATGCCTGCCTCTCTCTTCTAGAAAAGAATGTTTGTTTGCTTGATTTCTTAATAAAAACCCCATGGAAAATATTTGGAAATATCTTATTTTAGGGCTAACATCCTTGGAAGAAATCAGCTAGAATTACACCTTCTCTGTGAAATAGCAGCAATTAGGACAGACGCCCTCCTCTAACTCTGAGCCAGGCAGCTTGGGTGACAAATATGTCAAATTAATACATCACCAGGTATGAAAGCGCAGTTAGAATTTGACTGAGGTACTTCCAGCCTGAAAAAGAGAACGATTTATCAATGCAAACTTAATAACATCTATTTGAATCTAACTAAAAATCAATATTTCATTACCAAATTGTTAGTGAGAATGAAGAAAAATTGCGGAAGTCGGGCAGTTTGGTGGAAGAGAAGCATCAGGAGTTCAATGTGAAGACGGGATGATTCATGAGGCCAGGCCGGTGGAAGGGTGAAGGAGGACGAATGCAGAAAACTTGGAGGGCCCTTTCTCTGGTGACCTTGGCAGCGAAAGGGAAAAAAAAATACCAGAAAATGAAAGTGACTGTCAACTCCCAACAGGGATGGATCACACCATAAATCAAGCACAGCCCTGAGAGAGAAGAGAGGGGCTTAGGGTGGGGGGAGAGCACGGCGGGGGAGACCGT
The DNA here is from genome assembly GCF_003984885.1 of Neopelma chrysocephalum. Lineage (NCBI taxonomy): Eukaryota > Metazoa > Chordata > Aves > Passeriformes > Pipridae > Neopelma > Neopelma chrysocephalum. The sequence continues at coordinate 1,189,545 of NW_020897783.1, forward strand.
TGGGTAATTTAACTCTTTGAACCTTGGATGCCTTTTATTCGTACTTTAGCGGAGTTGGTAAAACATATGTGAACCCCTTCCCCTTGCAACAGTTTACATAAAAACGTGTCAGGGGCAGATAGATGGTGAGACATTGCTTTCCATTGGCTGGGATTTAGAGTACAGTACCAATAAGCATTTCCTTCAGCCCAGGAAAAGAGAAAAATGAGAGACTGAGGCTCCTGTGACACATAACTAAATCAGTTGGTTGGGAGGCCTAATCCGGGAGAGACTTTTTGGTGATTTGCAGGGAAAAAAAATATAGATTTAAGGACATTAGTATTTCTATTACTGAAATAATCTATTGATCCAAACAGCAAGCAAAAAAATCACTCCTTTAAACCTAAAATACAAAGGAAACTGAAGGGCTCTTGGATTTTTTTAAAACTTTTAATGTTTGTTTAGTTCTTGAAATCTGTTCTCTGACAGAAGTGAAGGAGGTGGCTGCCACAGAGGGGCTTGTAACTGTCCTCTGAAAGGGGTGGAAGGGGATTTGTAGGAAATGTGAATATTAGCTCTCTCAATCAGAATTAAAACAGTGTCTTAGCACTTTGTTTGCTAAAGAGTGGCACAGAGCATTCCCTGCTGTTTTTTACAGAGACTAGATTTTACCCTTTGCCCTGACAGATCTTATATTTTAAGACTTCTTTTTCTTTTCTTATCTATCACAAGAAGGGACCTGTGTTTTCTTTTGTGACCCAAATGGACATGCATTCATGCCATCCATGAACAGTGAACCTTTCCTTTTCAGTTGTAAAAAAGACTTACAGTAGAAAATCTGTAATCCTACTGTGGTGGGAGTCAAGCCCCTTGTGCATCCACAGGTTTCCATGAGGGCACAATGTTCTGATCCATTCTGCATGGAAAGGTAACAGTGGTTATTATGTTTGCCTTCTGCCTTTCTCTCTGAATATTGAGAGGTGGTAGAAATGCTAGAGGTATTAGAAATGCACCTTGGGAATGCCCTGTTGGAAATGCTCCAGTGAGGCTCCTGCTGAGGTCCAGCTGGCTGTGACACGTCTTTGGAACCAGTGTCAGGGGGTTGTTGTTGTGTTTCCACACCCCTCATAATGGCCTTCACCATGTGTGTGCTGGGTACAGCATAGTTTTCCATCCCCTGGGGAGAAGTAGGGAGCTGGCTCCCAAGCTTTTAAGGCTCATATAAATACCTTTGCCTTGAAGGTGGTGGGAAGATGCAATGAAACGTGAACTGGTGGGTGGAGGGAGAGGGACTGGTGCGCTCTGCTAAAAATCTCCCATTTCAAAAGAGGAGGAAAGCCCAGAAACTGTGTCACTAGTCACTTTATTAAGCCAGTGGAAGTCAGATTTGCTTGCGTCTGGGGCATTCTTGGCCCACCTTTGTGTGGAGTGAGCCTGAAAGCTAATACATTTGTTCTTTCTTGACTTAATTTTCAGTTTAACCCATTTGCTGATCTGTCTTGAGGCATTTGCCTGCCTGGTGCTGCCCACAAACGAGTGGAATGGTGTCTGGCACTATGCAGATATGGGGGACTGGGCGTGGGCTGTCGCCTCTTAAGTTCTCCCAAGGTGAAGACTCAGGGCTGCACAGGCAGCCACCACAGGCTCTGGATTTTGGGAATAGCCTTATGCTTGACTCTGAATTAGTAAGTAGGAAACTGCTTACTAAGATTTCCCAACAGAGCTGTCCTGCTGATAAGGGACTGTGGTGCATTTGGGAGATGCTCCCAAGGATGTGGGTGGCAGAGACTGCCCAGAGCAGCTCAGAGGGCTCCAGGGATTTTGATTTGCAGGTTGTGCCTGAGATACAATGTGGTAAATCAGCTACCAGCAGGAGAGCAAATAAGGGGCAATGCTGTGGTTCAGAAAATGTGGCAAAGTATGTATGGATCCCTGCGTGCTCGGCATTTCACTTCTGGTACTGCTTTTTTTAATCTAAATATAGGACTCATCTCAAAGCCTCACATGAGAAGTTGCAGATCTAATCAAGGTCAGAAGAACATTAAAAAAAATTGGAACAGGAAAAGGCCATCAGGACCAATGTTTCTGTTCCTTTTTTCCTCCTGTCTTAGCTCTGGATCTTGGCTCTAATTGCCATTTATTTTTTATTGCTCTCACTATACTTCTCATATAATGTTTATATTAATGGGCGGGGGGAGGGGGGAAGTGAAGAAACACCAGGAAATGGAGTGCAATTGGAGTATGTGAGATGTGGCTTTTGTCTTCTTTATCACTGTTTTCTTGTAGTACTTCCAGCTCAGATATTAATTTATCATTGAGAGTGCTGCAGAAGTGTGGTCCCTTGTATTTTATTGAAGGCTTGATCTAAATTCCAGATGGTCACCATGTGATCAAACCAGCCGTGGGCAAATAGGATATTTCTTTGTGTCTATATTTGATTTCTTTGCCGAATTCATACCTATCTAATCTTCTGCCCATGAGCCTGCATGCATTCATTCTTTAAAGAAGTGTGCAACAGCTCCACCTCCTCATGGGCTAGAGACAATGAGGGTAATTGCAAACATTCACCATCTAAATGTTGTTAAAATGTGGTGCTGTTGCATACAAATAGTAGCTCTCCATGTAAAAAAAAATCTAGATAAAGTTTACAACAGACGAATAATTCCTCTCCTCAAAGAATGAAGGGTCCTCAGAAATTATGCAATGGGGGGCATGTGTGTGGGGACACACTGCTTCCAGTAAGTGTTTTGAATTTGGGGATGTTAGGAGCTCTGAAATATTACTCATGAAAATCCACAGAATCCTTCTGCTTGTGGAGTCCCTGCTTTAGGGGGATGTGAATGAGAGACTGTCTATACCAAGCAGGTTCTTCTTTCTTAAAAAAAAAAAAAAAGGCAAATTTCAGATTATAACAAAATTCTATATGCTTCAGAACATAGAAGTAACAATATAAAAATCTTCTTAATCATGATATGATTAAAGGATTTTTAAAAGCTGCCTCGTAGTCACATTTCCATTTCCTGATAAATTCCTACTTTCTTTCAAATCACTCATCATCATAATAATATGAACTGTAAAAAATCCTTCCATTTCTGCAGCGTGCTATGAAAAAAATGGGGGTGGAAAGGAGAGAATTAAGAAGGCTCCAAGTTTTATCATTCTGTTCATAAAGCAGCACAGCAACCATAACTGCAGCGCAGAAAAGAAACAGATACTGTAATGTCTGAGGTATTCTGTGCCATAAACTCCCATAATAGAAACAGATGGCAAAAACGCCTTGGAAGTAAGGGAAGTACTGTACACGCAGCTCTACCCTAACATATGAAGAGATTCAGGCCTGACACGTAAAGGAATACGTCTGGAGCTCTGCCAGCGCTACTGTGTAGTGCAGCAGTTGGTGCTGGAGATGAGAGAACCTGTGATTTTTGGGTTTGGGGCTCCATAGAGGCTCAGCAGCAGGACCTTTTCCTGCCCTTTCGTGGGTGTGTTGTTCTGGCTGGGGTAGCAGAGATGGATGACACCCCACCTTGTGGGGTGTCAGCAGGAGCTTTCCCCAAAGCCCCTTGGTGCTCTGGCAGCTCGGGCGTGCTGCAAAGCACCGTGCGTCGTGTGCCAGGGAGGGCTCTGCTGCCTCTCTCTCTCTCTCTCTCTCTCTCTCTGCCTCATCTTTCTCTCCCTGCCTCTGCTAAGCAGAGATCTTAATATCTAATGTGAGCCAAGCAAAGTTGTGTGGCGAGTATGGTACGTGCAGTGAAAATGGCAAAACTATTTTATTCATCCTTGGCATCTCGCTAAGGAAACGTCACTTATTTCATCCGGCGTTGTTTCATTGGTCCTGCAATGAGTGAAAGGAAATATAATGTGTGCATTGCACTAGAGGGGGAGCTGAAGGTCAGGAGTGAAATATAGCTTTCTGCTGCACTTGGTCTCAGTCTGAATGTTACCTACATTATCATCAGAGCTCACTGTCATAATGGGGAGACCTTGTCACAGGAGGGAGGTCACCTAGAAATGGAAAGAAAAATTGGGGGGAAAACGCTAAATAAGATAAACTAAAAAGAAGACCAGTAGGGTACCCAAACTTCCTTTGTGTATGTTTGAGAGCAGTAAATTATCTGCAAAAGACATGCTTGTCCGCCAACACCTGAAATTCCACTGTTTCCTTGGGCCTGAGGTGCCACTGTCCTAACTTCCTGGAATTTTGTTATCAGCAGCTTTCCACTAGTGTGTCCATCTTTGACCTCTGTATTTTTGCAGCGGCTTGGATTTTTAAACTCTGATCACATTTTGGGGCAGTAACCTTCAAAATATTCTTGCAAGAGGGGGATATATCAGCTTGTCTTCACAAGAAAACAGAACATGACAAAGAAACCCCACTATGCTCTGTGCCCCCAAGACTCCACGTCAGACCCCTGGAATGGGACGGTGCAGTAGGATGGCCTGGCAGTGTGACTGGCATGTGTGGAACGTGAGCTCTTCCTCGCTGCTATGGGTGAATTTTGCTGCGAAGTTTTTGGAGGTCAGGCCTGTCCTCCCACTGTGTGGCTGAAGTGTCTGCCTAATTGCAGGGCAAAAGAGATTTTAAACACCAGTGCAAGGAGCTAAGTGTTGCATTGGGCCCGTGCTGTTTGCATACCCTCCGGCCACCCAATTAACGGCCTAATATTTGCGCGTATCCTCTTTCATCTGAAGATGTCAAAGAGCTTTGCAAACATTAATTCATATTAATATGTTGCTAAAAACAAACAAACAAACAAGTGTTTCCTTAGTGCTTCCAGGCCTCTCCTCCCTCTGACATGAATTCAATCCAGCAATCTCCAAGTTGGTGCTGGTCACTCGTTTTGACAAGGGGGCCACCCACTGCCTTGGCATGTGGGCGGTGAAGGTCGGCTCTCCCAAGACCATGAGCAGCCAACCTGACTGCAGTTCAGCAAGGCACAGAGGTCACCTTCCCCTTCATGTGGCACAGTAAATGCTGATGTATTTTCTCCTTGGTACTGTTAAAATAATCTAGATTAGCAGCTGCTGTTAGTGACAGTGTAGGAGTTATTCCAGACTGCTATGCCAGTGCAAGGGTAGAAACCTCTGTGGCTGCAGCAAGCAGCCAAGCCACTGGGCTGCCACGTTTGGGGCTCAGCAGTGACTCAGGGGGATGCTGAGCTCTGGACACATCTGCCTCGAGATGCCTCAGCTGGACAGACAGCTGTCTGTCTGTCTGCAAATGCGGTTAGGTAGCGCTCAAAGGTATTGCAGTTAATATCCAAAATTCAAATCACTGATCTTGTGTTTCTCCTTTCTGGTTTGCAATAAATCCTTTGGGTATTCACTCGAAGGTTTAACAGCTAATGCTTAGACATAAAGATTTGACTTTTCAGTCTACTGGAAGGAAGTCCAGTCAAAGAATCTTAATTTTACTTTTGTCTAAAAAAACCTCCCACCAAACCCACAACCAGGACAAACTGAGTCTCAATATTTAGAGTGATTAGCTTCTACAACTCTGAACCATTCTGATGGGTTTTATTCTTGTGTCAGATGTTGTGGGATCACTAACAGGTATTTGGAGACGGGAGAGCAGCTGCCTTAGCACAGTCACCAGGAGCTGGCTGAAGGGGATTTTTGTGGATATTTCCTTTGGAATGCATTCAGCCACTGAAATACAAAGCCAGGTACCAATATGAGCATTAGTTCACATAAAATGCATTCTTTCATCTCAGTTTAGTTGTTACTCTGACAATTTAGCTTCTCAAATACCATATCTCTTTTTAATGAAGAAATTGCACACTCACATGCAGAAGTAATGTATTTACAGTGTAGAACACCTATTGATATATTTTGGTCATTTTAACTGAATTTGGAAGTCTTCATAAAGTGAGAAATACAACGTTTCATTGCACAATTACAGCTAATTATTTTAGAAATACAGTTTAAATGCAAGTTATCTTAAATTTATTGCTTATCTGACTGGAAAGATCTAAGCAAAACCTGAAAATCATAAACCCTTCCAGAACATTATATTTTATGCAGTCCAAAATGTGACACATGGGGTCTTTAATAATTCACTGCTTGTTAACATTAAACAACTGTTAACATGCTCAAATAATTAGTTATGCTTGCTTGACATGTTTGCATCTTTAATAATTGATGCATTTATCTTAATTACTAACAGTATTATGGTCGTAATATGCATCTTTTTTCTATCTTAAAATTTTAACAAAAACTGACTTTTTGCCAAAAATGATTATCCTCTAAGTTTTAATTACTCATTGTAATTAAATTGCAAGCTGCAGTATTTTATTAAAAATATCTTTCACAAAAAATATTTAATGGAAAAGAGGTGATTTGTTGTTTATGCATCACACTTAGTAAATATTTCATAAGTTTCATATTACCCTTTCAGAGTGGATATAAAAAACATAACATTCTTAATATAAGAGTCAATTTAAAAGCTGCTATAGTAGTCTTCATTTCTCCTCCCAAAGGTTTGCAGAAGTCAGTGAATAAAGGAAGACAAAAAAAAACCTAAACAAAAAATGTGGTGGTGATTATAAATAGGGTGCCCACAGTGACAGGAGCCAAGGCTGAGGATGCTGTGCTGGTGAGTATATCACGCATTCTCCAGTGGAATTAGTCTGACTTGAAATAGAGATGAGCATTAGAAGTTTTTTCATTCTTCAGTGTTCTTCTGATTCAACTTTTGTTTGCAGGCTGCTAATACCAATAGTGGCAGTACTTTGACTGTAATAATTTATTTATTGCAATGCTGATAGAGATAGAGGTGAGTTTTGTGTCAGCCAATTTAAAAAGACCGTGTTTTCAAGGCCTTCCCGTTGGTAAAACAGGCTGGTTTAGATTAAGATGGCTGTTTCTGGTCCTGAAATGTTGTGGAGGCAATTACCACTCCTGTGGAATGACAAAACTTGTTCATGATGTCAAAGAATTCAGCCACATCCGTGTTCTGGTGTGTGGTAGTGTTCCTTCCCAAGTGACCCATGAAGATGCTTGAAAAGGTATTAGTATATTGGCAAGCAAAACTCCATTTGAGAGACAAAAATGTTGTCCAAAGTTTTGGAATTAAAACCTAAAAGCTGTGCGACACTGTCTCACAGGGCTACAGACTGCATGTCAGGGCTTTGCTTAGCAAGTGAGTAATGAGAGCCCAGCTTGTCTCTGAGGTAGGTGGCTTCAGAGGAGCTGATACTTGAGCTCTGAGCCAAAATCAGCCAAAGCACTGCATTTTTAATGACAAAATGTATAACATTTTTTTAAGGCATGTCAGTAGACCTAAGGGGCAGAAATGTCCCATGTGTCAGATGGAGTGGGCAGGGAGATCATGGCCGGATCCAGAAGTGTCTCCTCTGAGCCATCAGCTTAGAAGTATTCAGCAGGATTTACTCCAGATATGACCCTTTGCCAGAAAAACAGAGTGAGATCAGGGGGAGAAAAAAGCTAACCTGTGACGTTTGGCTCTGTGCAGAGGCCCCTGCCTGCTCTCTCACATCTTTGGGGGTTTTCCTGCCCGCAGTGAATAAAACTCACATATGTATCCTCAGCTGCCAGCAGGGCCCTCAGTCTTCTGCAACAGCGGCAACGCTGCAGTGAAGATTTGAACCAATTGAGAGAACTGGATATGGGGCAAAAGCAATAGGATGTTTAGACCCCAGGAATCACTAAACCAAACTGCTGGAGTGTCTCTCAGACAGTACTGCCTGCCACAGTGTCCGTCACCAGGTGGCACATCCACTGTGTGCAGGTAGGAATGGCATAACCATGGCCGCAGCCACCCTTCTGACTGCTGCTTCCAGATTCACTGTGTGCTTTTAATCTACCCTCTCTCTTCTGACAGATTTAGAAGATTCTCACTATTACAAAGTACTCATGTCCTTGACATGGTGTTCTTCAAAACAGCGATTTCTAGTCTGATTTTAGAGTTAAATAAAAATTTACACATCACAGATCTATTAATCATTTTTTCCCTTCTGTGGGTGTATCTTCAGATTTCAGTGATTGATTTATGTGGCCAGATGGGTGCATTTGTTTCCTGCTGTCTTTCAGTCCAGCAGAATCCATGCATGCTGTGCAGTACAGTGGGCTTGAACTTTCACTTAAAATACACTACTGTACATAAATTCTGGATATTATTCCTTCTTTGGAACAAATGGGATTCAGATGTGACTCCTTTTGACGTGGCACAAGTTGAGTTTTTTACTTCTCAGTAAAGAAGCCATTCCTTGCAGCTTTGATAGGAAAACTTCAGTATCACAGAAGGAGGTCCTCTTCATGTCCACCAGGTTTTTGCTCCAAATGCCTTTGTGTTTCCTGTCACCACATAATGTGTCGAAGCTCATTAGCTGTTGCCAGAAATAAAGAGTTGTGAGAGAAGCTTATTGTGCAATCTGTAGTCTACATGAGCATTTATGTTGACCTGCTCACATTGTTTGCATATTGCAGGGTCAGTGTTCCCAGATCCTGAATTGTGAGAACAGTGACCATGAATACCTGGGAGGGGTTCTGTGGGAAGAGCTAGAACTGGAATAGAGTGGATGTAGTAGTTTGATTCTCAGCTATCCTGTGTTCAAAGTACACATGTGCATATGATGTTGTCCTGGTCTCCAGTAACTGAATGTAAATCTTTATGCAGATGATGCCAACACTTGTGATGACAGGTCCATTTCTGACAGGGGAGTGGAAGTCTCAGAAGCAGCAGGTTCCCAAAGGCCATGTGAAGGCAAGCAGGTGGTAGGAGAGGGAAATCCAAATGAATGCTCCTACTAAGGGACCAACTTCAGAGAATCTGCATGGCAGAGAGGTCTCCCAACAGCAAAGGCAGGAGCTCACACTTCATTAGGCCAGGAAGTCTCATCGTGACATGCAAAGTCACAAGAAATTAGCTTCAGAAGTTTTCCCACTCAGGGAGTGAGTTATTTTGCATGTAAGGTGTCTGTATTTCTGTATGAAACGGATTTTTTTTTTTTTTGCTTCTCTCTGCAATTAAAAGATAACCTCTTCTGGTTTATAATTCATGCCCACTTTTCCAGCCCTGGTGGTGCATTAGGGAGAGACTGATAGTGTTTCACTGGTGAAAAGGCTCTGGCCGAGCCAACAGCAGATGTTTGGGTGAGAGTATTGCTGTGGCATGATGGTGTTTTACATGTCTGATGAAAGAAAATGCAGTGCAAAATCAGTGTTTTGACTGGTCTGAATTGCTTCTGCCATCCATTTCTCTTGGGGTTCTCTCTCCGTGGGATGGTGATTTCTAGTGTTCTGAATTTTTATGTCTTGACATTGACTGAAACTCTAACCCAGATTTGCTAAAACACAAGAAAGGCTGTCCTGGGTGCTGCTGCCAAAGCAGGAGTCCTGTTTGCAGAGTGCAGTACTCTGGCACCCACTTTGGAGCATAAACTTCCATTAGAAACCAACAAGCATGGCTGTGAGGTCTCCCTGCTGCTGGGACTCCTCAGCCCTGCTGAGCTGGCACCTTTGGCACTTCATTTCCCCTTTTTCTGAAAATCTGAATTTTAGCAAAAGAGTTTGTCTGCAGCTGTAATGAACCTGTTCATATGCTTTATTCAGGACCCTCAGGACTGGCTTCCTGCAAGAGCTGGCAGGGGACATCCTGCATCCCCCAGAGCACATGTCCCCTTGGACCAGCCACTCACACTGCTCACTGCTGGAAACAGTTTGGCCAAAACTCCTGCTGATTCCTGTGTTCACTGAGGCTGGTGAGGAGGGGAATGAGCTCCTTTATTTCATGTAGACATCCAAAAGTGTGAGTGAAGAGAACAGGAGACAGGGGAGTGGCTGCCAACGATGACGAGCACTGATGTGCACAGAGATGAACTTCCAGGAGGGGGCTTTCAGAAAATATTGCCCACAGAAATACAGATACTTCCCTATGAACTCTATGATCTGCAAAATATACATGAGTTTTACAGTATTTTCAGTATGAACATGTTCATGCTTATGACCCAGAATATTTCAAGTATGAGCTAAATTCTTTCTACTTGCTCAGGGTTTTGACATTAGTAAGTCTTTGCTCAATCTAGGAGTATTTTTAATGGCTTATATTAATTCAAGGTGTCCCTTTATGAACTTAAAATTAAAAAAAAAGACCTACCTTTTAATGACATTTCCATTTATTCAGAATTATTATTTAAAATCCTAAATTAGCATTCTGCTCTTTGATTCTGACAGAGCCATTACATTTTATACTACAAGAGTTTAGTTAATTTTAAATTATTAAACTCCATTGGCTGCATGGAGTGAGCATCTTTAAGCAAGTTTCTGTAGTTTAGGTGCATTCCAATCAACTGTGATTACAAACTTAATTCAACATTTTTTGCCTACGTTGCTTTTTATCCTTATATATGAGAGTTATATTTCTGGGTTTCACTCTCTGGCCTGAGAAGCTAAATAGCAGCAGAACACACTAACAGCAGTATAGGGAGCAACCCGGGCAGCACAGCTCTTCAAACTGAAAGCAGAGAAAATTGCAGAAATAATAGTAAGTTTTTTCTTCTAAAGAAAAAAAATTAGAAGTTCTTGATATAAACTTTGCCTATATAGGAAACTAATTTCTTCTGTCAACGATATGTATTTACTTTGCATGTTCAAGAATTTTATCTTAATATTTTCCATGGTGTAAAAGAATTTTATTTTGATTTTCAAAGACATTTGTGTCCTTTCAGTTGTTACCTGGCATGACTTAGGTAACATTCTGACTTTTTCATGAGTTAGGGATGATAATTTCTTCAGATATTTAAGTGGGGAAACAATTGCAAAGCCACTTATCTTACAGGCTGACATCTAGTAGGTGGGAAGGGCTTTGCATAGGTGGGGTCTAACAGTCCTAATTGATTGCAAAGGAGCCCAGTGGAGATTAAAATAATGTATGTAAAATGGGACAGAATATAATGGGAAATACAGTTAATTTTCTCTTGAAACTGAAGTTACACTTCAAGGGCAGTATGTATATCTAGCAATAAGCAGCATCTTAAAGCCCTTCAACTGCTGTGACTTCAGGTGAAATTTGCTGCAAGCTATGGATATGCTTTAATTATTTTCTGAATCTGCAAACTCTGATCATTTGCATGCATTGCTAATACACTTGTCTGCTGAAACCTGAGCTGCACAGTTTGGGCTTTACAGATTTATCAAGTGAAACAATTCAGCTAATATCACATTATTTTAATTAACTTTAATTTTAAATGACTTGCTGGAGCACCTAACAAATGCAACATCTCCAAGACGTTTCAGCAGATAGCTGTGGCTTTGTTGTACACTCTTGTCTGCACAGTGAGAAAACATCTTGTTAGCATGAAAGGCCCCTCACTACTTTAGAAGAGAATATCTTGTTTATACACTAACGTTTGCCTTGATTGCCTGGCTGTCATTTCAGAGGTGAAAGAAAACAGCAGAAGTGAGGGTTGATGGGGGGCTGATATAACTTTAACATCTGCAATGTTCTGCAAAGTTCTCTTTCAAATCCAAGTGATAGTTTATTGTATTTTTGGGATATCCACAGAGGATTGGCTGCAGCCTGGGACTGTGACTGAATGCCCAGATCCTGCAATTCAGTGGCTTCAGGAAAGCTGGTGCAGGACTCAGACCTGCTGTATGCAAGGTTGGTCCCAGAAAGGAAGGCAAATGTGGCACTTATTCTTCCATCACATTTTTTTTTTTTCAAAGATAAAAATAGTCTAAGGAAAATTCAGACTACCTAAAATCAGTCAGCAGGTCTTCAGCCATCCCATTGTTGATTCAAAGTTTAATGTCAACTGCTAAATATAGAGCAAAATATTCTTGCATTTATGTGAATATATCTAATATATATGTAATGTGTAAGGAGGCATATTGTCCTGTCTGACAGCAAGGTAGGTGCACTAAGTATTTTCAGAAATATAAGTATAGTCTGTTCCAGACCTCACTGAGTTTACAGTGGCAAACTGGAAAAAATACCAGAGATAAGGCCTTAGTCCATGTGTGGACACAGTCAGGAAGATAAAGGCAGGAAGGTTGTATAGGAACAGCAGTTGATTCACATTCACTTTACATCATACGTATATATTAAATATTAATGCCACTGTATGAATATTCATCTCTGTTTAATATTCATTTATACACGGAAGTTTACAGCCCATCCCCTTAACTTTTGCTGCCAAATCCAGTGTTCAAAGGCTTATGCTGCCATTGTTTCTGCAAAACGTTTACATTTATCTGCTGTAAAAGAGGCTGAATGGCACCGAAGAGTGTCGTGTTTAGTTTTAAAATGCCACAAATAACAGATTTATAGATTTTTCTAAATACATTATTTTACCTTGACAGCATTAATCATTCATGCTTCCTTCTTTCATTTTTCTACCTGCAATGGATTATTGAAACAGAAAATAACAACGGGAAAGGCTACAAGCAGTATCAAAATGTCAAGTTTGTACTTACAGTTGTATGTGCGTAGACAGGGTCAAGAGCCTCAATTATTTGTATATGTACACAGTGGTACTACATGAAAGGTTATGTCACCTGCAGCTATTTTCTTGCAGATTTAAATAGGACTGATATTCAACTCCACAGTCAGCCACTGACATGGAACATAGAATTGTAAAATACTATGAACTCTTATGTCAGGACCTAAAATATGAACTGGGTGATTGCAAGGTGTAGCTGTGGGCAATCCTATGTATTGCAGTGTAAGTCCTTTAAATTACTTTGTGTTATCCCTGACCTGTTCTTTTCATTTAAGTATAAGCCAGAAACAACATGGAAGTACTTCCCAGGGAGAAGAAAAACCCTTGATATTGCCCATTTTTGTGGTAGCATTTGCTTGGATTTTTAGGGGGTTTGTGGTTTTTTTGTGGGTTTTGGATTTGTTTTATTTATTTATTTATTTATTTATGCTTTATATTTCCATGAATCCAGTCATGATAATTTTATGTTAAAAAGCTTATTTTCCATATTATTTAAAAAATTACTTTCCATAACCTAGGTATGATAATTTTTAAAAATTCAAGAGCATGGCTTGCATGTTAATGAAGTGCAAGTCTTATATCAAAACTGACAGCAGCATTATTTGGAGTAGGATGTGTGGTGGAGCTAATCAGTATATTTTCACAGTGGAGGGAGGAGGAGAGGAGCTAATCAGTAGATTTTTTGCTGGTGATTTGCTTATTTAATATATCATTTGCCACAAAAAAAAACAAAAAAAAGGCAAAAAAAAACCAAAAAAACCAAACCACAATAGTATTGAGTTTACTTGACCAAGCTCCTTGTAGGTAATAGTCACTCTTTTGAAAGGTCAGCACAAGACCTCCAGCTCAGAAAGTCTTATTTTTGAAGAAGTGATTGATATAAAATTACTCTATATCTTTAAAGCAACCTACTAAACCAGCAGTAATAATCATATATATCAATAGACTTGTACATCACTGCTGTATGACAGCATGTGGGACACAGTTCAGATTGTAAATTCAACTTTGGCATTTACATTTATGAATTCTTGAAAGTAACTTACTCCTTCCATATCTGTAGCCTTAATGACAGAAAAAAAATGCTTTACTGAAGACCTAACAGTACAACATTTATGTACTGCTAGGCTTGCTTTAAATTATTTATAGGTATTGATATAATTAGCACTGGGAAATAACTATCTTAACAGACAAAAACATTTCAAAGAATAAATAAGTAAATTATTAGGTATTAACACCAACCTCTATATCTAGTCAGTTAGCACGAACTACATATATATGTTGAATTAATAGAACTATAATTGCAAATTTATTTTGAGGTATACCATACACTTAGTGATCACGCTAATTCATCTTGCCAATTTTTACAGTTCTGTCACTAGAAAATTCTGTTCATTTTTGCTCTTTATCAAATCTTAAAATACAGTTTTCACTGTCTCAAAGTACATTGAAAGTAAATTAAGGCATTAAGTATTGCTGAATGAATATGATTTTCAGAACTTACTACTAAATTCAGCTACGCATCCAAAAGTTTGATCCCTGTTTCCAAGAGGATAAATGTGGTCCTTATTTCCTCTGGAGCAGGGCAATGCCATTATGTAACACACTCTCCTCTCTGTAGTTTTTATTCTCACCCTTTTAGACTTTTTTCCCCTGTTATTTAATCTCTAGAGTTATCTCATTCAATTATAAGAGATAATTGATTTTAATAAGTGCTAATTGTTCTGCAGAAATTCTTCATATGCATACACATCCTTATATCCACACACGGAGGCATTCATGCTACAGAATTTAATATCAATTCCAGGGAAATTAGTTTGAGCTGCTTAACCGAAATAGCAATGATATGAAAATCCTGAGGGTTCTTGCTTACAAACATAGCAGGGAAAATAACATGTATAAGTCAAGATCACTAATATATAGAAGGTGCCTTTAAGTTATAGAACCACAGTTGGATATGTCTGCTGAGCAAAGTACCAGGGAAGGAGAATAGAAGGAAGGAGATGGTGGGAGGAAGGACTGTAGTCTGTCCTCTCAAGAGAGATGCCTTCAAAATGGGGCGTGCTTCTATCAAAACTGAATTCTAGGGAAGGGTTTCTCCTTGGTGCACTGGAGCAAGGCCTGGGACACAGCAGCACGTGGGGCCAGGACAGCCAGGGCTGGGGAACGCTCCTGCATGGCAATTGTTTGGATTGATCCTGCAGCCAATGCTTTCTGGTGGGTAACTTGGCTCCACGCTGACTCTCTGGGGAAAGATTATCATGGGATCTTTTTTCCCCATGCTTTCTTTCCTTTTCTTCCACTTTTTCTGCAAGAGCAGGTTTCATGAGTCATGTTAAAAATATTTTAATATCAGGGCAATATTGATTGACCATGAAGAAACCTACTCATGATAGTATACTCCAAGTAATACTATAAGTGAATAATGTTTTACAGTCACTTTGCATCAGTCTCTTCTTCCAGGTCCAATCCATCTGTATCCAGTTAGAAAAGACTCCTCCAAGGCAAGTTATTCATGGGTTCATCCCAATTCCCCTCTTTAGATCCTGTAAACAAATCCAATCACTGGCTGTTTAACATTTTTATTACATAAATTCCAACATGCAATAGAACATTACTGGGTACTGCTAATAATGGTGTGCCTTTCAGATGTATTTTCTTTTTGTCACGAAACCCCTTAAACCATATTCTAATAACTGTGTACAAGATAAAATTGGAAAGAAGCATCACATTCAACAACCGGAAGAAATATCTCTGTAGTGCTTTTTGTTGTTTCTGTTTTCATCTAAAGTAACCACCAGACATTTCAGTTCCTTCAAGGAAAAACAACCCATGTCTCCTGTGATAACCCAAACGTGCAAACATGCTGATAAATAAGATACATTTACAGTTCTTTTATTACTGTATTCTATGACAGGATCAAATAAACAGTATTTTGTGGAACATTACAACTTATAAAAAAGCTAAGCTACTGTCCAAAGATGCTGAAAAATTCCAGTATAAATACACTTTATTTGCAGCTGGCTCATGGATGATTAGGGCATCCCCACACTTTGACAATTTTCATATAATACTATGAAGAATTTCATGATTTTCCTTCATCTTACTGCTGCTGCCAGCTCAATACATCTTTTTCTAGTAAAAATTATACAAATCTTTGGTTTTTGCTCTTCTCATACAACATAAATCCTCGAGATAGTTTCATATATGTTAACTACAATCTTTCTTCTCCCCATCACCCCTCCCTGGAGTTCAACCAGCAAAACCTCAGATATATTGCACAGAGGAGGAGTGGAACATAAGGAAACATCACTTTGGTGAGATTTGAGTAATTTCTATTTATAAATATCTACCTGTATTTCTTTCACATAAGCAATAGTGAAAGACCGGGAAAAGGTTGGGTCATCAACTGGCATCTGTTTCTCTGCATGAGATGTCCCAAGAGAATAATATTTACTGAGCAAACATGAGTTACATGATGGACCATAATGTAGAATTTTCAAATTGTCTTGGCAGCTGTTCACCTGTTGAATAGCTCTGTGACTTTTTGAGGAATTATTTGCTTGATCCTGTCAAGGCAAAAGAAAGAATTTTGATATATACAAAAAGCCATCTATGCTTTTCTCTTTAATAATCCCCCTTCACAATATACTCATTTATGAAGCCTGACTTTACTGATGAGAAGGGACAGGCAGATCTTTGGCCTTAAGAGTTTGTCTCTGCCTTTTTTTTTTTTTTTAGAGGACTTTCTTTGGGTTAGATCTCTGATTTTTCCTCCTTTGCTTATCCTCAAGATATTCCCATTGCTCCCTGAGCCTCCTGGCGGCCTGGCTGCCATGAGTTTATTGATTCCTCTGTTAGAAGGGAGGCACAAGAAGAACATCCAAAACCTGTGTGCCCTCTTTATCCTTTCCCATGGTTCCCACTGGGGCCCTGTCCAATGGGATTACTCTCCAGCCTCTGTCCAAATTGATGATGATGGTGGCAGGGCATGCTGGAGTCCTTGCCTGCTCCCTTAGGGCACTGGGGAGGAAAATCCAAATACAACTTAAATGTTCTTGTAAAGCTGGAAATCCCACCAAAACTCATTTTCCTGGGTTTTTTTTCCGCTCTGCTCCTTTTTAATTTTATCACTTGTAGTGTAAATTTTTATGAGAAAAGACTAGCAAAAGAAGATAGTACATTTTTTGTGTGCCACTGCCTGTCATTTCCCCTGTTTTGCTATTACACTTAGGGGTTTATTCTCATTTAAAAATTCTATTTACTGTCCTTATGCTTCCTTTATCTCTGAATTTAATTTTTATGTGCTCTGATTATTTGAGCAATAAAATTTTCTTTGTATGGGTCAGGGTTTTGGGTTTTTTTGACATAAAGAGAAGAAATATAGTTCTTTGTAGTCTATCCCAGTAAGAAGCTTTTACAGGCAAGGAATAGTTACTACATTTTGAAAAACAAACCAAGAAATGAAAACTACCCTCCAGTTAAGAGCACAGTCCCTCACACAGAGGGCCTGTACCAGGGTTGAGGGCTACCTTTGTTATGAACTTAACTTCCATAACTTCAGAAAGCATTCAGAACACAAAATATGTTTTACTTAAAAAATTTAATCCAGATTAAATCCAGAAGATTGAAGCAAATCTCTCACTGGAGAGAGATTTGTGGTTATGATCCATAGGCTTGAAGTGAGCTGTGTGAAGTCCTCAGAGATGACAGTAAGAGTCCCAAAAGCTTGAAGGTGTCATTTTGCAGGACTGTGACCCTGAGACTGAGATTCTGCAAAGAACTTTTCAAAAAGCATCAAAAAGCTTTTTTCTATCCCTAAATTGTGTTGTGGATCCAAACCTGCTCCTAAATTAGGTACACATCTGATAACTTAAAACACACAATCTGCATGTGGAAGAGAGTAAAATCTTGTCTTTCTAATTTTGACAAATAGTTATATTTTGTTCTCCCTGCCATGAGTTAGGGCACACTATCGTTCTTTGTTTCTAGCAAGTAACTGAAGTATTATTAAGATTTTCTCTCCATTTTCTTAGAACTCCCCAGGGTCTATAGTTTTCTTTGCGGAAACAGTTGCCATTAAATATGCTGTATGTCAATGCAGCAGTGAGGTGGTTAATTTTGACTGAATATTATGCTATATAACCACTTGGCATTTAACTTGAAAAATGACTTTCTGCTTCACCTGTCAGCAGCCCAGTTCTCATCAAATAAGTGAGTGAGAAAAATTTTTAAATTTCAATTTCCTGATGCTATTAGACACTACTTCTTCCATACTTAAACAGTTTAGCAGTGCATGTACATGTTTTGGTATTCATGCCATGCATCACACTACATGCTATTACAATAGCTTTTTTGTTTAAAGGGTAAAGAGATGCATGGATCTTTATCTTGGGGTTAGGAAAATGTATTGCAGGAACATGGCCAATCAGGTTTCTGAATAACTTTGTAACATAGTACCATAACCCTGATGCAGTGCGAGGAATTTAAAACACTAGGTGCCTACAACTCCACGGAAAGAAAGCATTCTAGATGGAGACACCAGCACAGCAATCCTGCACTACACTTCCTCAGAAAACCGGTGCCTCGTGGAGTATTTGTCTGTTTTATTCTGCCAACTTCTAGACACATAATTCTGATAAATCCTGCAAAATATTTATTTTTGTAGTATATTTTAGAGATTTAAACCATTTTAATTTTACATTAATGTGTGTTTTCTTTGTTTCTGTTTCAAATACAATGAAATATATTAGTGGCTAATATATCCCCAAACAGTAAGTATTGCATTGATAGAGGGCAGGCACAAATGAGATTTCCCCATTTCCTTTTCATTTCTTATGCTACTTCACACAGTTTTCACTTTGCCACTAGTAAGTTTGGAGACATTTTACTCAGGTGAAAAAATGCTGTATTTTCCTTTAATTTTTTTGCATTATTTTTATTGCACATTGCAATATGTGTAAAACCATAGTTATATAGTAGCAAACATCAAACATAATTTTAAATTATAGTTCAGTGTAGCTATGAGCTGGTATCACTGAAGCCACTATTATTTGTTTATTCATTTTGTTAGTCTTGACAATTGACTCAGTCCAGTGAGTTCCAGAACAGTATGGACTGCAGCATTTACTGTCTTAAAAATAGATATACAGCAGACAGGTGGTACTTAGGGATCCAGGGGTGAAAATTACATGCTGGTATTTTAAGTCATGCTTATAGTGGAAAAAAAAAGAAAAAAGGCAGTGAGAGGGTAAATTCTACTACTTTTAAGAACATACCAAGTTATGGATTGGATTAATCTGTCTAGTATTTCCATTTTATTGTAGTGTAACTTTGCTGAAATGAAGAAAGTTTCATCAGCTTGAACAAGGCGTAAAGCCCAACCATGAATCAGGCCCAGCATTAAAAGAACTGCAGAACTGCCAGGTGTTTTTTAAGTGTCTCTATTCCTGGTAACACTCTTCAGGGGTTTTAGTCTTTCCAAAAATATGTGTTTTTCCATCTTGCAGCAGATCTCCACAGCAGAAGCTGTGGAGGAGAGCAGTCCCAGCATGTGTCTCTGCTTGGAGCACCACAGGGATCTTCTGCCATGGTGCATGTTTGTAGGCACAAAACCATATCTGGGAGGGAGCACAGCCTCCTGATCTTTGGATACAAATTTGTAACAAGGCAAGGTTGTAAGCAGGTGAGAATATTAGATATACCTTGTACCATGTGGAAATAAGTATAGTGGCTTAGTGACAGTGACAATGGAAACACCATGCCCTTAGGGTTGATTACAGTTATGCTTTCAAATTTAAAGGAATAACTATTTAATGCAACAGCAGTAGACACTTCTAACCTGTGGGTAAATTAGTATACTGCTTGTATAATGGTAGGTAGTTATTAACTTGATGGCATTGCCCTGGATTTACTCTGTGGTCGTTGAGCAGGGTTTGCCCTTCTTCTCCATCCCTGCCAGCATGGAGGTGCAGTGCGGGATGTCCCCTTTGGTGACCTGATTTTTCTCCACAGAAATGTCTGCTCTGCTTTCCCAGGCTGAGAAATGTGGAACCTCATCACTAGTTGTGGTGTTCTCTGTGTAAAGAAGGACATGTTTTACTATGCTGGTAGAAATGAGATTTTTTTTCCCCCCTTCTACTTATAAATATACCCACATTTAGGATTATGTTTTATAGGGTCTGCACATGAGCGTAGTGGGGGTCTCGCAGGACTCCACAACCTATGGACAATTTCTTCTGCTGCTGGCTGGGATTGAATATCATATCCATGTGGTAGTTTGTGCTCCAAAATCCTCAAGGGAAGAGTACAAGCTCTACAACCAGCCCTCTCACAAGATCATCTGCATTAAAACAGGGCGTGGGTTGAAAATTGAATCTTTCAGTGTCAGCTGGATGCTCCGAGGGTGACAGAAGTATTGGGGTTGTGAAGCCCCAATTCATGGTGGCTTGTGCAGCCCATGCACAGGTGAGGGTCTGGGAGAGCTGGACACTGCTTGTTTCCCAAGAGCTTATAGGAATCCACTTGGCAGTGACCACAGGGGAGAGCAAAAGTAACAAGGAGAGATGTATCAGTTGTTTCCAAATCAGTCCCAGGGTCAGGGTGGAATAGGACTGGTACAGACGAGAGCAAAAAGTTAAAGCAGCAAGGTGCAAAAATCTTTGAGCTATCCCAGGTGAACTCTTTGGCCACGGAGAAGTGTCAGTTTGGTGTTCCACCCATGCCAAGCAGCTCTTCTGGGAGGTGGCTTCATTAGCACCAGCTTTGCACTGCCCCAGGCACGACACACAGACACTGCCCTTCCTTCCCAGGGACTACAGAGCCCACCAAAATAACGTTCCATGTGCCAACATGTCCTGCAGAGGCCTGTGGAGGGATGATAATGGCTGTAAGACTTGTCAAAGTCTAATTAGTTGCTCACAGAAGAGAGATTTCAATTTTTTTGGCCAAATCTTTTTTGTTTGGACAGATCCCAAACCCTTGCTTCCTGGGAGCTTGCCTTAGCTGTTAAATCCGCAAAGGGCTGCTCTGTTGGATGACAGATTTTATTTTTAATTTTTTTCAATAATATTCTGCTTTACAATGGGATTTTTTTTTCAAGGTTAAATAAATGATAATTAGAGTTGAGGATGTTCTAACCCAATGGGTTGTATGGGATGTTTCCTCACTGACCTCCTTCATGTCAGCACCAAGGGGAGTGAGTTCATATATCACTGCAGAAAGCTCACGAGTCCCCTTGAAGCATTATGAAAATTGCTGTGCACAGCTATTTTGTTTCTGAAAGACAAATTCTGTGTAAAAGGTAAGAGACAACAGGTGAACAGACACAGTGCTATTGTGGCAGTGCAGGTCTGTACATCATCAGTTCCTGTACACTTGGTCAGAGCGTCAGGCAAGCATCAGTCAGTCCTGTGTCCTCCAGCCCTCCAGCCACAGATAAAGAAATTCAGACAGAGAAGTGCACAAATGTCCTTATGCAAAATCCCAGGCTCTCCAAATTGAGATTCATTAGTCCTATGTGCTCATACTCTTTGAAACCACGAGACTGGCACTTTCCACCCCAACTCCTGTTGATGGCTGAAGTCATAGAGTCATGGTGTGAATGAGACCAACATTAGGCTCAAGATCCCCAGACCTGCTGTGTGTGGAGTTGACTCATGTGGGAACCTGGGATAAGTGTGCCCTGCAGAGTTCATGGTCAAAATCTAGCTGGTCTGGCTTCATAAACTATCAGCTGAAAGGAAAATGGTTGCAAATGCTCTGATTCCCTCTCAGTGCAATAAATTAGGGAGAAAGACCATATCTCCTAATTCTGTTGTCATCCATTAACATCTCATCCATTACACATTTCTTTAATCATTGGAGGGTATTTGCAAATATTTAAAAATGCTTTCTCTTCCTTCAGGAATTTTTATATTGGGTTTTATGGAAGGTTTATAATAGAGCAAATAACAGTTTGGATGAAATTCTGGGAATTCTGCAGTGTGCTTCTGCATGATAATCATTATGAGATTGCTTCCCCACTGCTTGCTTAATGCAGCTGTCCAAGTTTTGTATTTACTGGGAATCCAATTTGTTTTAAGAAATTAACAAAACAAATACTTAAGTACTGTGCTGAACCTATCGTAAAGTTTTTATTCATTTTGGTGAGAAGGAAAAAAGCATTATAGTGCTTATGGAACAGCCTTTGAAGCCACATTTATGAAATTGAATCCCTACCAAAATAATTTGCTCGTGTTAATACAGATGCCGTATGGCATTGAAACAATTATTCTGTTGGTTTTGTCTCCAAATTGTGTCGAACTTTGCTGTGGCAGTGGACTAATATCTGCTCAGAGAGGCAGGCTGAGTGCCTGGTTATAGCAACAATGCCCCTGATCTGCAGAGATGCTGATGGGAACTGTGTGGTCCTTGGATACAGCGGCAATATTTATGCTCCTCAGAGGAGGGAGTGCCCTGGCACTCACAGACAGGGCTGCCCAGTCCTTCTGTCCTTTCTGTAGCCCAGCACATGAGATAATTTCTGTGCTCTTCAGGGCAGGCACTGTTTGTTAATCCCTGTGAACTCGGTCACTGTGGCATCGCTCCTCTGAATGTCCTTTGCTTAAAAGCACAGGGGAAAAAACAGGTCTTTCTGGTCACAGGAGCACTGTGTGTATTGTACTGGGCTTTCCAGCTCATTTCTCTCTCAGAGCCGCCTCTGAAAACTTCCTTCCTGCAGCTCAGTGGTGACTGTAACTCTGCAGCAGGTCCTGGTGACTTGCTGTGCTGGGGGTCATTGCAACCTCCCCCTACAGCCCCAGGACCTGCTGCACCAGGGACTGGCTCTGCTCTCTACCTTCATCCTCTCAAAATTGTGCAGATTTGGGTCTTTTTGCTTATGTGCACTTATAGGATCAGTTTCCCCCTGGAACAGTCTGTCTTTTGCTACCAAATTCTGAGCTCTCTCCTCAGGATAACTGGAATGGTCAGACATCCCTGTTTTCCAGGGTATGTGCTGGCATTTTTAAAAATGGCACCTGTAATTGTGCTCCTGCCAGCACAGGTAATGGGCATTAACAGGAAACAGAGGCGCATCTAAAAGGTTTGTTGGTTGTTGTTTCTTTTTTTAAGGAGAAAATACTTGCTAATGGCAAAAATTCAGCAGTGAAAGATAATACCTGATACCAACTTCCACCAAGTTTTGTTTAGGGTAGAGAAAAGGTCCTGGACCTCACAGCCCTCCACACTGTTGGATGAGACTGGTGCCAAGCTTGTACCCAGCAGGCTACATTTGTCTGTGCTTGGCAGCCCATGGCTTTTATTTCGCTTTTAAAAGTCTTTGTATTACAAAAAAAACCGCACTAGACCTCAACATTGTGCCCGACATGATCTTAAACCTCGTATCCTTGTTTCCTTGTGGGTATCCCTGCACACTTGACCAGGGAGCCAGAGCAGTACCCATACATAGGACTCTGTTTTCATGAGTGTAAACAATAACCTGTGAGATGGGAATGAGCAATGGGCAGTTCTGAAGAGTCCTTTAATTCTCTCAGACAACAGCTAGCATGTGGCTTCAGAATGTAAACCCTGTGCCAGTGATATGAGCAGGGTGTGTGTGGGGAGCCCTTATCACACCCCACAGTCAGCACAGGCAGCTGGGGGCTCACAGGGAGAGGCCATGGAAGCACAAAGTGTTGGGCACCAGTTTGAATTTGTGGTGGCAACAGGTGACATTTTCTTAAGGGGAATGAAGGAGGTGGGACTGCTGATTTGCCTTTGCCTTTTGGGGAGGATGGGAGTTTGGAGGGCTTTTTTTGCTTCTCAGTGCACAGGGCAGGGGAGCACGTCCTGGGCTCAGCCAGCCCCTGGGCCTCTCCAGTTGCACTTCTGGCAGAAGTTTTGTTGTTGTTGTTATTGTTGTTTATTTTTTTTTCTCCCTCATAGTGATGCAAACTCCTTTCCAGCTGCTTGTTGTTTCATAGTTACAAAATCTTCCCTGGGCAGTGAAAGGACAAAACAAGATTTCTGGCAATGAGTAGTTCTGCTGGTTTCTGAAGCTGGGGCTTTAAAATCTTTCTTAGTCTGATGGTCGAGTGTCTGAATCAGAATAAGCAAGTTTCAGATGTTTCTCCCTGCCTGTCCACTGATAGCTCAGGGTGAAAGAGTGAAAAACACTTCGCTTTAATCCACAGAACAACTTGCCTGACTCCAAACATTTCAGTCACGAGGGCTCTAACTGTAGAAATAGGTCTGTAGGTCTACAAATACCTAAGATTTCAAGATCAATCTAATTGTTTGTATGTTAATTTACACCAAGTTGCTTATATGTGAGTGTTGTCAGAGTTTGCTCCCTCTCCTTGGAGAAAGGAGCAGTACTAAAGTTTCCTCCCCGTGACGCTGACAGTGATGTGATCCTCCCCTCCATGTGGCTGCTTAATAACTCTCTTGCTACGTTGTGTGTTGGATGCTAACAGCAGGAAGCATTATTTTAGAAGATTTAAATTAGCAGATTTTATTTACCACACCAGTATTCTCACGAGGCATCTCACTTCTATCTAAAAGGGTTTTAAATTATCAGCTTTTATTTATCACAATGGTATGCTCCTGATTTATCACACTTTCCTGTGTCTTATTTACTCAGACCAATATGGCATAAAAATAGCTGTGTACTATGGAGAACTCAGAAACACTTGTGAATTTTCTGAAAGCAGGGGAAAATTGAAAACAGTTGAAAATATCAAAGAAACATTAACTGATACAACTTTTGAGTCTACTTTTGACTGTATATGCTATTGACAGCAATCAGGACAAGAGGACTAATTTAACATCTTTGGCAGTGCTGAGGAAAGCAGGGTTTGAATAAAAGTCTAAAATTTAAGGCACTTCAGCTGTAGTTAAGGCTCTATATTAAAGCTATACCAGTTGCAAGACAAACTGGTGGGAGCCTTTGGGCTTTGTGCCATTCAGTGGGCTGCTGTCTGGTTTCAGATGTCATTTCAGTTAAATCCCTGCGTAAAAAACCTTTAAGAGTATCTCATTTTACTTTTTTCATCTCTGTAACTGCTTCACTTTTTTTCTACTTATGGAAACATCAAAAGGAATTCAGGCTCCCTTGGTCATAGTCTGGACATCACGTTTTTATAGGAACAAAGAAAGACGTGGTGTGCCCTTCACACATGCTCATATTAAAAATTTATTAGGGAAGTCTCAACATCTTTCAATTATTAGGCAGATTTTAAGGCTCTGTAAGTAGTACAGTAGTAGTAAATGCCAGCTGATATTTTACAGAAATATTCTAAATAAAAATACTCTTTGATTGCAAGGGGGAGCAGAACCTCCAGGAACATATCTTCATTTTTGGTAGTTTAGTCCACAGTAACAAAAACCACATTGTACCAATCAGATATTTAATGAGCCTCTAACTCCATTTCTACCTTATCCCAAAGGTATAGCAAATAGTGCTGCTTTTTTAAAATATCAAGAAAACATCATTTGCTCTAAAATGTCCCTAAAAGCAGGTCTAAATTGCCAATAAAGGCTAGGTAATTGTATCAGCATGGATCAGAAAGCATTTCTCAGAACTGATGAAATAGTTTGCGGTATTGCAGAACCTGAATGATGCTCTCTGTACATTACACTGGAAATATCAGAGACTGGTCTCAGTTTAATTTGCTCACTACTGTGTATTTTGGATTCTCAGGAAATATTTCTCGCTAATGTCATTCTGTTTTTCTTTAAATGTAATTTGTTTGGGGAAAGTCAGACGATTTCTGCAATCATGGGTTCACTTGGAAGAACTTTTTGTTTGTTTTTTTTGATTACAGAATACTATTTTTCCAAGAAAATTGCATGTTTGAAAGTTCTGAAGTCCTGTATTCCTTATTGTGTTCAAGATTTTAAACATTTCAAATTTGAAGAATAATGATTTGCAAGATTGTTGCCCAGCTTATCAGCTCTGTCTCAGTAGTTATACAATCATTTGACAACCAAACACACATACAGTATAAATATTTAAGAAAAAGTAAATTCCATTAAGCTGCAGTGTGATAGATGCAGTAGTAGGTACTTATCTTTGAAATATTAAACTCTAGACATTTATATCCGTACAAAAAAGAGTTTCCTGCCATTTGATGAGAATTATGTGCCTGGCACTAATAAAATATTAAACTCCAATTTAAAAGATAAGTATCTTACCCACTTTTTTCATAATAAAACATTTTACAGTGCATATGAGAGCTAATATGCATCAGAATTTCCATACAATACTGTATTTACAAACTTTCATAAAAGTTTTGTGTCTGCATTTATTAGTTGCTGGCTCTATTTAAGCACTTATTATTTCATATAATGACATTGTGTGTTTCAATAATGCATGATAGAAGGTGTACAAACAGGCTTTGTTTTTTGTAGTGGAGTTTTCTTTTGTTACAGGCGACTGCTGCTAGTTAATTAAATGTAGATAGCCCCTGAAAATTGCATTATCCTTTTCTGTCCCTATTATATAAATTAATGTCAAACTGATGCAATGTTTCATGCTTAAAATAATAGATACATGTGTTAAAAATTATAGCCTGCAGTTTTCTTGTTTGACAATGTATTATTTTCTACTGGAAATGTCAGTTTCTAACCTTCTGTCAAGAATATTTTGCAAAGGGCAGTAAGCATTAAGTGTTAGTTATCAAATATAGTGTCTTTTGAAACTTGAACAATACTATCTGTGGAGGAAAAGTCATAATATAGAGTGTTTCTATTTTGAAAATAATTTCATAAAATGAAATGATCAACAGATGGTTACCACTAAAAAGAGAAGTTCTTTTATATGAAGAAAAGTCACCTTTTCCTGAATTTCAGTGTCACCTGCTCTGTTTTCAGCAAGTGGCTCATTTTACCTTTTCTTTTCCAACTCTTTATATAAAAGGGTGTGTTAAATTCAATTTTATTTTTTTTACTGTCAGATGTCATCCCATGAAGTCACCTGAAAGCTGCAAAAGCATTAATATGTTCTTCAGTGTCCTATCAAACTCCACGATCTCCCAGCTTTGCTTCACTACCTTAATTGAGCGATATCATATCGATGTCATTAAAAGAAGCTGTACAGTTAGGTTGCTTTTTCCTGTTCTCATAATTATCCTCTTTTACAATTTACAAAAATATTTCATTAGAGTCTTTGTACTACAGCTTTTTGTATTGTGATCAATGTCAGTAGACAACTGCCTTTTTTTAATTACTGAACTGGGTGATTAGAATTAATAAGCTATGAGATGTAAATACTGCCATTTCAAATAAACAAGAAAGCACTTAGAAACCAAAACAAAGCCTTTCACTGAACTCAGGCACAACATACTCTGAGAGATATGTGGTACAAGTGGTTCAGTATATTACTTGCTGTAAAGAAGGATGCACCTTGTTATTTTAAACAGCAAGATCCAGCAGCAGGTTTTCAGGCTTTGAGATATTCTTTTAAAAGGTGCAGCTTAAAAACTACCATATTTTCAGATCACAAAGGTCTTGTATATAAATTTTCTACTTTCCAACTGAAGAGACAGTTTTGTTCTCATAGAAATACTTTATAAACGACAGCTTTTTTTTCACTTTTCTTCTGTAAAGGACACTCTCCTACTCTCAAAGGCAGCAGGTTTCCACAGGGCCATCAACTGTTGCTGTTATAAAGCAGGGTTTTTTACCTTTCTTTGTATATGCAGCCTATAACATTCAAGATATGCAATAGAAATTCGGGGTTTGGGTTAAGAACTAAAAAATACTGGGTTTTTAAGAGCAGCAGGTACATGTAGGTATAACAAGGAAATTTCCTTCCACCTCATGGATCCTTATCTTTTTTCCTGCAAATTCTGCTCGTACAGATGGCAAGGTGCATATACACGTGCACTTGTGCATCACTAATAACTTCACTGGCTTGTTTTTAAATAGGTTATAAATATTATTTTGAGTAAGATCTACTTGTAAGAAGGATGCATTTTTGTAGTTTCACATGAACTTTTCAATAATTTCCTTACATGCCTATTTTTACTCTTTTCAGAAGATATCTATTAGCATTGCAGTGTTTTGTAAACTCTTTAATAATAAAAAAACCTGTTACGATCACAAAGCTGGGGAAATGGTGCCTAATTGCGGACAGGATAAACTGCACTTAATATCTGTTGTCAACAAAGCAATTTGCCAGATGATATCTTTAAATCCTCTCCTTAAATTGTTTCTAGTACAAATTACTGTAAATTGTTATATTCAAGAGTCTATTCCAAAGAGCTGCCTTTAAAAAAAAAACAAACGTAAAAGATTACAAAAACCCGCAGCAATTAGCTAAATCTGTGTTAGCAGGATCAGGATTTATTTAGCTTTCTTTCGTGGAGGTCTCTGTGATCCCTTTCAGAGCAGTCTCCAGCAGCTCAGTGTTTTGAGAGCAGCGTGTGCTGTCTCCGTGATTCCATTAGCGCGGCTGCCCAGCGCTCTTACGAGGTTACATGTCTGTTGCCCCCAGGCACTGCTCACACCCAGTGCAGTGGGACCAGGACCTTCTCCTTCCCCACGGCCTCCCGATGGGATGTGGGGGACCCCTGGAGCTGGGACCACCCTCCCTCTGCCCCCTGTGCTGTGGCAGTGCTGCCCCAGGTGGTCACTCGGGTCCCTCCGTGGTCTGTGGCTCCAGATCTCAAGGCTCTTCACCTTCACTCTTGCAACTGGGGATTTTTCATTTCTCCCCTTCTTAAATCTTTTTGCAGTGAGAGGTTTCAAGTCAAATGTGTTTCTGCACACTTTTCCTGAGAAGGCAGATTTACATATGCATTAGGTTCACTTTATCGGAATGCACACACAGCAATGACACATCTCATTGACAATGTGCTGTCTGATGGATAACTCCATACAAAACACATATTTGAAAGGAAAATAGGAGGAGGAATAGGATTAAGAGTCTGTACATAAGTGACATCATGTTTTGTGAAGATGAACTGCAGGAATGTCTTGCCCTACTTCATATTTTTGGATTATTCAAAGATCCAACAAGTGTTTTGCAAGGGTAAGAAGCTCATTGCTGTACACTATCATCAGACAGAAATTGCTAGGACCGAGTTTGTCTGTACATGAAATCATTATATGCTTATTTGATAATGAAAATACTTTAAAAAAAAAAAGCAGCTTGGATTTTGCCTGCTCCTGCAAACTTTGATTTTCACTGCCACACCACCACGTAAGACTAATTCCATGTCCAGGCAGTGCAGCACTGTGTTTTTGTCTTTCAAAGGTGAGCAGCAGGGGTTAAATATTGTGGGTTAATTGTGTTCTGAGACATGGGTAACAGAAGCATTGCATTTCCATCCGGGTGGCTGCTGTGGTCTGTCTGCAGGTCTCTCCTGCCAGGCTGGTGTCGGGCACTTTGCTTGGCTGGAAGGAAGTGGGATGAGAGCCGGCAGAGTGACCACTTGTCAGCTTTATAGGATGTCAGTGATTAAGAGGTCTGGAGGATTTTAGATGCCAAAGTGTATATTCCAACATTCCTGCAAGGGGAATGTCCATGCACTGCCAGCCATCCTTCTTACTGCACTGTACAGGCTTCTTCTTGCTTCTTTTCTCCCTTTCTGTTTCTTGATTTCAAGCGGTTTTAATAATTTAAAATATATACAGCTCTGACCCAAGTTAGTTCCTTCTCTAGGTGCATGGAAAAAAAAATAATATTTGGTTGAACAGGAAAAGTATAAATATAATTCAGTGGTGTTTCTAGGGGCAGATGAATTGCTTCTGGGGTTTACTACCATCACCAAGGATGGATGGGGCAGCAACACCTCCAAAGCACAGAGCTGCAACCCTGAAAAGTTGTGGCATTGAGCTCAGTAACCTTTGCAGGTTTTTCTCTCTGTTTTACCAGGGTGACTGGTCACTCAGGACGGTCTCTTGTTTATTTTTCCACTGAAGGGAGATGCTACCCATCCTTGCCAAGTCTACAGAATAAAAATTTCTGATTAATTTCATGTAGACCCCCCCTTCGTGATAACAGTGTTTTCTGTGGGGATAATATTGGTCACACTCAGGTCTCTGAGCTACACCTTTGTTCCTCATTCCTGCTGGCCATCAGGGAAAGCTTGCACAGAAGTGCACTCCAGTGCAATTTTACCTTGGGAGTGAAAAATGCTTGGATTCTGCCTTGGCTTGTTCATTTAGTGTCTCGGTGAGATAGTACATATCTTTGAATTCCTACCTCAGATTTCCCCTCTATAAAATGGGACAATAATACTGTCTCTGTGCCTTTCAAGGAGAGTCTTCTAAGGGTCTGTTAATAAATGTCAGTGATGTACTTTAGAGATCCTCTAAGGAGTATCCTGTGGAAGTATACAATGAATTATTGACTCTCTCTTTCTGACCCACTCTCTAACACACATTCACACCCTGAAATCCCTTAGAAATAAGGTGCACTACAGTTTTAAATTACACTGGTTTCTGAAAATATAAGCATTTAGGCACCCAGCTACTTTTATATATATATATACAGGTGTTACTTTTAATCTCTCTCTATATATATATATTTATATGGGGTAACCTGTCTTAATGGGAAAGTTGACTATTTGTATACTAAGCAGGCAGATTTTGTCAATTATAAACCCAACTTTTACAAAAATAGGAATCTTCATTCCCACCCCCCCTAAAAAAAATAACTTCTAAAATGAGGCAGGAGTGTTGGCTGTGATTTAAAATATATCTAATTCTTGGGTGAATCACAAAGCCCCTTTAGTCCACTAGGGATCTGAGGGACTTCCAGGACTAGGAAGGATCATGGGAGAAAAATGCTCCAACTTCTTCATCCCCTGGGGAATGAGGGAGAGTAAATAGAGATGACAGATGTTGTTCATGTCAACCAGCACATCCTGGTACGGCTACAGCCCAATGGCTACGAGCACCTAAGAAACTACATAGCTTTGATTAGGGCTTACTATTTCTGGTTTGGGGGGCTGGCCATTCACATAGCAGACACCTCAGAGACTGGCTTCAGGATGGGGCTCAGCATTGTCTTAAACCCATCTCCAAAGATGAGCTCTGATTTCATATTTGTCATCAATGATTGAGAGTGTTTAGAACATCTGCAGATCAGCTGTGTAAGTGCCTATGTGTTGGTTTACATGAAGAAGAGAGCAAAAGTTTTCATTTGAATACTTTTTAAAATGTTTGTGCGTGAAAAAAGAGGATCAGCAATGCTAAAATATTGTTAAATTCTTCTTGGCTGAACTAGATTGTTCACACAGAGGAAGAAAGGTAACAAAAACATCCACAAAATTTCTTACTGTTTCACCCCCATATTTTCCAACAATGTCATTTCACTGTCTTCGTTTAGTGTTTCATCCAGACATTTTCAAAACAGATAATGTTGTTTTATTTCACTTGACTTTATTCTGTATTTTCTTTCTATTTTTGTTGGTTATTTATTTTTTTCATTTACTTTTAATCTAAATGAAAAAATGATTTGAAATAAATACAATGTCTTTATCCTCTAAGGATTTTTTTTTTCTATTCTTGCAGTTTACCAACAGGTTTGGGGAAAAAAAGATTGTCTTCACTCAACTGAAGTTTATTTTGTTGTTCTAGGCCTGTCATGGAGTAAAAAAATCTCATTTACAAGCATGGTTCTGTATAGACCTGACCTGTGACATCAAGGCTTCTCAGCCATATATGCAAAACTAAATGTTGCTGGGTAAGGATGCCAGCTCAGGGCAAAACCTGGGCCAAAACAGTCCCTTGGAATGGAGGGAATTGGGAAGGAGAGATCCTTAAGGAAGGAGGTCAGCAGTATGGGCTACCCTCCCAGCATTTGGGGATGGAAAAGGAAAGGCCGATGGTGGGACCATAAAACCTGAGGTGCTGTAACCAGCAGCAGCCTTCATTGACACCTGTACTTTTGTTCTAAAATTGGGATGGGAAAAAGAAATGATCGCTGTGTCTCTTGTAAGATACAGCCTTGATTTATAAGTGGTGTTATTATCCATCTTCATTTGGTACACATTTTTAAGAGCCTATGTATGACTTCACCTTGGTCTCTCAGCAGCTTGTGGGCAGTACTCTGGGGAGAGCTTCCTCCTCCTTATTGTGTGAGTTGATTCTGGAAAACAGAAATGGTTCATAGGAGAAATCACAATCTCATGAGCTATAGGAGGGTTTAAGGGTAGATATTTAATTTTTGCTTGTTTGAGATACTTGCACGTGACAGGTTGGCCTTGCTGGCCTGGCTTACATGGGAAATCAGTGAGGCATTTATGGATGCTCTTGCCTTGGAGAAGATGTCAAAATGATTGTAGACCATTAAAGACAGTCTAATATACCTTGAGGTTAACTTACACACTGGTGATGAGTATCAGGATTTCCATAATTGTTTGGCAAGTATCCTCTCTATTTATGTAGCCAACCATTGATATTCATAGCATAAAAACTGGTTATTCAGCTAAAACCCCTGTGCAATCAATCAGTGATACAGTCTATCAAATGTCTCAGTCAGCCTGTATTCATTACTATGTTGGCTTTTTTTTCATTTGGAGACGTTTGGGATGACTCAATTTCTCTAATCTTCTAGCATTCCCTCTGTCTTTAGAGGGGAATTTGTAATTGTTGAATTATTCTTGGCCATCCTTCATTCGGAATTTATGTTGTAATTTCAGCAAAAGCCAGACCTTGTACGGCAGTTTTCATCTTTTTCAAGGCTGCTTCTATTTCTTGAAATGCTGGAGGGTTTCCAATTATTCCTTCTGGTCGCTTTGGATGTGAATTGTAACAGATCATCCCAGAGTCGTGGTTCAACATTGTTAAGCTTATCAATATAAATATAATGTTAAACCCTTTTTAGATAATTGGGGGCTAGGTGTGAAAATGTGACCAATTTATGCATAAATTGGTCCTACACTTCTCTTTTTTCCCTTATCAGAAAAAATATCATCATGAACAGGTTTCAGCCTGTTCCTTGTCAGGGCTTCTTCTATACCTGTTAACGGTTGATTAGGTTGTTATATCACATTTCAATACCTGCTTAACCTGATGCCAGTCAACTATGCAAACAAAATTCATTAAGGCAAACAGAAGACTCTGAGCTGGAATTGTAAGGCAAAAAAGAGGAAAAAAAAAAGGGTTGACACATCAGCTCCTACTGTACGAAACAATGAAACCTTATAAATCTGTATATTGGAAGAGCACTGGATCATAAGTAAAACTGAAAATGAGGAATGAGGTAACAAGCAGAGGAGCCTCTATACCCAGCCTTTCATACCTGCCGGTGTGTGTCTCTCTGCCAGGCACATGGGGGGCAGTTTCAGGGGGGCAGCTGAATATGTGACCTCACTGGTTTGTGCCCCGGTTCCAGTTGGTGTTTGCCATTGCATTTCTCAGAGTAGTTTGTCTTTTTCACCGTGCTTATTATGTTCATAGGAGGCTCGTTTGTAGCCTATCATTATGATGAAGTGAAGTTTAAAATTACATTGGGAGCCTGCTTAAGGACCATCACGTAGGTCCAGGGAGAGGGCTTATCCAGCCTGCTCAGCCCCAGCTCAGCCCTGGCGGTCCATTATTCATGCTGACCAAAGCAGGAGAGCTTGGATGGGCAAGGGAAGGACTGCAGTGCCCACTGTGGGCAGCAAGGCTTTGGGCAGGGACACAAAATGCACCAGAGGGAATGTTCATTGGTCAATTATTCTTTCAGAAATATCAAGAATAAGAGGGTTGAAGCAGGACAAGTTTTGCATTCAAACACATTATTTCTGGAATTCTTTGGAGAATTCTAGAGCAAGGCAAGAGCTTTGGAAAACTTTTCATACTTATCCAGTGCCAGCTTTGGATTTGTGGCTTGAGGTGTGTGAATGCCTGCAAAAGAAAAAGTGTGGTTTATTTTGGTAGTGTCTAGTCTTTTAATTTAATATATAAAAAGAATGCCATCTTAGTACTAAATATAACAAATAGAAACTGGATTGTGAAAGAGAGGCTGTCCCTACTTACTAAATATGCAAATTCACATGAAAAGACTAAAATACCTCTTACAACAGAATCATGACAGTAATTTGTCCCTTGTTGGAATACATCAATTTTACCCCCTCCCTTTCTACCTTTGGAGAAGAGGGAGCTGGAATTAAATTTGTCTTGATTCTAAAACATCTATAGAAAAATATGAAATAGGCCATATCCTCAAACAGTTCCTGTTCTTTCAGAATTTTTCTGTTAAGAGCTTAGAGTGTTTTAATGAATTGTGCTGAAGGGCATCATTACCTTCTCCCTAATACTAGTTCTTTTGGGTCAAGAAGGGGAATTGTTTGGAAGAATGATTTCTACCAAGTATGTTTTGGTGGTTAAGGTAAAATTCAAGAACACTAAGTTTGTTTGCATAGCTTTATTTATATAAATGATCCCACACCTAAGCAATTTCAGCATCACCATTGTGCATGTTCCACACACACCTGAGCCCAGGGGCACAGTTTCAGCATCAGAATTTCATACTGAGTTGGATATTTGGCCCACATAGTTTAAGAAAACAGAAAATCTGGTGATATGCATTTAATAGCAATATAAAAATAAAACCCAATAAAAATAATGAGAATTATATATCTATTGGGAGAACATTAAAGTCATAATGGTGCAAATGGGCTTTGGATAATTGATAATACCGATGGAGAAAATTGTTTTCAGTTCCCCCTCCTTTGCAGTAAAATACAGCTGCATTTAAAGAGAAGGAAAAAGAACTTTATTCTTTTTTTTCTGTTGGCAAACAATAACAGGGCTTTGACCAGCATCTCTTAGTAAACCTCAAAGCCACATTGAAAATGAGTGTGAAAGTGAGTTTGCTTCGTTGGCATCTAGAGCAGCAGCAGGTTCCACCTTGGGAACTGTGGAATGGTGGAAGGATGTCGCCTCTTGGCTACAACCTTGCTGATCACTGCAAACCCGAGTAAAGGTTAATCATTCTTAATCTGTGGTTTTACTGAACCAGTGTCTTCCTGCTGCTGCTGCAGTTCTGTTGCAGCTGTGGAGCAGGAGGCAGCTCCCTCAGCTGATTTGCATCGAGCCTTAATGCAGTTACCTTCCTTTGGCAACTGGAGATGGGGGCAAGAGAAGAAGGAGGCTGTCCTGTTTCTCTCCTGCCACCACCACAGGTAATGGGGTTTTGTCTGTATAGTGCTGGGGCAACTTGTAAAGGCTCTGTGGGAGGGCGGAGTAAAGGATGCTCTGGTCCTCTGTGTTATTTGAAGTCACTGGTCTTACTCCATCACTTGCTGAGTTTATTAACCCACCTACATCCAGTCACACCCCAAATTAATGAGGAATTGCTATCTTGAGGTATCTTCATTGAAAATGCAAAAAGCCTCTATTTGGGCTCATGGATGGTGAGGTAGATGTCCATGATTTTGTCCCAGTTAGGTTTACATGAGACCCATCCTGTTACAAAGCTTCCCTGTGATCTGTTTTCATCTTAAAGCACAAAAATGCAAAAAACCGAATTTGACTAGTGAAAGAAGGTTTTGAGGTTTATTTTTTGAGAAAAGACTATTTTAGCATTCTCAGGGTAAGTGTAGACTGAAGTGGGCAAGCTCTTACGCAGCCATGGAGTAATGGAAAACAGGAGCAGGTGGCAGAAGTGCCAAAGCGAAATATATTCTATAAACAAAATGATCAAGAAAGAAATTCCATCCAGGCCAGCTGGACTGGCCAGCTAGTCAGTCTGTAAGGGACAATGCTCTTCTGTTCAAGAGCTTGCCAGGCTATATTTAATGCAGTGGATTTTTAGATGAAGTCTCTAAATATTCTGTTTTCTCCTGCAAAGCAAAGGGAAGCAATAAGTCAGCATAGCTGAAATTTAAAACATAGATTTTGACTCGCAAAAAAAAAAATGTTTCTTTCTAGTATTGGAACAGAAATCTTGTAATTTCTTTTAATATTTGTTTAGTCTTTCTGTGCTTTGGATTCTTCAACTTATAAAAAGGATACCTCTATTTAGTTGCCTGGATTGTTGCATGAATGATTGTTGCACTGAAACTTAGATAATATAATATTTATGAAGTATTTTCAGATCATTGAGTAGTAGACAATTTGGAAAACTTCTATTGTACAGAATCTTAACTAAATCTCTATTTTCTGTCAAAGTATGTCTCTTCAGATTTTGAACAAGAAAGTGTTTGTGGCTTTGTGCTTATGAATTAGTCTGTATTAGGTTGGTTTTACAATTGAACAAGTTAAGAAAAGATTGGAAATATGTTACTGAGGCCCAGCCAGCAGCCAATAAAATAGGATAACCAACGGTGTCCCTGAAGTCTCACTGTCATGGAGACTAGAGACACTTTTCTGGGGCTTTGTTGATGATTTTGACAGTGTAGATGGGTGTAGATTAAGTTCTATCTACTTCTTTTACCTATAATGTGCCCGTTGTGCTAATCACTTCACCCGTGCTTTGACAACTAATTGCCATGGTAGTTAAAAAGTTGCAAGAAGAGTGGCCAAGCATTCCAGGATGCCAGCTCGTCAGTGCTGGGGCCCACCCATGGAATTTAGTAGGTATTTGTAAAGGAATACCATCAGATAAGCAAAGGTGACTTTAGTTTTAAGATGTATATCCTTTTTAGAGCAAGCTTCCTATTGGTCATACTGTGGTAAGATGAGTTTTTTTGCAATGTCTACTGCTATCCCCTCTGTTATTGCTGCAAATACACCTTTCATGGCTGAAACTGAAAAACATACAGCACAAAAAGAACTGTACATACATGGCAGCTCTTCATCCTGGAGTGCATTTAGGGTGATGGTTCAAACAAGTAATAAAGGATAAAAGGAAAATAGATGTCTCATGCAAATATGCTCCCATTTACTTGTAATGGAAGGCAGGATCTGACTTTGCCTTACAGCTTCTGGGTAATCCAGTGCTGCTGGAAATGCCATTAGTACCCACCCATGAAATGTGACCTGAGCTGTTCAGGGCAGGGACACTCTGGAGGGTGAGTCCTGTGATATCCCACCAGGTCCCTGCTGTGTTCAGAGCCACTGCTGCAGGCTCTGGTGCCACGTTATGGACTCACAAGTGATGGCAAGTGTGGGCCGACAGAGAAAACACAGAATTTAGCACGAGGAGAAATCTATGCTTGAATCTTATTGCAGCATGTTATCTGACTCCTCTGACTGCAGCATGTGACTGAATTAAAGTGAATGATGAAATTAGGTACAGTCGTTTTCATAAGCAGAAGTCAGTTACAAAGTGCTTCCAGATGTATGTTTAATGTATTTCTGTTTTATTATGGTGTCTATTTGATGTACGTGGTACTGACTAAATGGTTAAAAACACTGCAATGTGTACAGAAGTATATTGTACTCAATTCTTTCCAAAAGTGTCAGTGTTGATAACTAAAAACTGAAATACTGCAATCTAATCAACAGTGCTTTTATGGGCCTATGAGCATAGGCTTTTAACATTTGGGTAACTCTACTGTTTGTAGACATAAAAAAAAATGGCCCTAAAATTATTTTAGGATTGTAGGTTTAATATAGGGAACTAGATAAAGCTACAAAAAATAAATCAGAGTCGAATTATTTCTGGCATCACATCTGCCAGGCCCATCAAGAAACAGATATTTTACATGCCTGCTTCATGGGATTCAGGAAACCAGCACTCTGCTCAGCTGGATTGATCAGGTGGACTCACAAAATTTATCTCCTTGGCTCTCTATTTTCTGATATCTTATTTTATGGCCTACAGCCATACCATTCTGGTTTCAGATCCTATCAGGTGTCACAAACCACACTGTATCCAGAACAATGCTTACACCCGTCAAGTCCAAGTGTAGGAAATATTGCTGGAGAATAGGTGGGTATCACTTCTTTTAGAGTTTGTAATGGGCAGATGCTCCATCACACTCTTATCAGACGCTGTATGTTGCAGGCACTTGGTTACAGCTAATACGTAAAACTGGCATTTTGACTTGTAAAGATACATGACCAGTCTTATAAAAGAAGATGGTTAATCTAAAAATCTTACCTTTTTCTTTTGTTGTTGTTGTTGTGTTTTTGGAGGTTTTAGTTGTTTGTTTGCCACCTAAAATTCTACATTTAGTGCAGTTACATGTGGTGCACTTTCTGTGTTCAACGCTGTGACAGAGGGTCATGCTGAAAGTTACTTGGCTCTATGTCACAGTCTTCTGGAGTTGACAGAGTGGATTCTGTGATTGTCAGGAGAGGCAAATTTGTCATGTCCAGAGAGCCAGATCCTGATAACTGTGGCTGACCGTGGTCCAGGCAATACACTCAACCCACAGCAGTACTGCCCAAAGCATATGGGACTAAACTTCTGATCATCAGCACAACGTATCCCTGGAGCATGTGATCATTACACCTCTTATCACTCTGTGGGACAATATTGCTTTTTTGTTTTCTTCTTTAACCATATCTTTTTCTTGTTCCTTTTTTTCAGTCTTTTTCCCTTCTACATTTCCCTCGGGGAGCAAAATTCTGATTTCTCTCAGGAGAGCCAACTTTTCAGTTCTCCTTATCTGCTAAGATTATTAGCAATTAAGTAGGTAATGTTAACATGTACCGAGTGATAATTGACCCTAATTAGATGAAAGGGGCTACACACAAGGGTGAAAAATTCAGTTTCTCACAGGTGGTATTATAAGTATTTGGTTTTTCAGACAGAAAAGCCCAACAAATACTCATCTATAGCAAGATGATGTATAGAGGTTTCTCTGCCACATGGGTGAGGACTTTGACATTTTAAAACGAGAATTCAATTTCTATAGAGTCTGAAATGTGAATATATTGGATGGGCTTAATTTGATACAATGCCATAATGGTTTAGGTTGCTGCCATGTACAGATTAGGGTGTATTTAAAAAACATCTGTTTTAAATTACACATTTAAATTTCTGAGTTCAGGGGTGGTCACCATGAAAAGGACAAATGGGCTATTTACTGTGATGTAATAACTCTTGGAGTGATTGAGGCCTAATTCTTCAGTTTGTAAGATCCCAAAGTTTGCAATGCTGGACAAAGCTGTAGGTAGGGGTGTGTTTGAGAAGCACATACAATGCTGTGCAAATAATCCTGTTTCTCAGAGTCATGAATAAACCCCATGATTCTCATAATTATTTTTTTTCCTTAGAGGAGATCACAAGTTCAGTGAATTTGCTTGAGAAATTTAATTCATTTTCACCAGGACACTATTTTTGGTAAGTTTTTTTCCCCTCTACTGTGCAGTTTACCAGATGTATTCCATGCCATTTTTTTTTTCTATGACTTTTGAGGATGGGAAGAAGGGGAAGCTGGAAGCAATAATCCCCTTGGATAACTCACAGCCTGAGACGGGACACCAGAGCAATGTACCAAACCCTAGAGCTGGGATGGAGAATCTGCTTTCTCAGAGCCATGTTTGGTCCTTAAAACCCCCAAAGCTGATGGCTTGAGAGTGAGGTGGAAAACTCTGTTGCAGGGCAGAGCAGTTGGGTCTGGTTTGTTGTCCCTTCATGGTGCAGAAAGGCTGCAGGAGCAGTTGGGGGAATAGGATCAGGACAACTGAGGAGCTCAGCCTGTGAGATTTGTGCTCCCAAAACCCCTCTGCCTTTCCAGAGGCTTTTCTCCTTTGCTTGAGAGGGTCAAAGCTTACCCCCCTTGAATTCAGTGGACTACCAGGATGAGCAGAGGGAATCAATACACAGTGCAGTATGAATTTAATATATGTAAGCTGCACAGCATTTTTAATCAGCTATATATTTATTGTAGTGAAGAGTAACAAATTACAGTACCACTAGCACACAAAAGCTTATGGCATTCCATTATTCTTAATTAATAGGTAAGTGCAAGCCTTTTTTATTTATACTGGAGGAGATCTTGTGACTAATTTGGTTGCAAATGTATCTGTAAGAAGGGAAAAAATGTATATCTATTTATTTTGCTAGTTTAATAATAGAGCACTCATTCTTCCCTTTTAGCTTTTTGATTGTTACTTGGTTTGCCATCAAATATTAGCATTTGGTTTTGCATATATTTCAAAGACATCCACTCTTATAAGGAAAACAAACTTGTTTGTAACAAACAAACTAATAAAATGCATCTGGAATCTAAAGTGAACTCTGGAAGCAACACTTGAGTCCTTTTACCTGAAATCTCGTCCAAAAATGTGCCACTGGAATGATCAGAAGATCATTAAAAGAAGAGCCTAAGAGCAGGTGACATATTTTGTTGATCCATTCAGTGGTCTCCCTTTCCTTCCATGTAGGAAAGCAGATGGACACAGGTCTCAACAAAACCTATGAGTCTTCTTTTGGAGCTTCATTGTTAATTCTGGGGAGGTGAAATCAACTGTGTCAAGTAATTTTTATCCTTTAACAGAATTTAACTATTCCATAATTAGTAATTAGAGTCTTTGCATACTTTCCATATTAAGATCAAAAAGCTCTTGGGGAAATTTAAATGGAGTCTTAAAAAACAGAAATTTATATTTAATGTCTTCAGTTTTGGTTTAGCTTCCTAAACAGAAAGAGCCATTCCTATGTGGTATCAGTTGGAATTGGGGAAGCTGACTTCTGAATATTAACCTGCTTTACTGTATGTGATATGATTTGGAAGATGGTCTTTAAGATGCTATTGAAAAAAAAAAAGAAAGAAATATGAAAGGTTTAAGCTATTTAAATAAATAAGAAATTAATAGAAATCTCTTAATATTCAATTTTACTTTTATTTGTTGCAGGTATTTTTACAGATTTTGATCAGTACCATGAGAATGTGTTCTTAATATAAACGTGATGGAGTTCTGATGTTTTAACAGAACAGCAGGAGATATGGGACCTTCTCAAGGTAAGCAGTGGAATTTTTTCAGTTCTCAGAGCAACAAAATAAGAAGTTTTCTTTGGAGGGAAGTTGTGTGTACACAGTTTTTCTGAATATCTTTTGAAATGAGTATTCAAGTCTGGAAGTGGGTGACTAACTTAGGTTACTATTATGTGAAAATTTGGTCGAGAATCTGTGCTTGTTATATGTCTTGGAAAATGTTTTTTAATATTACTCACCACAACTTAGATCTAGATCTTGAAATTCTTATAGTCTCCAAGTTTGAAACATTTGAATTTTTATGCACTGAGCTATAATGATTCTCCACAGGGTGCTGTTGTTGGTGGCCTGGGTTGTGGTAGATACCTGAAATTGCCCATTTCCTTCTAATCATTCTCAAAACCCGATGTGGTTTTTTTTCAGAGTATCTTTCTGGGCTGCTTTGTTTAGTACAGAAGTTCATTTGCTTGAGAGGAAGAATGTGCTGCCAGAGATGGTCAGAGAAGGTAATTTTTTTAATGAAGTGTGGTGCAATTACTAATTTCAGAAGTAATCCTTACATATGCTAATGTGTCTTGCCTCCTCTGTGAGGAATAGATGGATTGCAGTCCCAGCAGGGCAGAGCATCACTGTTTGGTGAGCAAAGGCCTGTCAAGCCATTTTTGTCTGCGTGGTGATGGTGAAACTTTGCTTAAAGTAACATCACATACAGCAAAAAATATAAGCAGCCCACTCCTGCTGAGCTTTCCAGGACTTACTGCTGGGAGTAAATGTTCAAAAACAATGCAGAACTTGATCAAGAACTGATAATTGAAAAGATGACACGACCTAATTTGAGAAGGGTTATATCTTCACGTGCCCCACACTTGTGTAGTTCAAAATAGTACACATCTTGTCCCT
Organism: Neopelma chrysocephalum; assembly: GCF_003984885.1. Classification (NCBI taxonomy): domain Eukaryota; kingdom Metazoa; phylum Chordata; class Aves; order Passeriformes; family Pipridae; genus Neopelma; species Neopelma chrysocephalum. The sequence goes on from NW_020897783.1 coordinate 1,230,640, forward strand.
TTAACTTCAGGTGTATGTGTCTTGTCTGGTTCTTGGAAGTGACTGTGTACAGGCAGAGCATAATTGGCAGCCTGTGACATCCCTGTCTGCAAGTGTCTCTCTAAATGCAGCGTATTTCAGCCTTTATCTAGTGATGGCTGTTACCTGAGAGAAGCCCAGGGCCATCTCAAAGGGCTTGTAGCAGCTAATTGTGCCTGTTAGGACTAGCAATTAGCTGGGGATCTCTCCACTAGGCAGCTCCGACACCCACTGGCTTTCAGCTCTCTTCACGTCCTTCCAGTTAACTAGCTGTGCCAGGCAGAGGAGACAGGGACAGGTAGGGAAGCGTCGTGCTGGGAAAGGAAGAGGAGGGATGTGTGCGGGACCTCTGGGGAAAAAATAGACACTGGGTTGTAATGACACACCAAACCACGGCCCGATTCCTGCAGAAGCAAAGCACCTCGTTTGTAGGTGTGGGAAGCTACAGCCCAGGCAGCACTTCGGCTTTAAGAAAATAATAAAATCTAATTACGTACAGGTCATAAAAAAGATCACGTACATATGGTGGTTACTGGTTACCATGGTGCAAACAATGGTTTCAATGGAAACATGAAGCAGAACATCGGAGAATTAAGATAATAAATCAGTTTCATTGAATAATAAAGCTTTGCACTTACCCATTAATTAAGGATAATCGTATGCCATAAGCTTTTGTGTGCTAGAAGTAATGTGTTACTCTTTACCATAAATATATAGATGATTAAAAATTCAATACACCTTACAGGTAGCAAATTCATACCTTCCTCTCTCTGTATGTATTACAAATGAAAGATGTAAGCGTTCTTTTTACACTTATTATTTTTTGGATTGGGATAGAGCGTTTCAATTACCCGACAGAATTTGAGGTTTCAATAGTGATTGGAAGACTTAGGAAAATCAACTTCTTGAAATCTTTGTGGAAATCTTTAAGCATTGATGACATAATTCAAAGATATCTACAAATGTTCAAAAAATAGGCTGGGCTTGTCTGCCACATCTGGTTTCCAATAGCGAATTGAGACATACAGCATAATGCAACACGCTGTAACACAATACAGCCTGATCTTGTATTGACCCTTCCACTTGATACATCTTTAGGTGCTTTATAATCCCTAACAAATGTACCTTAAAATCCTATTGAACTGTGTAGGCAATTGAGAACAAATGTCTTCAAACCAGAAATAGCATCTGAATCTCGGACCAAACAAGAGAGACCATGCCAGATCCACAGGGTGTGCAGACTAAAGGACATGAAGGCTCCACTCCTGTGAATCAAGGGCAGAGAAAATCTTGGGAGCCAGCACAGAGCATCAGACCGGTGGGGTTTATTCCCTTTCTCAAATGAACAGAAATGAAACATAAAACATTTTTAAAAACTGCATCATTAAATCCTTACTCCTCTCAGGACTTTTTTTTCTCTTTATCTCTAAAGTGGCATTTGAAGGATGAATTTTCAGATGAAGAAGATAGTTTCAGGCTGAAGGGGTGGTGGATTCAGCCTGCATGGACCCCAAGTCTTGTTCTCTGGCTCTTGCCCAGTGCTCTCTGGAGCAGCCCAGTTCCTTGGCACAGAAAAATTGTTCAGCAACATGCACAGACCATCTTTCTTAAAGTTAGAAAGGGAACAATGAAGATCTTGGCCTCTCTTTTCTTTCTGCCTGTGTAGAAAGTTATGTATTTGCCTGTGATTCCCTGCCTTCCTCTCTAAAATTATGCCTCAGCATTTCTCAGTGAATCCATTCAGCTGACAAAAAATGCACTTTTAAAAATTATATTTTAGGGGAAATACTGAATAAACAGAGGCCCACAATATATCACTGATCAAACCATCTCAGCCTGCCTGCTGTAAAATGCAGAATGACAGTTCTGCCAGTGGACAGAATACTGGCATTTTAGCTCTGGGATCCCAGTCTGAGTCCAAATTGAAGCAATAAGAAAAATTTTTAATTTGGTGGTCTGGGTTCAGCTCCTCTTGCACAAAACCATTATACATAACTCAGTAGAATTTTGGCTCTTTAACCACCTCTGCTTAGAAGAAGTGTGGCTTTGTTTACATGCAGCTTGAGTTTTTGTAGATCTGATGGAGGGAATTCCTATACACTTCAGACTGATCGTACAGTGAAGGCAGTGTGAGAGGAGCTTGTGCTGCTAACAGCATGTTGAACCTCACCAGAAGGCAAAGAAACAGCAATCCTTTAATGCTTATCAATACATGAATGGATATTTCCCAGAGTATTAACCTGAATTGCAGAGATGTATGCAGGAGTTTGTAAAACACACACAATGCAAAGAGGGGGTGGAAGCCTTTTGTCAACTCTGAAAGCAGAGCTGGGAAAAAAAAATAAGATAAACAAATCCAAATCCTTCCAAACTGAACTTAAGTGTTAAACATGACCTTTGGATTTAAGAACCACAAATTTTCACAGGAAGTTGAAAACACGCTGGATGGGGGAACTAAAGAACAGCAGGAACAGATGCCATTATTTGGCACACAGTGGGGAGAGCAGCACAGAAAAGGCAGTCTCTGCAGAAGACATTTGCCTTTAACTCTCTTTGTTTTCTCTTGGGGAGATAAGGGTAGGCACTGTGTGAGATTTTTGTCCTTACATCAAAAGGCTTGGGGCAGGGAGGAAGGAGAAGTTTAAAAATATTTTAAGAACCTGGCCATAAAAATTTTCAGTTATCTGTTTTACAGCACAAGAGGGTTTGTGAGCAGAGAGCCTAGGAGGAATCTCTTTAGATTAACTGCAACAGCCACTTGCTATCAGAGAAGGAAAGGCCTGGGAAAGGGAACAAATAGTGTGCAGTCTCTGTTAAATAGAGGTGTATGTTCCTGAAGAAAGTGCATGTGAAATTCACTGTGTTGCCAGTCAGGGGTCAGAGGGATGAGCTCAGCCTCTCTGTGGCTGCTGGGGATGTGGGGAACCACTGTGGAGGGCAGACAGAGGCAAATGCTATTTTCTTACCCACCTGGGATGCAGTCTTGAACTGATGTAGAAGAATCACCCATTGTAGTTTCTTTCAGCTTCTGCATTGTTAGGAGGATGAGCTAAAAACAAAAACCACCCCTGTGATTGCTGCATCCTTTCAATCAAGCTCTGACTGCGGGAACAGAGCAGGCACATTGCACTGCCACATGCCCACTGAATCCAAAGAATTATTGATTGATCTTTACTTCTGATTCTGAGCTAGTAGAGAATTGCCGAATTGACACCAGATTTAATAAACTGTAGGGTTTGGGTACCCAAGATGGGTACAGCAACCATTCAAATAAATTATTCAAAGAAATGACACAATATTTTGTAAAACCTCGTCCACTTACATGTAAGAGGTTGAATACTTCTGCCAGGGGCCTGATGACCTTTCTTGTAGTAGTCTCTGCTCAGAGATGGTGGAATCAAAGAATCGCTAATTAGTGATATCTCTTTGGGAGGGAGGAGAGAGAGATTATAACTATGCTTTCGCTTCTGAAGATAACACAAACAGTGGTAGCCTATCTTTGCCAACACTTTCAGAACACAAGTTATAGATTTAATGACCCTATAAGAATTCCTAGTTCAAAACAAAGCACTGGGAAGCAAAGTTGCAGGAATGGGAGCAAGAAAAATATTTTTTAAAAAGGATTATTGTGAAAATCAACAAAGCAACAATCAGGTTGTATCATTAAGACTGCAAACTCCTGCAGCTTCAGAGGTGAGGCCAGTGACCTTACTGACAAGGACTCAAATGTCTAACATTGGAGTTTCTGGTTGGTTTTTTGTACCCACAAATTCCAATTGGCACAGGGTGTTCTGAACATCACGGTGAAATCAAACAATAGGACAAATCTATACGACAGTGAAGGATCAAACAAACCCTTGATTAGAAAGGAACAAGCAAAGAGACACATCATTTTCTGAGTGCATTTCCTTTATCATATTTGTTTAGGATCATAATCTTTACTAAAATTAAATTTTATATTCTCCTAAATTTTGCTCTGAACAAAACTCTCTTCCATGGGTGCAGGAGCAAAGATGTAAGTCTTTGCAGGTGACCCTGCCAAAGGTATGCACACAAAGCAGCTTTGAGTATGTAAATTAGGTAAAGACATTTTTCCCTATCCCTCTATGGAGCTCACTGGCAAATGCACATGTATGCTTCGTGCTTTGAAGCTGTGAAACATTTTAAGTGCAGGCACAGCCCTATTGAAATTTATGGTGTTCCTTACTTGCTTAAAGTTTTAAAATGTCACTAAAGGGATCGGCAGGATCCGGAATGCAAAGAAAGTCTATGTAGTCTTTGTGTGGCATGCCCCATAGCACTTATTTCCCTCCTCATAAGGTGTTAAACCCTATAAATATTTATTCATACAGAGCTATTTTTAACATGGTGTTTCAAATGCAGCTCGGATTTTAGTGGAGTTTAAGGATTCTAACTTAGGAAAGGGTCAGTTGTGGTAGCAGCCTAAGTGGTTTGCATCTCTAGGGAACAATGCCTAACATGAGATGATGAAGGTTAGGTAACATAGGTATAATCCATGCTGAAAGCTTTAAAGTTAATTTTTACATGTCCTCTTACTGTAAGTATATGCGTAGTCCATTGGGTGCGATTTGCATGACAGTCTTTTCATGTCTTTGGCAATGTGAAAAAGTGGTAATATGTGCTTTAGTGTCACAGACCAGGCAGTTTTAAGTTGCTTTAAATGTAAATAACAATTAGTTCTATAAATCCATTGGTATAGTGATATATTGTTACTGAAAAATGGTCAGAGATAAGCAAAAATGTAGAGAATAAAAGACTCATATGCCTAACAATTTGCAGAAGTGGACCTACAGTGAGCATTCTCTTTTGCAGGCAAAACTTACTCTGCAAATCAAACTGTTAAGTGAAAGAAGTTAAACCTTTTTTTTAAGTAAAAATATTGTTTTGTCAGTAGATTCACATTTTCTAGATTTGCTCCAAGTCAAAACTGTTTGAGAATCAGAAACATTGGAGGCCTCTTGTGTTTAATAAGGGCTGGTGCCTTTTGTCATTTGAGGGGGAAAAAATGAAATGGCAATGGAAGCTATTTTGCTAATGTTTTTATCTATTCTGTGACTGACATCAATAATACATAACAGTTCCATTGACATTGCATCCTGTCCAATGGACCCACTGACCTGATTCAATGTCAGCTGAAATGCCTCGTACATCATAAACATACATGAATTCTCATAGATCCATTATCCTCCCGCCCGGTCCGGGAGTGCCAGGGATCCAATACTAAGCCTACGGGAGTTTGAATTCTTTTTCTTCGGTTTATATTTGCTTTTTCACTAAGAAGGAGCAACTCTATACTTTGTAGAATGTAACTGGGAGACCCTTACACATTTTATGAATACATGAATGATAATGATGTCAATAGTCGTTCAGATACTCGGCTGATAAGCCTGTGGTATACAAACCCAGATAAATACCTCATACCTTGTCAGGAGAGCCTGCAAACCTGATATGTCATTCTGCCTTATTGTGCAAGAATATATGAATCATAATATTCCCATTAACATTGTACAAAGTCTGCAGTAGTTGGAGACTTCACCCAATGACAATACAACTTTTATAAAAATATGGATAGTTAGCATGTGCCCCTGCTGTGATTTCATTGCCACTAAAAGCAAAGGGAACAGGAATGAAAAGTATTCCAAGGTTTTCCATTGGTCCCCCTGAACAGTGCACTGCAGCAGTATATATTTGTTTTACCACTGAGCCTGTTTAGCAGTCAAACTGTAGGAAATTGAATATACACTTACTGTATAAAAATGATATGCTTGGTTAGTGATACTTTAGAAGAAATAAGTGCATCAATCATAGAATAGCAGGTTGTCAAGGCTTTATGTGTAGGAAAAACACAGAACAAAGAATGTAATGCATGTTGGGCACCTTTTTACAAAAGTTTCGTGCCAAAGTTGATTTACAATGAACATTTCCCTCCCTCTCTCCTCCCAAATTCTTCTAAAGAAACGTTCAAAGAAATCTGAGCAAACTATCATGCTCTCTGTTCTGACGTGTGTGTAATTACAAGATCATTCTCATTGTGAATTTTCTGTTTGGTTGATTTAAGAAAAAAAAAGAAGGTGCATACTCTTAATGCTGTTCTGTCATTCAAACTCAGAAGGGTAATTTTCCTCACAAGTTAATGGGAAGAAGACGACTTAATAATTAGCCTGGTTTAGATAGGGCCAGATCCTTGACAAGGAGCAGTGCTTGCACCTAGGACGTGCCTTGGAGGCTGAGCAGTTCTCAGGGCAAGCCTGTCCACAGAGTTTCATTGTGAGTACTCTGCCCCAAAAGGAGGGCTCTGAGATGTGCACTGCAGCTGTCCCGGCCACCATTTTTGTCCAGTGGCACATTGGTCATGCTCAATTTCCCATCAGAGCCCTCTGAGATGTGAGGCCCTGACACACAGTCTGTACAAGGCACAAGCTCTCCTGACAGCATGTGAAAACCTGCGGATTAAAACTGCCACGGACTGGTCTATTGCTGTGGACTGTTGCATCACTCTGCATGATCCAGGCCCAAAAGCATGACACCGAGCCTGCCTCTGCCCAAATGCAAACTCACATTCTCTGTTATCAAACACTGTGATACTTCAGCTGGTAAAAAGATTCCTGGATTTCCAGCTCAGCAGCTATTTTCTCACTCTGTTTCTTCTTTGGGGCACCCATCCACCCCTCCCATGTACATGACTGCCTCCATAATACAGATTTGTGCTGCATACATATGGCTCTACTTAATCTGGCAATAGCTCTTGCTCCCTTCTAAGAGATCTGCTATGGAGAGGTAATCATACATTATAATGAAATATAACACAAAGACAAGAAAGACCATTTTATTTCAGCAAAAGACAAAGCTACCTTTTGAAGTTCACCTTAAATATTGTTGTTACCAATGCAACCATCCCAAATATCAAAATAATTGTAGTTCATTTCTGCTGTTGGCCAGTATAAAGTCACAAATCATCAAAATTCTATGCCTAAATCCATATTTAATTGTTTCATTGGTCTGCCCATGTAACCTCTGCTCACTACTAGGGAGAACCAAAGCAAATAAACATTGATTAGGCTATCTCAAAACTACTGAAATGCACAAGTGGCCACTTGTGCCTCATCACCCTTCTAGTTACCGTGGGTAAAACTCCCCGATTGCCATTTGTCAGCAGTGGTATAAGAGCTAGAAAAGTTCAGTGTTTCTTTCCCTTTCCAAAAGGGGAATGAGAAAAGGGGTGGGTTCAATCAATTTCTTCTACTAGGAAAAGAAAAAAGTCCTATGAGTGTCATCACAGGTTTTCTGGTCAGAGAGGCAACCTGCATGTGATTGCAAACACCTCTGCAACCCCTGGGGCCCACGAGCAAGGACCATGCATTGAGAAGCAATAGTCCATTTTTCATCCCAGTGCCACTTCAACTTTTGGTACTTCTCACTTGTGACTTTCTTCCACCAGATCTATTCCTGGGGAAGGTCCAAGACAGTGCTCCAAGGACAACTCCTCCAAACTCTTCATTTTTGAGGTAATTTAGGTAGGAGTCACAGCAATGACATCCCCATGGCATGTTTTTATTCCTTCACCTTAATCCATCTGGCTATGTTTGTAGAATGGAGTGAAGAGAAAGTAAAAGCTCTCTATCAATTTGACTTCCTAGCATTAAGAAGTTCAGTGGCATGAAGGTTTACAAAATCTGTGTTATTTAATGCATCATTGTCTGGAAAAAGTCATATTCTTAGCTGAAACATAGAGACATCTTTTTGTGTCTTTTGGCAGAGTAATTTCTAATTGGTCTCCACCTTAATCTCATTTTAGTTGATTTCATTGTTTGTAGAGCCCTTTAATTTCCCTTTAAATTAAACAAACAAAACCCAAAACTTATTTTTCCAGGACCAAACAGGTACATATAAACAGATAAGCTCATGCTGAACAAGAATGTAATGAAGATACTACTAAAACCAGAAAGCATCATCTCTATGTGCAACTAGGAACTGAACCCTGTATCTGGAAGTATTCCCTTATCTCCAAGTTCAGGGTGCAAGTAAGTGCAGTTGAGATATCTTCTTCAGCTCAGCTTTTTAGTGGAGTTTTCACATAATCTTAAAATAAATTGATTTGTTGAATTACCCATTGACTCTCCTCTCCCCCTTACTTCTCAGAAGGTGTATGTTTTTGTGGTTTTTCTATTTCATTATTATCAATTGTGTGGCCCTCATGGATTTCTTTTGGGGTTATTGCAAAACAGTTGATCAACACTTGTGCAAACTGATGCAGAAAAGGAGTGTGTGGGGTGTGTGTGTGTGTATCTATATCTGTATCTATCTTTAACACCAGCTTGGACTCTAACTGAGGATTTTTGTGACACAAACCCAACATTTCTATCCACTGTGAAAGGGTGTTACATCTTTATAACTCTGCTAAAAGTGTGTCTAGATGAAGACCTTCAAGTTTTTATGGCGAGGCTAATACTGGCGCTAAATTCTCAAATACTATGCAGCCTACCTACAGCCTGGTGTGATCTCACAATCAGTGAAGGTTTTTTTATGCTGTAGACTGATTTTGCAAAGCTGCAAAACCTTGTGTGCTCAGGAAGTTCTGGACACCAGCCAGTTTCCTTTCAATAATCCTAGCTGAAGCACCAGGAGTTGAAGGCCTTGGAACTTGTTAGCCTTTTCTGAAAATCCTGATAGCCTGGGGAATATAGCTGTTTATGTACAGCTGATGAGTTCTTTCTGGTGTAGTAGATGTTATGAACATACATCACAGATGTATCTACCATACAATGTATGGCTGCACTGGAGGGCAGCCCTGGACAAAGAAAAAAAAAGAATGCCAAGTTGCAATACAAAGAACACAGTGATCATTTGTTGAGTCTCACCAGGACAGTCAAACTCTAGAAGGTGAGAGCTCTGGGCATTTCCATCACATAAAGCACTGCTCTGTCCAAACATAAGGGGATTTTATGAGGAATTTCCATATCTGCATGGAAATCTTATTTCTGAGTGTGCTACAAAGCATGTGCTGGACTTAAATCACTTTCTGTAAGATTTGAATCTATTCATTTTGACTATCTTTTTTTCACAGATAGTGTGCCAAGCTCAATGTCTGGGAAAAGAAGTTCTGCAATACCTTAGAGCCTTAAACCCCAGCTGTGGGGTTTCAGAAAACCTCTCCAGGAAGTACCAGCTGTAGAAAGGAGCTCAGAGAGGGAGACTGTACTCATCAAATGCCCCCGGGGGACTCTGCTGCAGCCTAATTATGTGAGGGGAATCTTAGAGGTATATTTATCTGGGAATGGATCCCAAGACTGCATCCTGATGGATGTTGAGCAAGAGGGAGCACAGCTAAGCTGTGAGACTGGCTCTCAGCTCTCCTGCTACTTGGTGAGCAATTCCCAGGATGAACAATCCTGGTACTGGCGAGCCTGAAACCAGAGAAAAACAGAGGTGTGAGAGGGGAAGTTAAATGGATAATACTCAAAAAGTTGCTAAAAATATGAAGTACTAGCATCAAGTCACGTGACACATAGTGGCTTTTATTCTGGGACAATAGGGGATGATTCAGAAGTGGCATTGAAGCCCCTCTGCAGCACTTGTCAGGTGGCAAGTGGCATTTTTCATGTTACTGGAAGAAGCATATTGTGTGCAAACACTTCTGATTGAACCCTGCTCTTTTAAAAGGGTTTTCTAATAAACACAGATAGAAAATAAGGCTTCAGTCACTGAGAATTCAAAAGATATCAAAAAAAGACAACTCAGCTTATCTACCTAAAAAGTTTGAAAGGTTCAGGTAACTTTGCCTAGATCCAGACGTATTTTTTCTCCTTCTAGCTATTTCTGATGTGACCTGTTACATTGTTTGTTGCTTGTCTTATTGTAGAGATAGGTTGCTATTCAGATACATATTTTTTCTTTTTGTTATCAGGGCTGATGTGATAAAAATGGGAGAAAAACAAGGAGATACAGGAGGAATATCCAGAAAGTATTTCCACACTGCAAAAGGATGAAGAATAAAAGACAAGACAAGTACTGGATCGCTACTAAGGACTAATATAAGATATTATCCACCAAATACTTCACACTAACTGATCCAATCTCTCTTGTCATGAGTTTATTGGCTGCAGTGCTACTTCTGAGTCAGCCCAGGTACCCAACTATGCCATAGAGTTAGTCAAGCAATACAATAATAGTGTAAAAGTTGCAGGAGGTGAATGCAATTGCTGGAAATGCTATTGATGGCATTACTTATTTATTTAGTAGACAGAATTTAGAATGGGAATAAGGATTTGTCTGTCACCATCACATCAGCCATCAGTTCAGTGCTGCCCTAGGCAATGAGTATGCTGTTACTAATTTTAGTTTGTTTTGTTGTCATTCAGTCCAGATAATTTTTGAGGTTCATTTAGTTGCTGTTAATAAAAAAGAAAGACAGAAATACTGTGTACTGGCAAAGCAGGGTACTCAGAAATCCACTTCTCAAATCTCAATCCCCTCAGATTTTGCTAGTGACATGACAGTGAGTTAGTTATTTCCTTCAGAGACAGGAGCGCTGACTTGACTTCTCCTCATGACTTGGTGCTTTCTCTTGGGGGACCAATGTCACAGCCACATCCTGCAGACTGCATGGCATTTGTGCTGCCTTTGGAAAGAGCACTTCCAGTGCTGAGCACTCGAGGGTTCATACTGAAGAGGAAGAGAATGAGAGAAAATGCACTAGAGGTACTCAAAATAATCATTGAAGATGAATGAGTTGCTTCTCTGCACGTAGTCACAAAATGCTGTCATTAGAGCTAACTGGGTAGTGCTGGTGAAAGGGGGTATTACCTTTGCTCAGGTTATGATTAAACTGCTCAATTCACATCCATGGGAAAGTGAGGCAGAAATTTCTGAAATTTAAAAATGCTCTACCTGTCATTTGTTTATTTATTCATATGGTATTTAGAGCCCAGTGAACAGAGATAGCTAAGCTGACACAAGAGGTCACTTCCTGCTCTCAATGGCTTTGGGGCACAAATTATTCACCTGCCAAAGTAATACTTTTTTCTTTCCTAGCACCATTCCTGTATTGTCACCACTGTACAGTTATTAAGTGTCTCTAAATCCCTCTGCTGCCCCACATGTTGCCTTTGATGTAAGTGATAACAGATATATCCATTTTACAAGTCTGTAGTGGGTTGACCCTGGAGAGGACACCAGGTACCCACCAAAGCCGGTCTGTCACTGCCCTCCTCAGCTGGACAGGGGAGGGAAAATATAAAGCAAGTCTCATGATTCAAGATAAGGAGAGATCACTCACCCATTACCCTCAACTGCAAAGCAGATTCAACTTGGAAAAAATAAATTGATTTATTACCAATCAAATCAGAGTAGGATCATGAGAAATAAAGACATCTTAAAAACACCTTCCCCCACCCCTCCCTTCTTCCCAGCTGAACTTTATTCCCAATTTTCTCTATCTCCTCCTCCACAGCAGCCCAAGGGGACAGGGAATGGAGGCTGTGGTGGCTGTGGCAGTTCATCACACATTGTCTCTGCCGCTCCTTCCTCCTCAGGGGGAGGAATCTTCACACTCTTCCTGCTCCAGCATGGGTCCCCTTCCATAAGGTGCAGTCCTTCAGGAACAGGCTGCTGTCACAAGTCCTGCCAACAAACCTTTCCATGGGGCACAGGTCCTGCCACGAACCTGCTCCAGCACGATCTTCCCACAGGGTCACAGCCTCCTTTGGGCATCCACCTGCTCCAGTGGGGTCCTCTGTGGGCTGCAGGTGGATCTCTGCTCCACCGTGGACCTCTGTGGGCTGCAGGGGCACAGCTGCCTCACCATGGGCTGCAGCACCTGGAGCACCTCTTCCCCTTCCTTCCTCCCTGACTTATTGTCTGCAGAGCTGTTTCTCTCACATGTTCTCACTCCTCTCTCCAGCTGCAGCTGCTGTTGCACTACCACCACTGCTGATGGGCTCAGCCTTGGCCACCAGTGGGTCCCTCTTGGAACTGGCTGGCATCAACTCCTTAAGTCACTGATCAAGGGATGCACAATAAGTCAAAAAGGGTAGTAAAATGACAACAGGAATTTGGATTCTGGTGTCTACCTGACATCAGAAGTGTTATTGCAAAATCGAGTTTTCTTGCCATAAAATGTCCAAAAATGACAGTTTGCAAAATACAGTGATTTTGTTAGTGCAAAACACACCTCTACAACCCCTGACAGCATCGGGTGAGGATCCCGGGATGGCTTCGAACAAGCAGGATCTGCAAGTGAGGCATAGCAGTATCTGCAGCGTCAGTGCAGCATCCAGGAAGCCAGCCAAAGTGGATTGCCCTGCTGAGATTGCTGTGCTGCTTACAGGGCTTCAGGGAGACAATGCCAGGGTTTCATGGCACTGCATCATGCTCCGTGTATGCACCCAAATCTCTGCTGGTCCGCAGCCAGGAGCTCCCAGAAGTGGCAGCACAACATGTTCACAGAAAGGGCAACGCTTCCTTTGTGCTGGGGCAGCTACAGGTTTAATTGCATGAGGAGTCTTGCCTTCGTTCCATGCCAATGACTCATGGCAAACTCAGAGGCTTTGGGAGGAGGGAGGCCCAGCTGACAGTGCAGTCTGCAGAGGAGTTTCTCTTTGCCCTCTGAATGAGGAGCAAGTCTCTCCTCATCAGGTCCCCAATCAGGACTATCACAAAATCATAGTGCACGTGGGGGCAGCAGGAGAATGAAAACCAACCAGGCTGGAACTGTTGAGACCACTTAATCTATGCAATGTTTTTGCACCTAAGAGCTACCATGCTCTAATTTGAAAGCCAGGTGAAGGACAGAATCTGAACGGCCCAGGTCCCAGCATCTGACAGGGTTCATTTCCTCTCGCCCATTGAATGGTGGTGGGAACCACCGGAGGTGCTGCCTTGTGTAGCAATAAGTCATTTGTCACAGTCTGAGATGGAAATCCTATCTGGTATAATTATTTTATATTAAAATAGATGAAATTTTGATATGGAAATGTAGAATGTTGTACATTACATTAGCCAGAGAACAGGATATTCATCTTTACTTTAATTTGTAGACTTCATAACTTTGTTTGCATTCACTACAAGATAACTACTGTACATTCCTGAAAAATGACATCTTGCATGAAAAGACTTAACAAAAGCCACAGTGCTGATAATTTTCCTGTGGATCAGGGAGGACAGATCTCTCTGTGGTTTCACAGACATGGACCAAGGCTCGCCTTTATCATTTTCAAATAATTGTAATGCTGTCATGGCCGCACATTAAAGGAAGTTTCTCTCGATGAACTATTTTACTCAGTCATGTGAAACTTGATTTATTTTCCTGGAAGAAACATAAAAAGGGCAAAAACTTCATTTGGGGAGCTTGTTTGATCAGTAAAATGCAGACATAGTGAATGTTTTAGAAATAGGTATATGACTTTATTAATTTTTTATCTGCTGTTGCTCAACACATCTCAAATTTTTGGAAGCTGTTTGTGGGATTTTGCTTTGAGACCTGAGAAACTGAAGGCAGGGCAGCACTGAGTAATACATGTGGAGGAAGGTAGTAATATACTGTCATTGATTATTTTGAACCGTGAGGAGTAAATTACTTTTTGGAGAATTTTGGCAGAAGAGAATTTTGGAGAATTTTGCATATGGTGCATATGCAGCTGGCTGCATTCTGGAGGGTGCTAAAGCATTAGTTTTAAATAATAAAATAATATAAATAAAATAAAATCTTTTTTTTTCATTCAAAGACCAGGTCAGTGCTTCTGAACCTCTCTCTCAAGAACTGACACTTAAAGTGCAAATGAAGCTAATGACAAGAGACAATATTTTAATGTTAATTAGATATTTCATGTGTCTTAGTCCATCAGAGCGCTTTTAGGTATTACATAGCATTAGTTCTAAATAATAAAATCTGGATCAGGATACATCTGTATTTTGGAAAGCTCTCTGGTGCTGTGCTGGCTGAAGTTACCTGAGGTGACCACCTTTGTAAGCACCTACCTACACAAGGAATGTGATCTTGTTTTAAAGGCACCTTTGGTCCTTCACACAAAAACGTAGCAAAATCCCTGTGGCAGAGAGCTGAATCTTCACATATTTGGAGCAGTAATAACATAGACTTTTAAGATCAAGAGTCTTTCCAAGCTCATGATCTGCTCTTGCAGTTGTTCTCAGTCTGCTTCTGTTCTGTGGTTGAGGCAGATTTTCAGCTATGCTATACCCAAAAATAAATGCAATTTCCTGTTCAGCTTACATGTTTGCACTTATAGACTTGCAATCAGGACTTCAAGAGAAATGGACTTTTCAGTTTAAAAAAATGTAAAAATGCCTAATTTTAATTATTTGTAACCAAAGAAATCCCTTAAATATTCAACTTGCACCTTAGATATGCCATCATCATTGATTTAGGAGTCTGTGTTCCACAAATTTAATATATTTCAACAGATTAAAAAAAAAAAGAAACAAAGCTCAACAACCTTTAACTCATGTTATAATAGTTTAAAAGAGCATTAACTGAACCACCAGGGAAAATGAAAACCTATAATCAGATGGAGTCATTACTCTATATTATGTTCTGCAAGATTTAAATCCCTGTATTAAAAAAAAAAAGTAGTAGATATTTATATTTTTGTTGTTGTTTTTCTTCCTTACCCTGGACATATGGCACTTAAAATTGTGCACAGACCCTTTGTAAAAACAGTGTGAGTTAAGCACAGAGTAATGCCCAGACATGTAGCTTTAACTGTGAATTTCTTTGCTTTGGTACCAGAGGGTGAAAGTCAAATTTTAGGTGTTAACCAAACATAGGGTGTGTGTGGTTGTTTTGCCATCAGTTTTTAACATGCGAAAAACTTGATGTCTCTTAAATAATTAACTGTTTTTAATAAGCGTCAGAACTGTCTCCTGGTTTCCATTTGTCCTTGTGGCTCAGGCAGAGCCCTGCTCTGGAGTTGTCTCTCCTGGCTGGCTCGGAGGTGGGAGCTCCCCCCGCCAAAACTTTTCAGTGACGACAAATCATAACCGGTTTGGAAATGAATCGATTCGCGAGGCCTGTTGCCAGAGGTCAAATTTGCAATTGCATGGAAATGTTAAGGTGCAATTGCTTCAGGCTTTAATGAACTCCAAAAAGAAATATGCAGGCCGGTGAAGCTCATCCATTAGATCCTGACCTACAAATGGCAAGGAATAACAGCAATGCAACCAATAGGTGTGCTGACTAAGGGAATTACCTTGATACAATTAGTTTTACATGTTTTGGCATTTAATCGTGGTGTCCAGGCAAAAGGGAGAGCACGCAGAAATTACAAATTATAGTAAGAGATGATGTGCAGATTTTCTCCTGCTTTCCCTTGCCCTCAGCAGCAGCAGTGACAGCTCTCCTCCAGCTTTGGGAAGGAAAGGGTGGCAGTACTTGGCAGGTGCAGGGGGGCTGCACACCCCTAAAGGCAGCTCACCCTGCCCCCAAGGATGAGCAGCAGATGGGAACTCTCCTGGTTAAGGAAATGGGGACAGGGCAGTGTTTCTTCTCAGAACTCCTGCCTTCCCAAGAACGGGGAAGACCAAAAATAGGAGTAATTTGAAGAACTATTCATAGATTGCACGAACCAAACTGAGAACAAAAAGAAAAGTAATCACAGTCCAAAAGAATTAGCAGATCTTTCTAAGGAGATGACAGAAGGAAAGTTTATTTTGTTTATGGTGTTGGTGTTGTATTGTAGAAATTACATTCACCCTTCTATTCACAGTAAAAATTCCCTGTTTGCCCAAGACCCCTGAGATTTTAATTTAAAAAGTTGTTACCAGACAGGGACCAGAGATAAACACCCCTGTCTGAGTGCATGTTAATTGCTGGCGGCTGGAGGCGAGTGTCTGCTCCAAGTATCTCAGTTAAGCTCTCCCCTCTAATGAGACAAACTTCCCACAGTCCAGGAGAGCCAAAAAATCCAGCCCTGAACATGCAGCTCCACCTGACCTCGAGTTGTCAGGCTGGAAACTGTCCACGTCCACTTCCATGCTGTTTTGTGAGGCTTGTGCCCTGATGTTGCGATGAAGGAATGCTGTGAAGGGATCTGGCATGTTTTGGTGCCAGGTACAAAACAAACACACAAACAAGCAAATAAATAAATAAATAAACACAGTTCTCATTTGGCACGAACCTCCTGGCAACATAAATAATCAAAACCTGATTAACAAACTGGTCAGTTTAAAATGAAAGTAATGATCTTCCTTTGCCTTCCTGCTCCCATCAGGATGATCACAAAAGGTTATCTGTTTGAATAAATTAATTAGAGTCATCAAGCTGGCTTGTTTGCCAAGGGGAAGGTTTGGTTTGTGTGACCGAAGGGCAGCTTCCCATGATGTCTTCCCCTCAAAGGTGCCACCCAGCCAGTGGCTTGGCTAGGGCACTTCCAGAGGGGTGAGTGCAGGGCTCAGGGCCAGCTCTCAGCCAGAACAGCAAAGCCCTGGCAGGGCTGGCTGGGCCACACAGGCCAGTGCTGGGCAAGTGGGTGCACAGGGAAAGGGATGGGATGGGATGAGATGGTTGTCACCCCATCAGCCTCTGCCCCCTCTCGTGGCCAAAAGTCATTCCTCTGTAGCACTTTAGAGGAGGTCAATCAGTCAGGAAACAAAAAGAAGAAGAGAGAAAAGAGTTTCTCTTATTTATGGAGAGCCTTCCTTTGAGCCCGGATACTACGGAAAGCAGCTCTGCTTGTATGTAACTACAGTGTATTTTTTCCTCTTTTCTGTCTTGCCTTTTTTTTTTTTTCATTCAAGGGCCAGGTCATTGCTTCTGAACCTCTCTCTCAAGAACTGACACTTAAAGTGCAAATGAAGCTAATGACAAGAGACAATATTTTAATGTTAATT
Source organism: Neopelma chrysocephalum (assembly GCF_003984885.1). Classification (NCBI taxonomy): domain Eukaryota; kingdom Metazoa; phylum Chordata; class Aves; order Passeriformes; family Pipridae; genus Neopelma; species Neopelma chrysocephalum. Next base: position 1,247,521 of record NW_020897783.1, read on the forward strand.
AGATATTTCATGTGTCTTAGTTCATCAGAGCAATATTGCTCTTTTATGTATTACATGAAAGCAGAGCTTTAGCTTGGAGGAAAACAGGGAACACAGTTGGCCATAGAAGTAGTATTCTTGGGTTTGTAATTATTAAAATTATTGTTACATTTAGGAAATCCAGAAAACTTTGAAAGGAAGATACTTAATAATAATAATGGAGCTACTGCACTATAGGAAGCCCTGGCAAAGGCTTTACATCTTTCTTTTTCCTCCTACATGAGCTGGCATTGTAAAAGCTGTACTCTCCCAAGCTCTTGCTAGGAGAGCAGATTTGGCTTTTCTGCAGGATTATATTCATATATAATGCAGATACTGTGACTCTCTTTAGCTGGATTCCCCCCTACTTCCCTTCCTATGACATATTACCTTTATAATTGTAGTGTTAAAACACCAACGTGAGCTGCTAAGGCTGTGCATCCCAGTGAAATGCCCTGATGATGATGTTCACCAGAACTAGGTACATAATGTACAATATTTTCTGTGAGTGTTTGCATTCCTTGTGGCCTGGTTTCTGCTCCTTTTGCGTTCCTTCACTGGCTATTTGAGAAGTTGCATTTCACTGCCAGGAAGTATTTATACAAAGCAAATTTCAAAGTTGTGCACATATTTGAAGAAAATGAAATTTAAGGCCTTGTCACAGCAATGAGCTCCTTCCAGAGAGACCTCATGCGTGGACCCTGAATGCAGAAAACGCCTGGAGAAGGTCAGTGCCTCGGTGAGAGCTGCATTCATCCCCCTCCACCATGTCCTGGCTGTGGACACTCACTAGTGCAGTCAATTTATGATGAGTTTTTAGGAGGTAAAAAAACCCCACAATAATCATGTTATGATTTCCTGACCATTTGTGTTTCAGCTGGACTTGCTTTTGAGATCGCTCTGGGCAGAAGAAATACGTGAAAAGCAATATTTGTAAGGAACAACAGGGAATTTCAAACTGAATTTATATATATTCTGGAATAAGAAACATTTTTTATTTAGCAGTTGGTGTGGGTGCCCACACCTAACAGGAACAGCAGTGTAAAAATGTAGTTAAGCCTTCTATTTTTGTCCACAGCTAGTATTTAAAAAAAAAAAAAAGAAGTGTTAGGTCTGTGGTTTCTTTATATGTTGTAGAGAGCAAAGACACAACAGAGAGTGAATTCATTGAATAAAGTAGTAGTGCAAATGATTTGCTTGGCTTGGAACATCCTTGCCACCCTGCTTAATTACACTTTTTTTTTTTTTCAACATCATACATCCCAAAGGAGGATCAAATTTTCAGATTAGACTTTCATGTAAAACACTGAAATTTAGTTGGGGAGTTTTCTTAATGATGCTTGCTCAAAAATAACACTACATCAGAGGTGAGTATTTCACCTAAAAGGGTGAAATGAGGAGCTCAGGGTCACGGGGGCCGTTTGCAGATCATTTCACAGAGGTTTGGGTTCCCATCAGACTGGGGAGCTCAGCCATGGCCAGACGTGAAGCGGGTTTGACACTTCAGTTGACAAGGAGCTGGGGAGCAAAAAGGATTGTGCAGCACATCATTAGCCCATCCTGGTTGGGGATCAATGGCAGCACCAGCATCAGCTCCAGAACACCCCAGGTCTCATTGCTGCCCATCTCTCAGTGTATGCTAGCATTGGAGACGACATGCCGGAAGGATGCCAGAAGGAGGATTTATTTTTTAATGAGAGGGGAAAATAATTTCATAACCCAATATTAAACACGTGCACACACATAAGATAGACATATGTGCTCACACACCCCAGCAACAGCAACCTTGGCCCTGTAACTGCTTGCAGAAAGGAATAAAACTTGTGTGTTTGGGGTTCATTAATATACATTAACAATTGTAAACGTTCTGCCTGAATAAAAGCTGTTTGCTTTACTACTTCAGGGTTTCTGCCCTTTTGGGACATACAATGGGCAAATCCAATACACTGATAGAGGGCTATAAGTGCTGTAAGTTATATTTAACTAAAATAAACAGGCAGATACAGACACTTCTGCTCTGCTATAAAAAGACTGCATATGCTCAATGCAGGTTTTCTTAAGGTAAGGGACAGAGCTTAGGAAGCTCTAAGGCAGCTAGATTTGCCCATATGGGAAGGCGGTCTTTCACTGATGATTTTGCAGACAGAAATTGCCCATCTGCACTGTTTGCAGGTGTTTTGAATGATTATATTATTAGCTCTGTCTGTTCAACTTTGCTTTTTTATGGTGGCTTTAGTATTGCAGTAAATAAAAAAAAAAAGAAATATATAAGCAGCCATCTGGTTCCCAATTTTTGACTAGCGCTCTTTGTCAAGAAAGAAAAAAGAATTCTCAGATATTATTTCCTAGTTCTGAAACACTGGCAAATGAGGAGAACAAATCCCAAAATTCTGACCTGAATATAAAATGGGGACAGAATTTTCTGCTTTTTATTTAACTTGCTCTGATTAATTCATTTAAAAGCAATTGTTTCTGTTCTGTTCTCATTTACACCTCTGTGAAGTCAGCAGAGTAGTTCTGGGTTTACACCACCCTTTTAGGAGCAGAATCTCCTCCTGATGAAATTGAGGGGGGGGGTGAATTAAAGTGAAAGCAATCATTGTGAAACCATTTTCTTTTTTTCTAAATGGGCAACAAAGACAGCTGGGAAGTGGTCCTTTGCTGCTGGATTTTCCAGGGAGGATTCACATTGCTCTCAGATATTTTTGAAAAGCAATGACAAAACTTTGCAAGACCTTTAGAAACAAAGAACAATCTATTTGCTATCTCAGCAGTAAGTTCCAAATTCTTGGACTGCATTTAGGTTTCTCCGAGCATAATATTTGATTATTGGCAATATGTTTCCAGTTAAATATTTCATGTAGTGCATAAAGGCCTCTTCTGCTCTCGAGCATTCTCTAGGTATTAATGAAAGCAGTGGATTTGTAGATTTATCTGGTGCCTGAATACCTTTTGCTGCAAATTGTTTCAGAGCTGGATTGCGGCTTTACACGGTCATTTAATGTTGCCTCTGTATTCATGAAATCGGAATTATGTATCTAAATGTAGGTAGATTGACAGCAAATCTTCTTTGGAGAGATGATGCCAAGCCTCACAAATATGACCCAAATCCAAATATTCTCCAAGACCACAAAAACCCACGTGGACTTCCTTCTGTTCTCCATGAGCAGCAGCGTCACACTTGGAACTCGTGGGGGAGAGGATGGTGTGGAACTGGCTGACAGGGCAGCTGGGAGGGGCTCAGCACCAGCATTTGCAGAAGAAAACCAGGTATGCAGATATAATTGTGTTCCTTGAGATATAGACACATATGAGGGATGTGCTTAACCTGCAGTTGGAGACTGCATTTACCTGCCTGCCCCCGGGCTGCTTCTTCCTGAGGGTGAAGGCCTTTGGAAAGACAGCAGCCTGTAATGGATTGCAAATTAATCCAGGAATGCCTCAAGTCCACCTTAGCGAGGAGCAAGAAGAGAAGTGTGTGGATCAGACATTGGGTGAACACGGTGACGTTGATGGGCAGGAGGAGTCCCTGGGTCTACTGGCCATCAGGTGCACAGCCCTGGTGTGGTGTGATGGCACCACAGAGCTGCTGTGTGGACAATCATAACAGGAACTTGGCACAACCCTGCTGGCTTTAAGGTTGCTCGTCATCATAAAATTTCCTTAAATATGCCTTTACCCACCACTTGCCTTGCTAGTTTAGAAACTACCTCATTTCTTTAGATCTTTCTGTCCTGTGCAAACAATTAACTGTACTCTACTCATCACTCCTGAGTCTGGGCAAAATATACACATCCTGTTTGTGGGGCAAGGATGTAGCACATGGCAGGTAATTGCTTGGGGTTTGTTTACTCGGGGTTTTATGCGTGCACGCTGTATTTCTGCTTGTTTTCCATCAGTCCAGCTACTAAACTAAAACCACACTCATCTAGTTCATTAATCTTCTATGCATCTATGCCATTAATATTCTAGTAATCTGATCATTGCATCCTTAAATTAATAGAAGTCAGCATTCCTAAAAAGATTATACACTTTTGCATCAGCCATGTGACTAATAGTAGCATAGATCCTAATTCTTCCTCGTGCAGGTAATGCTAGTGTGGCTGGGATCTCGCTTTAATCCTTAAGAGCACTCTTAATTCCCCAGGCACGGGAGCTAAGGCTGAGACATCATGTTTTTCAGCAGACATTGTAATCCATGCACCGTTACCAGACTGTAGCAGCTGAATGGTGATGTCAGGAAAGGGGAAGGCAAACAGCTCTGAGTCAGCTGTGCCCTGTTGTGGGACCTTCTCAGTGAGCTAAGAAAAGAAAATGCTTCAAGAAAGCATCCAGTTCCTCATGTCCCTGCGATAGGTGCGTGGCAGGCAATGCTAGGCAAAACAAACAAAAAAAAACCAGCAGAAAAACCCAAGCAGCTCCATTGATTTGTTCTTGGCAGTCAGCACTCTGTGGCTGTGTCTTGAAGGCCGTCGGGACACCTTCATGGAAGCAAGGGTTTATTTTGCGTAGTAAGGTCAGCCCTCATGGAAGGAAGCTCACCAAGAAAAGGCATCAGAGGTTCATCAGCTTTTGTTTGCACTTCCAGTTTAATAATACTGCCAGGTTTCCCAGGAAGTTTGTGGATGCTCCAACCCTGGTCCAAGGTCAGGTTGGATAAGGCCTTGAGCAACCTGGTCTAGTGGGAGGTCCCTGCCCATGGCAGGGGGTTTTGCGACTAGATAATCTTTAAGGTCCCTTCCAACCCTTAACATTCTATGATTCTATGATATCAGCCAGGCAGGTTTCCATCACACATTCCTGTACCAGACAGTGTGCAGAGAAGATCCTGTTCCCAAAACCAGAAAAACCGTAAGGTTTAGGATTTTGCTGGTGATGCTCCACTCTTTCTAATTTCAGTGCTGTTTGGCAGTTTCTGCTCTACTGGATTTGTCTCTGACACATCAGCACGGCAGAGCACAAGGCACAGGCGTCTTTCTATGGTGAGGAACAGGCTTGGACATGAAATCCCCTCTTTCGTATTTCCCTCTGCCAGCTATGACTTGGGTATGTTGTTTATTTTCCTAGAAGTAAGTTATTCTAACACTTGTGAAGAACACTAGAAAAGCCTAGAAAATCACTATTTTTTTATGATTCATTGGCAGATTTGGGGAAAGTTTTGAATTCCTATGGGATTTTCCAGGGCAAAATGTATTTTGTGGCTGCAGATCCACATCTCCAGGGACAGTTGCGAGATGTGAATTCCTATCCTCTGGATCCTGGGATCGGGTGTGCTTTAGTTGCAGATTTTGTCTCACTGTTTTCATATCCTAGTTGATCAGTACAAAATGACTAAAACCTGAGAGATGGATTTATTTTTTAACTAATGCAAATAATCATGTTGGTTATAATTGTTATTAGGGCTCCTTTGGGAATCTGTTGTTACAAGCACTCAACCCGTTTGTATCTCCTTTGGGTCTCCAGGCTATGTTGCAATTTATAAAGATACCAGACCTTAGGCTAAATCAATGTCCTTAGGGTTATGAGATGTTGCTAAATATCAAAACAAAATCCCAGTGTTCCAGTTCTTTAACTTCACTATGTTTAATTAGCCATTCCAATTAACCTTCCCTTTGTGCTCCCTCATGTTTAAAGGGTTATATTAAAAGTACTGTAGAATTAAAGCCATTTAAAATATGCTGAGTATATTTCAAGGCATTCAGAAAGCCTCTTCCATGGAGCTGTCCTCATTTCAGTTTCACTCATGACTGGTCACTGGGGGCATATTTTCAAACCTCTGCACCTAGGTTGCAGAAATTGTAACAATATACCTCCATGTGCATCCAGGTCACAGCGTGCTCAAATGGGAAATCACTTCTGCAGGTCTCACACTGTATTGCTGTATGTGCCTGTGGGCACAAAGGACGTGTGAGGGAAGACATACACATTCTTGCTCTGTGAATTTAGACATCGCCAAGCATTTAGTCAACGTTTTTTGCTCAGAGGCCTGACAGAAAGACAAACATCTTTGTATCAGTATTGCTGAATTCTGCTTTCTGAGGTACTCCAGATAATTCCCAGACTTAGAAAAAACAGCAGTGTGAGAAACAAGGGAAAAGTCGTGGGGAAACACTAAGCTTCTCATCCCAACTAGTTCATAAGATCGTATTCCTGCATTCTTACAGACAGAAGAAAAGTACTGACTTTTTTCAGTTCAAACAATAACTTGCAAGAACAATAAACTGCCAGCACTTTCTGTGGCCTGTGCCCCCGCCCACACTTTGTGCCAGGGACAGGCAATGTCTTGTTGAGAGTGATGAGAAAGGAGGGTCTCCCAAACTATTTCTATGGTCTTTGCGAACCTATGCATTTGGAAATGGATGCTGAGAGCACTCGGTGAGGTAGGAGAATACTATTATGCCCATTTTATTATGCCCAAGGGTGAGTACGTTTTTTAGATTTATGTTATATTAGGCAGCTTTTCACTTATTATTCTCTGTGCCTAACTCTCTGGATGCATTTTATAAGTCATCAGGATTTAACTCCTGGCTATGGATTTTGTTTTGGAAGAGCAGGTACCTAAAAAATCTCTGACCTGTCCAGTGTCATTCTGCATGTCTGGTGGCAGAACTAGAAAAAAAAAAATCCAGTCCATATATCTAATCCCTGACTCTTCCCTAGGTAACTTTCTCCAGCAGTGGTATTGAAAGATCATTTTAATTCATAGTTTTGTTTGTTGGAGGATATGAATTTCTCTGGGGTGAAATATGATGACAAAACAGCATTTATTTTTCTATTTTCTATATTTGGAAGGAGCTGAGATAATTCTAAGACCAGACTACACTGTTATTTTAGTTAAATTTGTTCCCTCAAAGAATTTGTCTTTAGATCTTCCTTTAGTCTTTATAAAGGATAGGGAGGAAAAACAAAAGAGATGTTTATTTTATTGACGCTGTGATATTAGAGGCTTTCACTTAAGAAAACTGTTGGAGTCTGTCTTTGTTTTCTAAGACAAGGTCAGTTAAAAATATATCAAGTTTTGTGTTAAATAGTTTGATGGCATAAATTCAATAAAGACATTGTCTGGTGTCCTCACTGTATGAGTCGTATGAGATACAAAGGACACTAAGAAAAGCAAAGATTCATTTCCCTTTCCTTCTTCCTCTCCTCTGCTTTTCATTGGCAACAGTAAAGTTCAACTGCAAGACATGTGATTGTAATATAATCAAATAACCTGCTGGTGTCTCATAAAGAAGTACTGGTTGTTTAAACGACTATTCATAACAGACTTAGATGTTTCATAGCTGGTGATGGTTTAAGATTCAGATAACATCAAATCAGTTGGAGTATGGGCTTCAGCTCCTTTGAAAATATACAAAGAACAAAGCCAACAGCACTACTGATGACTGACTAGTTAGGGGAGAAGAAAACAACGAATATATTTAGGATTTTTATCGAGCCTGCCGAAGAATCTCAATGTGAGGCATGTGATAAGCATCACAGAAACTAGAGATAGTGAAAGCTGAAGAATATGGGACATTTAGTATGTCTAGCTCCACAGTAAAATAGTTTATATAGAGAAGAGAGACGGCTAAATATAAATCATTCTCTAACAGTTCTTCAGGGCACATTGCTGGGAAATACTTGCTAACAATGTGATCAGTTTATTTTGTATATTGACTTTGAAGCCAGTGCAGGGAAAGAAAGAGCTGTGATTCTGTCCATGTGCTGAAACACTACCAGTCCTCCCTGGCAGGGAAGGCTCAACCTTGTGCCTTTTGCACAACCCTTCCTTAAGGGTGTTTCCACAGCAGATGCCGAGGCTTGAGCTCACTCCAGGAGTAACTCTTTCATGGCAAGACATGCCTACAGTAGCACAGCTCTGCAGGGAAGCTCATGTTAGGGAACAAAAGCACTCTAGGAGAACTTAGATGTAGAGAAGTATTTTTTGAGATTCATTTATTAGCCACTGTATTGCTAATTGCTGATCTCCTGTTGAGCTAACCTCAAGTTCGATGGGCACAGTGTTTATGAATCTGGTACTTAAAAAGGGGAAATTTGGGGTAAAACAAAAAGTAAGTGTAACACTGATCTTTGAAGATGCACCGTTTTGCCTTATCAGCAAAGGTGCATTCAAAAATCAGGCAGTTGCCACTAAGAGAGAAATAAAACAACAACAAAAAAAATCCCTCCCTTTGCTTCAGGCTTTTGGATGCACTGGATTAAGTTCACTGCTAATTAGACACAATTGTGAAGCACAATTATTTATGAACCTTCAATGGGCCGAATTCATGAAAGGAATAACGAGTATGTATTTCCCTTTTGTAGAATTTTAATGAAGAAATGGCATTACTATTCATTATTTATCCACTTTCAAATTGTAATGAATAGTTCTACTGGCAAACACCAAATTTCTGTATTTACAGAAAGGCGGAACATGTGTAGATAATAACACAGTTCAGTATGTATGAAATTCTGTAATTCTATAAATATAGAAATAAAGAAATTATCGCCAGGACTATTCATTAAATTTTGAAAGTTGTAAATAATAAATAGGAATAACATTTATTCATTAAAATCCTCCAAACAGAAAATATTGAGTCTTTCTTTCTTAAATAAATTTAGCGAAAGCTGGGATTTATGATGATTTTCATTTTTTTTTTCCTTTTGACATTGTTTCATATGCAGCCTTTATCCTAAATGCATTTTAAATAACATTAACCCATGTGTTTTCATTAAAAGTTGAAATAATACATTATGCTGTGAAACAAAGACAATTTAGGGAGCCTGTCTTCCCTGGCTGAACAAACATTTTAGCATCATTCTGACCATGGATACCTGCCTCTTAAAGAAAATATGTTTATGCCCACCTCCCTGAATATTATCAGGGGCATTCACACATACTGGACCCCAGCATGTGAAGATGAAGGTGCAAATGGGACATTTTTATTGCTTAGGCCCCCAGACAGCTCAACTGAATTGCAGACCCTTCAGTACCCAATTTCTATGTGGATTTTACAGTCAGATGACTCAGTGAGTGGAAACCAAAGCTCCTCACTCCCAGCAGTGGCAGGACCTAGCACAGGAAGGACTGAACTGCTCAGTAGCACAGGCAGGACTGCATGGGTCGCCTCTGATGGTTTTTAACCTAATAAGTGCCAATATATGAACAAAAATCCAAAGAAAGATTTTCCCATAATTTAGTTTAATATGACTGGGAACTGAGCCTATGTCTCTCCTGTATCCAGTGTCAATCCTGTCCTCCACCCAGTGCTTTCCAGTTTCTCCAGCAGACCCTTGCTGTCCTCTGTCCACGGGGCCACAAGATTGGTGCCAAAGGTTGAATTCATGTAACTTAAGCAATGTCTTCCCTTAAAAATACACCTAAAGTTTAATTATGTATTGGATTAATTAATCTTCTGAAAGCTAAAACTTCAATACTATTTTAATTCCTTATACAGTAATTAAAACTCTTTGAAGCTAATAAGAACATAGAGATTGACTTTTTAAACTTCATCAGAGTACAGGATATTAGAAAAAAACTTGCAGATGAGTTAATTATGGGCTTTGATAGACGATACTTAATATTTCAGCCCAGTGTAGCCAAACCTTAGGGCCTGACCGGGTGGTCCAAATTTCTTGCAGTTTAGGGCATCTCTCACACTGCTCAGCAGCAACAGCTCTGTTATTAAAAGTTTATTCCCAAGTAAGAAAATACCTTTTCTCTTTATAAATAAGAATCCAAGATCCTGATGAATCTTACCAAGTCTCACCATAGTATCACAGACTGGTTTGGGTTGGAAGGGACCTTGAAGACCATCTCATTCCAACCCCCTGCCATGGGCAGGGACACCTTTCACTGGACCACGTTGCTCAAAGTCTGATTTATAGAGAGACTTGTTTACATGGTGAGATGTTTCTTTGCCATGATGCTATAAATAACATTTAAAGTTGAATATGCACATATGTCTACACAAGTGTAGCCCACCCCAGTCACTTTCAAGAATGATAACAGAAAAAAACAGTCCAGAAAAATATAGAACTGGTCACAGGGTGTTTCCCTTTTAATGCTCTATCTCTAAAATTTGGTTTATTTTGAAAGAAGAAATTTAGTAAGCAAATACACTACTTTACACCATTTAATTAGGTGTAGTGCTCAGCTCCTTTGAGACGCTAAGAGGCATGACCTCAGTATTTTAAAGAAAACCCTTTCCATTTTCAGGAAGTTACATCCTGGCATGTATTGGGTGCAATGTGGGTTGAAAACCTCTTCTGGAAAGCAGCAGAAGGAGTTGCAGTTTGCCTGGAAATAGGGTGGATTTTCCCATGTCTGGGGACACAGCAGCACTGGGGGAAGGCCACGGTGCCCTCCCCAGCCAGCAGCAGAGCGAGTGCTGGCACAGCAAAGAGGGTCAGGGCTCTCCTGTGGTTGCACTCAAATGTTTTCTGGTTTGTGTCCTGTTTCTGTGTAACGTGGAGAGGAAAAACCAAAGGCTGGTGGGCTGGGCAGGAGGCTGTGGGGGTCCCCAAGCCACAGCAACCTCGGGCCTCTCAGCAGCTCAGGATCTTGAGCAGCTCAAAGCGGGATGGAAACTGCATCTGCATTTTTCACTTTACTTTCAAGGATCTCCACGTGGTTCTCAATAGGCAAACCAGGACTTATAACCTCCAGTAATCCTGGCCTCCCTCCATAAGGGCTCACTTACAGATGATGGCATGTGGCCCTTGCCATCAGATTAGCTTAAAAACATCTGTTTGGCTTTGGTGCTTTGGATCTTTCTGCAGCAAGCTGGTTTTCCTTGCTTTTCAGGTTTGCTTTCTTGTATGTAACATTTACATTGTGATCTAAAAACAATTTTACACATAATAAAGTTTAACTATTTGATATTTTTCATTTCAAAACTAAATAACAGACATTTAAGGGAATATTCTTCTTTTTTAATGACACACATGATAGTATTTTAAAGCATCAAATGACATCCACCATAAATTTTTTGATCTTCCTTTAGCAAATCCTCTATGAGTAGGGTTTGCCCATATTTATGGGGTTTTTTCTCAAGATGTTTTACTGCTTTTGGTAGAACTAACATCTACTTCTCCAGGGACTCTCCTATTTATGACAATTGGAGATGTTTTTGAAAATTCTTTGAATTAAACTTAGCCTGCTCAGAAGTGTTTCCACAGGAGCTGACTGTACATAGAGAGTTTTTACTGATGACATTTGACAGAGCTGTTAATCCCTCTTGACTCTGATGTATGATATCACATTACAGGAGCTGGAGCAATCCAGTGATATACGCACATGCAAAATAACATTTACCGATTAGTTGCTGTTTGTTCTGTTCAAAAACAAAATCCCTCGAACAAGCTGTTTCATCGACAAAGAAGGAAGGAGGTGACTTTGCCCATTAATATTGCTCTTCAGCCTGCTTCTGGTATTTCCATGGCACTTCCTCCTGGCACAGGGTGGCAGTGACCAGAGAGCAGGTCCCTCTGCCCTGAGCAGGTCCAACACAGCCCTTCCGACAGCAGCCACTTTTCCACTTTTCTTCTCCTGTTAGATCATAGAAATTTTGCCAAGACTTCTGTTTCAGCCTTCTGCAGAATGAAATCCAAGAGGATGATTGTGAAAAGAAAAACATTTTTGCCAGCTGAGTCTCAATCTTCACATCAGCAGCCATATTCTTGTGTGTAAACTGTTTTAAAAAGAATGCTCCAAAGTGCAAGAATCTTTGGGGATTGTTACTGATAAAATCTTCTGCTTTCTCTAAAGAGTGAGGGTCTCTAGGGAATTGTCATGAGTTGTGAGAAAAGCAAGGTGTTGCAATGTAATGCAACATTATGATTTAAATGTGGTACTGTCTGATTATCATTTCTCTTAAGTGCTGAATTTGCAGAATCTTTTTCTGCACACTCTTATGAAATCAAATGCAAGGAAAAAGAGACACTTCAGAAAAATAGAAGTGATGCTTCTGCATTAAAGTGATATCTGTGCACTTCATAAATTTGATTGCTAATCTAATTCTAAGCCTTACACTATTTATGTTGAAATAGAAAAATAAATATTTTCAGTTGTTTTCAAGTCTCTAAATCAAAGTACTAAATGGAATCTTCCCCAGTAGCCTTTCTGGTCTTTTTACTCATATCTGAATCTTTGCATTTTGGTCAGAATGAAATGTCTGTGACAACATGAAAGAGAAAAAAAGAAAAAAAAATTCTTCTTTTGGTGAAGTAAAACCATTTAAATTTGGATGACTTAAATGAATATGGACAATAGGAAACTTCTTTAACTAAAGAAAAATTTATTGATTCCTGAATATGCAATGTCTTTGACTTTGTGTGGAAGGGCGTTTCCTTGGTCAAGAGGACCAGGTCCTTTCACTGATTACATATTATCCCTTCTCCTCTTCCATACGCCTAATTATTTCTACAATTAAAATAGATTGCATGATCTTTCATCTAAATCTTTCTCTTTAAGAAAAAGAGAATTTAAAACTTAATTTATGAACTCTGATCTTATTAACCTTTCATTCGATTTGCTTCTGGGCCTTGATCTTGTAAACAGGCTATTATACTTTCTGCTGTTTTATTTAGTATAGGCTATTTCAAGACACTCCAAAAACTAAAACTCACCTGCACAGCCTAAACTAAACCTTTTCTCTCTTCTGCTTCTTTGTTTAGTGTTCTGAGTCCTATAGTTTGCTTCAAATGTTAGGAAAAAAATCATTAGCAGCCTGCATTAATGCATAGGAACTTTGTTGTCTTTTGCCAGTGGTTTCTCAAGCAATCCCCTGTCTGTCCAGAGCACACAGCTATTCTCACTTTTACCTCCTCCTGAAGGAATTTGTGCTCTCCATTCCTGCTACTGTTTCTTCAGACACACTTTGTTTACTTCATTTTCTATGTCTCTGCTACTTCTATCAGCCCAGACTGTCTTTATTTCCTTTTTTTTCCTCTCCTCTGTCTTCATTCCTTTCCTCCTCCTATAGACATCAGGACCTTAGCTTCTAAAAATCAGTCAAACTGCTCCTTTTCCTCCCTAGTTTTTACCACCTTATTTGTTCATCTGCCTTCCATTCTTCATTCCTTTTATTACAGTCTTGCATCTTCTTCCTTCTCTTTAATTTTCCAGGATTCTACCTGGTTCTCTATCTTAGATCTTATTATTGCCCTGGATTCCCCTTCCTCTGAAGTGCCACATCTGCCTGTGGCTGCTGACGGGCACTTCTGCTTCCATTCTTCTGCCAGTACTCAAGATGAGGGAAGGCGTTTTCCAAGGCTGCACAGCCACTTCTCTCAGGAGCAAGAGCTGCCTGCAATTTAGACTTTTTTTCCCTTCTCATTGAGCACATCCTACCCATGAATTTCAGAGGAGGCCAAGTTCCTTCTTCTGGGCATTAGAGACCCACAGCCTGGGCAGGGTTTGGTGCTGTGAGGCAGCACCACGTAATTCCTCATTGCTGTCCCAAAGTTTGCTGATCCGTGTGCTCTCTGAAGCTCAAGGATTGGTGGGACTGTCTCAGCTGATGCTCAGTGGGCACCCTGCATTAACTGCTGTTTACCACTTTTATTTTAACTTGTTTGTTTGTTTTGTTTTCCTTAGAAATCTGGAGACTAGTTCCATTTGCTGGGAGAAAGGAAGTAGCATTGCTGAGTTTGTTGAAGGCTGTGAGATTTTTGTGGAGGTCAAAGAATGGTGGGACAGAGAGCTGGGTGTCTCCAAAACAAGTTCAGGATCACACAAATATAAAAAATGTTCTGTATTTAAGATTGGACTTTTGTAATTTCTCTGTTTACAGAGCTTATTTTGTTTAACTTAAATTATGCAAAGGAAAAGTGAAGGGATAGTGGTTTGGGGTTTTAATATTTATTTTTAAATAAATACCAGAAGGTAGATTTAAATAAAATCAGAGGTTTGATTTCAGGACTAATAAGAAGGCAAAGAAAAAAAGGGTTTGTTTTTTTTTTTTGCAAGAAAAAGAAACAACCAACAGTCCAAAGCACTGTTCAATAATATGAGAGCTTTAGGGGAAGCCACCATCAAACTGCCCAGGCAACAGAATTAGTTTGGTTTGACTCTATGGTTACTGAATTCACCACTAGTAGTTCAGACTTTACCCTGGTCTTAGTCTCAGCTATGAGAATAAAGAGCCCATGTTCCACCGTGAGCAAAGAGCTGGAAGGATGGAGAGAACTGCTATGATTTCTCTCTGTACAATATTGTAAGGCTGCAGTTCTGCAGGATGTGCTAAGATTGGACTGAAATACAAAATCAAATATATATGCAGGAGACAAAGCCATGCTGGATTGCAGAATTTTTCAACTATTGGTTCATTTAAAATATGTCACCAAAAAAGAAGTAATTAATGACTTTTTTTGTCATTAATGTCACAATGAGGCAATACCTTTTTTCCTCTTCTATTTTTTTCTTTCTTTGTTTTCTTTCTTGCTTTAATTCTCTATTCACTTTTCATAGTTGCTAATTACAAATTTTTTCCTACCAATCTCTGGGTACAAACCAACCTGCTCAAATAGGGCTGGTTTGGGGATCAATATTTATCTTTCATGAATCATCATTTTATTAGCATGCTGTAAATTTTATTGCTTTGGGTTTTGTTTTATTTCCGATGGCTGTGCATGGCCTTTTCACACAGTTTTGGTTGCACCATTGAAAATCCAGGATAACCAGAGCATTAGAGAGTGACCTGACACACACACATAAAAACATATGCACATGTGTGTGGATGGCTATAACTTTTTACAGGAAGCAAAGCTGGATGCCACCCATATTTCTTGTACAGAGGAAACAGAAGTTAATTTGTAGGTTGGTGAGAGAGGGCTTGTGACACTGCACTCCATTTCACATCAAGAGACATTAACTTGAAATTACTGTTTCCAAGGGAAACACTTATGACTCAAAGCATTAATTTGCATTAGCCCACGATAAGGCTAGCCTGTAAATTGAGTTATTGAAAATAACTCGCAACCATAGCACCAAGGAAGGAATTAACTAGGAATGTTGTTCTGTAAACACAAGCTGATTTTTTTTTCCCAGGTAGTTAAAATATTAAAAGTGTGCAAAATGTAATCAATTCAGTTTTCTAGTAAAGTCATTCTTTAACAAATTGTCACTATGGAAGTAATCAGTTTGGATAAATTTGTGTTGGCTGGGTTTTATCTCCTCACTTTTTAGTTTCATGTGCACAGCCTATTAAAACCCATGGTTTGGGACAAGCTCTACATTTTTCTCTTACAGCTGTGAGGACAATGGTCATTCTTTACAAATTTAGTTCAAGGTAATGTGATGTTCTACCCAATCTGGCAGAAAGATTTATAACTTAGCAACTGGGGGCTAAATTTCTGTGTTGTAAGCAAGTCTGGTCTCAGGCAAATTTCACCTCTTTTGAACGTCATAAAGTTTATTTAGAAAAATCTCCATAAAAGATTCTCTTTACCCTTTGTGTGCTCCTACAATAACCACTCAGACAGAGTTAACAATCAGCAGTATTAATTACTGACATTTGCACCAGCAAAATTATTCAGAATACTTACTGATTACCAGCTGCACATGTACCACCACTGTTTTAAATCTGGGTCAGCCAACATTCCCCAAGTAAATATAGTCAAGCAGGTCCAGTTTTTTCAGTTCTCACTCAGGTTTCCATCCTCACCCAGCATCATAGTTTTGATACAGGAATGGAAATGCGTGCAAAATTTCATGTCTCTATTAAAGCTGGTCCTTCTTTTCAGTAGCAACCCAGACTGGTAAACCAGAGGGGAAGTGCAGATGCCCCTGCCTGCCAGGTAGGCATGCCCCATCTCTGCATATGCATAGGCAAAAGGCACACAGATTACCTTTTGGCCCTCTCCAAACACCCTTCCAGTTTATTAGACCCAAAGTTACAATGGAAGAGGAAAGAGGAAAACAGTAAGGACTAATTTTCCAGACTAAGAATCTAAATCCAGGTGTTCTCTCCTTGTACTACATTACCATCTCCACCTATGTTTGTAGTGTAGCAAAAAGCCTTTTGCTTTCCTTCCTTTCTCTTTAGTTCAAACTCAACAACAAACTTCCAGACCCAGCAGCTTAGTCATAGCCCAGTGGGGCACTGAAACACTGATGAGTTTGTACAAAAGCCATAGCCTGGAAGGAGACTGATATACCAGTATAAGAAATTGTTTCCCCTTCCCCAGGTAATGTGGTGCCCAGGGAAGTGAAGTTTCACCTTTTGGGCTGGAAAGGGTGAAGCAAATCTTGAGCCACTCCAGCAGATGAAGGATCAATGCATGTCTGACTTACAGGCATGGTTTTTCTAGGTTAGACACAGGATGTCTGGTTTTCCACTTGCACACCCATATGGTAAATAATACGATGTCTATAAAGGGCAGGTGACAACGTTACATGTGTAGGCAAAAACCATTAATAAAGGAGCAGGCTCAAGTCCTGTCGTTTCCCATACAGGCTGTGTGTTTTCCATGGAGTGTCTCCCTGCAGTGCTTTACCCCTGCCCTCTCACATCCCCTATTCCAGCTGCCTGACATGCCCGACAGGGCACCCCGCCGTGTATCTCTCAATTGCTTCTCATGAGTAAGGACATTATTTTTGATCCAAACTAATATGTAATTATCTATTTCAGAATGTTTTATTAGGAATTAGGACCCTTTTTATATTTTAACCAAACATATTCATTTCACAGCATGTTAAAAATCATTTTCTCTCTCCTAACTGTGTTTATCCTTTCTCTGTAATATTTCACAGCTGAAGTCCTTTTCTAAGAGAGCTTGAAAAATATTATCTGGGTGTTTTTTTTTAAATTGAGCATATATGGACAAAATCTGCCCTCTCCTTTCTTGTCCTTAGCATTCTAAAATGTACCTGTGTTCAAATATTAAGAAATAAAACAAATATAAATTATGCATTTTCCAAGTTAATTTAAAATGCATTATGCACTGCTTTGTTCTCTGGAATTAGTATTATTAAGGGGACAGATCTGTATGGATTAATTTTGAGTCAGTTTATTCACTTCTTTGTAATTCAGTGGCAAGAATTTCTGTCCCCAGGCATCAAATTAAAATTTTTACTGTAAGTAACACATACACAATATAGACCTTTTTGTATTGTTTCTTTGTTTTTCTATCAGACAACGTATTTACATATTGCATTATTTCACAAAATCACCTCTTTCAAAGTAAACAAAACTTCCCCCCTTCTTGAAGATTATTTTAATGTTCCCATTGTCATTGTACCCAACAGGAACCTGGTTCTAGTTTCAAGGGTTTTTTTCTCCTTTCCATCAATAATCACATAATATTTAGCTGTGTCTTCCCTGAGAGCTATCACAAACTGAATAATCATCCAACATCTCTTTCCTTCCAAATATTTTTGGTGGTGTTTGAGCTGCTGCTTCACGATTATTTTTTTTTAAAAAGCAAGCTATTCAATAATCTTTTTAAAATAATGTTTTATTGCAATAATTCTTTGCACTTACATGTTTTAAATCTTTATTTTTCCCTAAACTGAGCAAGAAAATAGAGTCTGCTTTCTTAATTAGTCTTCTTTAAACAAAATATCCTTTCATATGCACTAATAAAGACTAAGGATCATTTCTCTCTTGTTTAAATAACTGCTTGCTGTAGTATAAAATTGTAAGAGACATGATGCAGATCAAGATGCTGGCTTGAAGTGGAGAAGAGGAACAAGCAGTGCAATAATAAGCAGATTTTAATGATTTACTATAAATCAGCATTTTTGCTCTGTCAGTGAGATTGAAGAGGCAGACAGCTCCTCACATGTCTGCCTAGCAAATGTCTTCCTGATGAATCATGTGCTCTGAATCACTGATCACAACATTCAAACAGCACATCCAAATAATGAGGAAAACATATACACAGCATTCTTACGGCTAGTCTAAAACTGCAGGAATATGTGTTTTTAGTGGTGTGGTAGTTAAACCCCTACATTGATACTGTGTCTGTTCAGCAGAGGGTAATATAAGGTTAACTATTGATGCCCTAGCTTTGCTTCTCCTCGTTAAATCAACGGGGAAAATCTAATCTTTACATACTCTGCAGGAAAAAAAGGAGGCAAAAGTGGATAAAAATGTATCTTTTTAAATACTTCTCAACAGAGAAATGCGTCAGCTACTCATCGAGGGAAACATTACTGCGATTAATTAGGACGCTACCGAGGCTATTGTTTTATGCTGGGTAGTTCAGATGACCACTGTTAATAATTTCAGTTGGTCACTAAGGTAATAGTGGTTATAAAATGTTGTGCATTGCATGCCCTAATGTACATCGATCCTCCTCGCACTCCTGCCAATGGTTTCAGGTAACCAAATAATTGTCATCAAAATCCTCTGCAATGGGGGCGTCTCACAGGTTCTCCATAGCAAAACAGAGGTTTTTAAGGATGACTTGGATACAGTGAGGAGTTCACGGAGGTGAATGGGATGAGGTGCAGCCCCAACAGCTCTGGGAGAACTAAGGAATGAGCTGCAGAGTGTGGTCTGGTTTCAGCCTTTGCAGGCAACACTCCCACGAGCAGTAGTGGGACTTAAAAGCATTAGACAAAACCTGCCTGAGCAAATATGGAAGCTGACTCACCTCTCCTCTTGGGTTCAAGAAGGCTGATAATGTGCCCAGTAGTAGAAAGTGTGACAATTGTTGTCCCCACTTGCAGGAGATGCTCTGGAGAGGCTCTCACACCACCACAGCTGAGGGAGGGAAGGCCCGTTTACAGGTCAGCCTGGAAGACCTTGTCCTGCAGCTCACTAGGTTGGCTGTTGGTGGGTAAAATAAGGACTTCAGCTTCCAGCAGTTTCTGTCCTTTAGCCTGTTATTAACATCATCATTTATCCAGAAAACAGTTATGAAAGAAATAATTCTGTGTTAGTGGGAAACTTGGATTTAGAGACTTGGAAAAAAAACATTCAAAGTTTGGTTGTGGTGATCCTTTGAAAGATAGTAACTTGTCATTCTGAGTTTTGTAGACTGTAACTTTTGCATTTATTACTAATTTTCTGCACTGGTCTAAGTGCACTGTGCACATTTACTTTAAAATATGTTAGTACCATTCACATCCATAGTATTTGCAGTTCAAGTCATCCTTGTGCAGACTTAGTAAAAGGTTTCTTCTGGAGATCCTGCAGATGAACTTGCACTGGAAATCCACTGATGTTTTTTCCTCCATGTCCCTGTGTCCTGCCACCCATTTTATGCAGAGTCACAATATGTGTTTCTGCAAGAAGCTGCTGTCCATTGTTTGAAGATGTGAAATTCAAAGTCTCGCCTTTTCCGGTTTGCACTCAAGGGAAAAAAATAATAATGGGCTTTTAAAACAATAAAATATCAATGTATTTTAAACATGACCATGTCAGGCTCAAAAATGTTTTTGAAAAGCATATCCATTTGTTTAATTTGAATAAGAACATACTTAATTTCATGGTCATTTGGTTAAAGCAGTTATTTTTATTAATGTGTTATTGAGCTAGAGGCTGAGGGCACTGGTCAGTTTGCTACTGTATAACTCACTCGCTTGGAGAATGAAGTCTTGCAGTACAAAGGGGAAAACTCATATGTGCTATTTAGGCATCACAATGGTATATTTGATCTGTGTTCTTATTTTATTCAAAGTAAGGAGAAGAAAAAAACAAACGCTCAGACTGCTGATTTCTGCAGAAAAAATCTGCAAATGAACTGTTCTATTAGCACAAATGTACAAAAGTCTTTAGAACCTCTCTCTTCAAAAGCATAATTAGGTATTTATTTCAGACATACTAACATCTTTGCAGTAGCTAATAAGATGCAGCCCATTTGAATATTAATATAATAAATGATTAAATTAAACAGCAAGATTCAGACTCAGAAATAGCCTTTATAGGTCCCAGGGGGTCACTAAAACTGTATTCCATTTCTTCCTACAGTTAACATAGTACAAGGGACATGAATGCGTAAAGCAATATTTGTCTTATGAAACATGGAGTTTTATATTGTGCTATTCAGTTTTATTACTCCACAGTTTGAAGCTGAGGCCTGTGATGAAGTCACCATGCTGGGACCCAACAGCAACTCTTCCTGTTTCAGTGCTTTTTGGCATCAAAGTGACGCATCGTTGCTTTGGCAGAGGCAAACCTCATGGCAGGCTACATATAAATAGGTTAACAATGTTGACGTGTGATAAACTAATAACAACACACACACAAAAAAAGTTGCTGTAAAGTAAATGGCTGAGGAATTTTTCATCTGTACATTATTATGTATTTATTATTAATATTATGTACACAATAATGTGCAGAATTAATATCAACGGCACAGGGATGATAGGTTAGGCTTATTTTTTTCCCCCTGTACACCGGATAAAAGAAAAATAGGCAAAGTAGGCAATTATAATTGGCCATTATTCCAATAAAGGTGTTTCCCTTCTCAAATTAGTCCATGAAAACTGCACACTATCCAAATCCCAGGAACCTGAGAGGTGTTAATAAACATCTGGTCATGGTTTTTGCTTAATTAGCAATCCTTAGTTTGGACTGAAGTCTGTTTATGTAAAACAAAACACACGTACACACACAGAGGCACACGCACATTCTCTCTCTGTTGCTCCCCCCTCATAACAATAACAAAAAAAGGGGTTTTTGTTTTGTGAGCCACAGCCCTTCAGCAGTCCAAACCAGCTTCTTGTAAGTGCTCGGTGGGAGAATTGGATTTTTAAGTCTTATCATTTGTCAACACAGCAGAATAAAATGAAAGCTATTTGGATTTGTCTGTTTCTGTTCATTTTACCCGAATAATGTCACCTCAATCAGCCCTACAAAATCCTGGTATTTTATTGGAAACTAAATTACCATTTTTAAATGCAAAAAGAAATTGCGTACTTACTACAGGTTACTGAAAAATGCCATTTTATTATTCTTAGCATCCAAAATCTTACAGCACCATCTCTCTAAGGAGCAGCATTGGCAGGGAGGTAATGGATAAACATGCAACTGTGCTTGCAAGACTATACTGTCTAAATTAGATAAAAGAAAAGTAGGAAGAAAACTCCAAGATAAGTGGTACAAAGTAAATCAAAACAAATCATCTTACCAAACTTTATTCGCATCTGATACCATTTTTAGAAATTAAGGTCAGTTTTGTGGAACTAATAGGGAGTTACACCTATATATCTTGGGCACCATGACAATGCTTGAGAGGAAGATTTATACACTATGGTTGCAGATGCAGAAGAAAGATATGAGAGATCAAATGGAAGTGCATGATAACAAATGAAAAATGGTCCCCACAGCCCATAAATTAATTGAGAAAAGAAGGTTGTCATTATTTGAACATGCTTTAAAATAAGGTATGGGGTCCATATGGCAGAGAATAGATAGGCCAACAAAGTTTGAGTAATTGATGACTTAAAAATAAAACAAGATCTTAAAGAAATGAATCACGTTGGGAGAGTTAGAGGAGGAATATTAGATGAAAAAGCACAAAAACTCCTCGAAACTTCAGAGCAAAAATCAAAGTATAGGAAAACAGACACATTTTTCGTGAAGGATCTAAATAAATGTAAGTAATAAATATTTCAGGCAGCAATTGTATCCCCATTAAGGACACTTTTCTATTGTCGTTTCATTAACCTATTCAGCTTTGTTTTCAGGATTTTATTTCTCCTTTTTTTTGTGTGTGGTCTAAGTTTTTTTTAGGAATGAACTGAGAGAAATTAACAAAGACTGTGCTATAAAAATCACAATTACCATTTCTGCTCCCAACACTGTCGTTAGCTCACAGGGTCACTGCAGAGAGCCCTTTGGTAAACAGTGACACGCTTCCAGAGCTTATTGTCTGCATTTACAGTGCCCCATAGCCAGAATCAAACAGCCTGTGCTGCTTAAACCTAAACCTTGCCTCAGTTTCAGGTTAGTGGGGTCAGGCAGGTCGGGGAGGAAGTGACAACACTTGCATGGGTCCTATTCCATGGGGTTTTATTCCCCTTAGCCTTCCCTTCCCTTTCTCCATGCTTATTCTTTGGCCCCACGCTGAAGGGGTGGGAGCACATCCCTTTGAGCAGTACATCAGTATTATGCAATGCCAGGTAATAAATAAATAAGCTGTGTCCAATTTTATTATTTTTGCCTTCGAAATGTGCCCCATCTATCCACAGAGGTGGTGCAAACATCTGCATGGGGGCAGGTGAGTGTGCCTGCAAGGAGGTGTGTATATGTGTTCGCATATGTATCTGCACTTTGTGTGTGTGTATGCATGTGTGCATTTTCCATATTTATCGCTTTTCAGTACATTAGAGCATTTAGTACTTTGGAAGGCACTCATCCAAACAGAGCTCCATGTAAATGCACAGTGTACAAGCCAAGAAAGAACGGCTCCAGGCTGATAGAAACCTCAGAAGTATGTTAAATCATAGTACTCAACTGTTCCTCATTAGAACACTCCTCATTTCTTTTTTTTTTCCCTTCCACTTAAAAAAAAAATAATTTTTCCTCAAAGCCACTTACTTCGATGCTGCACTCTAGGAGCATATTATGAATATTCAGATTGGAAATAGAGCACCATCTAATAACGTGGAACACAAAGGAACCCTGAAATGTATTCAGCCTCTTATTTACATTGTTATGAGAGATATTGCATTATCAAACAATGGCTCCGTTCCACACTGCATCCGTTACCCCTTGCATTAGGCTCCTTGGGAACTTATTATTGATGACAAAAATGCATCTAATGAGAGGCTGCAGAGTTGCTAAATGTATAGGTAAGCTATATTGCCTATAAGAAAGATAGCCCTAAAGGAAAAAACATCAAAGCCTGAGAGCTGATTTGTTCAGAAGTGCAACTGAGATGGGAAGAAAAGCAAACTTGGGGACCTTCCCATCATCGCACACAATGATGTCATTAAGGTACATTAATCTCAAGAAAAATATATACAGGGAAACTAAAACATGACCCTCAGTGGGGAAGGCAAGCAGAAAGGCTTGAAAATATTCAGAAGGCAGAAATAGAAGGCAACAAACATTTCAAGGGAAAGATAGTTGCCAGCAGGATTGATTTGAATACTCAAAGTGGTGATTTATTTTTCATGCTTCTCATAAAAAGAAGAGATCCTTTCTTTCCCCTCCTCTCCCCCTCGCTCTCCTGCTCGTTCCCAGGCAGGATGAGGCTCTCCGTGCCCATTGAGCAATGGCTGCCCTTTCACAGACACCACAAATGAATGCAGGATGGTGGATGGACCAATTCAAACTCTTTACCAGGAGTATATAAAAAAATGGGATAATCCACGTTCTTTGCATTTGTAACAGAAGAAAGGGAAAAAGGACAATTTCATTAAAAGTCCAGCCTCTGTAAAGAGAATGTTAAATAGTTTCATACCCAAAACCCAAACTGCTTTGAATGCAAGTCCTGCTTTGCCCTTAACTGAAATGAATTTTCACAAATCCGGCTGTACATAGAGAAAGAAAATGAAAGACAAAATATTTACTCATGGACTCAATAGTCCCCTTTTTGAAAGGGAGGTGTTTAACTATTGATTTTTTAACAATATAAATTTAGCATATTTCACATGATCCATTACATTCCTTAGAACCATTAAGATGCAGTTTACATGATTTATTCAGAATAAGGTCCACTTTTAGCTATATTTAAGTCTCCTATTTGTTATTTAACATGTGTTTAATGTTTTCTGTCCCTGCTGTGCACAGCTGCAAGCTGCTATTTTTTGGCAATTTTTGTGACTGTGAAGTGATTTGTGTCTTTGAATCTCACCTTTCTATTCTATGGCCTGCTGTTTTGATTTTTTTCTAAACTTTAAGAAATAAGTTGCACTGTGTTATGACCTTTACTTCACTTCATGGAAGTAAACAAGAAGTCTAAAAGTGCCATTAAAAAATCATGGCAGGTATCCTTATGGGGTAGCTACAAGGACACATGTGTAATTGATTTAGCATTTTGTGACACTGTAATTCAAAGCAGTTTAAGGAAAACCCTCTAAAAATCCAGTAATGACATAGAAACTACTAATTGAGTGCTGGCAAACACTTCACTCACCACTTACAGTCTAGGCATATAAATCCTCCATAGCAGGGAATCTTCCATATTGTACAACTTTAAGATTTTTTCAGCTGCTCTCCATTAGAGAAAATCTGACCAGAAAATAAGTTGTTATTGTTGTACAGTATATTTAAAATATCCTACTTATTTTTACAGTCATAAAGCAGACAGAGCACGATGTTGAAGCGCATCAGATAGATACAAATGATTGTGGGGAATTTTGTAGCAAAAGAACTGTCACGGCATAAGGACCCTGGTATTTCAATTGGTTTCCCAGGCACAAAACTTTTGAAAAGCAATAATAATGAATGATGGCAAAGCATGACAGCTAGAGCAGTGTAATTGTCTTTTTTTTTTCTTTTTTTTTGTATTAGATGGGACTTTCCAAAACATGGCTATGAGCAATTGTGAAAGTTTGCTGAAATGCAATGAATTCATCTCCAGTCACAGTAATCCTGTGCCATGACTGTGAACCCCCCAGCCTGTGCAGGGACACCCCTACCTGCATTCTGCAG
Organism: Neopelma chrysocephalum; assembly: GCF_003984885.1. NCBI lineage: Eukaryota > Metazoa > Chordata > Aves > Passeriformes > Pipridae > Neopelma > Neopelma chrysocephalum. The sequence continues at coordinate 1,272,078 of NW_020897783.1, forward strand.
ACACCCCAGGCCCTGCCATTGCCTACCAAAGCCTGTGCCCACTTCAGTGTGCCTACTGCACTTGGGGGTCCCAGACATGGTGCAGAACCTGACCCCAAGCCTGGCAGACATGAGCCCCTGTCCCTTTCCCCACGGAGATGGAGCTGCTCAGGGTGGGAGCGCCAGGGCCAAATATCAGCGTGGGAATAAGAAGCACCACAAAAGGACTTAAATGCTTAATACTCATCTGTCCCAAACACCTTCAGACTGATGAGGGGCTCCTACAATCACGCACATAGTGCTGCCTTCTCCACTTATGGCTTTCCGTGCAGAGGTCAGTGCACCTACAGCCTCCCTGGCATCCCTCGCCTCTTCACCCACTCTTTTTCCTTTGGCCACCTCTTGATTTCGAGGAAATGAATCAGTATCTCTCTTGCAAATTAGAATCTGCGTATAATTCATGGGCAATGAATGTGCAATGTTCATATAATGATCTAAAAAGGCAGTTAGCAGTGCATAATGCATATGCTGGTACATATTCCTTTTTTATGTGGAGTAAAATGTGGGAATGCTTTGTGGTGTGCTGAAATCTCAGAAATGTGTGCAGGTGAGACACACTCCTATTTGGAAGGTTCATATTCCACGTCACCAGTAAATATAATGAAAGTGAAACACTGTTGGGTGTATTGAGGGTATTTGTTGTTGCTCTTTATGATATCTCTGGATAATTTCAGTGTCTATCAAACTGCTACCTTAATTGATAGGAGAGCATTTCCCCTTAACAATTTGAAGCAAATATAGTAGGTAAAAATTCCTGTATCAATTTGAATACATTTACCTGTAAGTGGCAAACTTAGTAACTTCATTTATCTGATTTTAATGAAAATGGAAAATGCACTGCTATATGACTTTAAAAAAAAGTTAAATATAAGTTATTACTGTTTGATATATGTTCCCCATCCTTTTCTAGGATCTATAAGAGAAAGCCATGTTGAAACAGTTTAATGCAATGCCTTTAACTTATCTAAACCACATTCAACTGACTGCACTGGGAAAATTGAATCTTTTCCTCACAATCTTAGTGACATGAAAAATATATAATACGGTAAATGATTAATGCAGTTATAAACTATACCTGAGATAAGATTTAAGTATTCATATTTCTATCATGTTAATACAACACGATAAACCCATGAAGCAAACTTGACCATAGCATTTGTTATTCTGTCCAGTGTTCAATTATTCTTTGTCCAAATACAATTTAGGAGCTTGCTGGAATACATTCTCCGGGTACAAAGCATTATGTGCTACAGTGAGATAATCAAAGCAGTGGTCAGCAACTGTAGACCTCGATCCAGTACACACAGAGCTGCAAAATAAAAGGGAGCCCAGAACATAACCACATGCAGGTTTTTTTATTTTGGTTGTCCAGCATATGTCATTTACACATAAAAGCCTTATTTTTCCTTGATTTTCTAATATTTCACTCAAAGCTTTCTGTTTTCAGGTAAACCTTAGTTGATGTAATCACAGATGTGCTTAGCAACTACCAAGGCAATTTCAAACCACATTGCTTTAATAACTAAGCTCTTCTAATTTCTGCAGCAAGGGTCAACATGGGAAACACTTGTATACAACTCTGAATGATACCAAGAGAAAAAATGAGCCCACGCTGATGACTGTTTTGGTGCTTTGATGGACATTTTATTACAAGGTTCTCCGTGTAAATAATAACCAATTGTCCTGTAGACAGGCAGCATTCCTAGCAGGAAAGTACAAAGCTGTGAGACAGGGTGGGAAATCTGTGGATCAGTGGATCTGGCCAGCAGCTTTGCAGTGGGTTACCTCAGCTTGCCCTTTTGCAAACCCACTACAAAACTTCATTTTCAAAGGTGCACTTATACCCTTGAATAAAAGGTGAGATGATTTTGAAATTAGATCAGACAATAAATAAAGCGATGCAGGTATTTTACAATTTTAACACAGCTTTGTGCAAGCAGTTGGAGTAGGTGATATCCAGAGGTCCCCCTAAATTATTCCATGATTTAATGACTGCAACCCTTGGCAGCATTGGTTTTAAAGTGCCTGCAGCTCCAAGCCCTTGTCCCACAACTCCAGCCACTGACTCGCCATCCCTATGTATGGACATCCCAGAGGTATCTCATGCTGTGATGACCCACCATGGTGGACTGGAGTGTCCTCAGGGACAGCTAAGAATTCCTTTGAGCTCTCTGAAAGGTTGATGATTTCGGAGCTTGAATTGGTAATAAAAGCTAGAGGTTCCTTTAAAAGCTACTCAGAAAAAACGCTGAAGATGAGCAGGATTTAACAATGAACTTTTTTTTTTTGTCAAAGCTTTCATTGAAAAATTAAATTGCCAGGAGTTTTACTGTTTTATTTGCCCCCAACTCAGCTGTCAGCTGAAGAGCTTTTGATGAAAACATATTTTTGAAATGAGTATAGAAGCCAGCTGGGACAGCCAGGCAAGGTCCTTTGCTAAGCTAATCTGTCACTGCTAAGGTTTGGATGGGAAAACATTCAGGATGATCTGAGGTTTGCCTAGCTTTCAGAATGGTAGGTAAGCTTAATAGCCATATTTTAAATAATACTGCTACACTACATCACATTGCAAATATGCCCTGTAATCAAAAGGAAAAAAAAACAAACCAAGGAGCTGACAGAACTACAATAGAATATAATACACCTCTCTGGGTGGAGTTATTTTGTTTTCCCAAAAGGAGACGCAAGCTCTCTTTAATTAAATAGGCCTTAAGAATACAAACAGCATCAGAAATGATAAGTAGAAATTAAATACTTCCCATTACTTGTTTAAAATTTGAGTACTCTGTAATAATTCTTTATTTCCATGACATTAATTTTATGGGCTCTTTCACTTTCTATTTGATCAGAACTTCTGCATGTAATAGTTATCAGAATTTCAAACAAGAAATCATACATGACTATATATATACCAGGATACTGATGGTAATGATGGTAGTGGGACATTTTTACTTGACAATTAAAAAATGACATAATTTTTGGAATGGCAACAGGACAAGAGAACATAGACTCATGTTGCACCAGGGGAGGATTAGGTTGGACATCAGGAAGAATTTCTTCATGGAAAAGGTGTTTAAAGATTGGAACAGGCTGCTCAGGGAGGTGGTGGAGTCACCTTCCCTGGAGGAGTTCAGGAAACAACTGGAGGTGGCACTCAGTGCTCTGGTCTGGTTGACAAGGCAGGTATTAGTCAAAGGCTGGACTAAATGATCTTGGAGGCCTTTTCCAACCTAAATTATTCTGTTATTCCAATTGGCCAGCCCCAGCAGACAGACACCATTATTGCTCTGATGAAACACGGTGCCACATGCAGCTGTTTAAGTAGGTATTGATATCAGCATTCGCTTCTATAGACACTGATAGTAACTCCATTTGCATTTCTGTGTATGTATTTTCATGTGTATATGTAAATCTGACCTGTAATAAATATTTAATTTCTATCACATATTCCTCATTTACTTTTATGCCTGTTGCAAAACTTCTAGAAACACAAATGGCTTCTTGTCATGAGCAAGATGTGTCAAGTGTATTCCTTCTGTAACACATTTACATTTCTCAGGTTTTCTAGCTTGGTTTGTGCTACTCTTAGCGAGGCAAACTCTTGCACGCGGACTTAACATCCTCACAGCAATCTTAGAACAATTTCAAAACATGCCTATGGTAATCCCATTATCACACAAGCTTGCAGTAACAAAATGATCTCAGTGCAACTCTGCAGTGACCCTCTGGAAGGCAATACCATTCTAATGAGAGATTATACAGGTAAAATGAATTCAGCGAAAACACACATCATGTTTAAATTTCAGTGTAGAGCCCTGATGAAATGATAAAATCAAGTTCACCTTTATGCCAAATTACGTTTATGTTAAATGCAAGGGTAGGATGTGAGGAGCTGTGCTCAAATGACTTGTAGCAAAAGTGATGTAAAATACAAAGGGGCTCAAATAGGTCCAGAATGAAAGTCCAACCAGTTTACAGAAAAAAAAGCTCAACAGAATTGTTCAAGTGTGGCCAGTCTAGGGGGGGGGTGCAATGATAAAACCAGAAGCTGCCCAGAAGGCCAGGGATGCACCCAGCAATGGAGCCCAACACTTCTGCTCTGCTACCCAGTTGTGTCACCTCCCACCTGTGGGCACCTTCCTCATCATCTGTGAATCCTAAGCCACTTTCAGCCTTCCACCAACACATTCATGATTACTGTTTAGCATGCCTTCTCAAAAGGGCAGTGCAAAATCAACATTGAATTCATTAATTTATTCATTAAAAGAGAGGAGAGGAATACATGAGCAACTTCCAGAAACTCTCCATAAAACTCTTTGGCTCTCACCTCCTCCTGCAGGAGCAGAGCAGACCCAAAGGTTGGGACCCCATTTGGGCCAAGGATGCAGCGATCTTTCCTCAGGGAAACAGAGATGCTTCCCTACACCTGATTTAGATTATTATCCACCTTACCAGAGTTGTCATTGCCCCCCCAGCACACAGTACATCATCAGGGACACCAGGCACTGCTGAGGTGAAAGGAGGTTTTACTGGGCTGGTTTGCAATATAACCAGGGGAGGTGGGACCCCGGCCAGCACCCCCAGAGAGCCACATCAGCTTCTGCAGGCTCTTTGCCAGATGTGTAGGAAACACAAGTGCAAGGAGCAATATTTTGGCCAGTGATGGGTGGAATCATTCTCAACCAGCATTAAATATGTAATGTCAGGTATGGAGTCTGCACTAGTCACTAAGCTACACCCTTTTTTATAATCAGTGGAGACTATAAATCCAACTCATTTGACCAATACTAAGACTCTGTCTTAGCACAAACTGCCCTGTTTCACTCCACTGACTTTAAAGGGTAACTAGCTCAGACTTAATTGTCTAACTTTTAGACATCAAAGTCAAGGAAGATTAATATTATGTACCCAATATTCCATGGATGTCAAACTGAAATGAGCAAAAAATAAGGAGAGACTAGTCAAACTATTTCCCCTTTTGATAATTAGGAACTGCAAGATGTTTACTTACAGAATATGCCTTTCAGAAATAACTTCAATAAATCTGTGAAGCTGTCAACTATTGCAGATGTTTTGTATCTACATCTGTAGGGATTTCATAAAACTTATTAAAAACCTTCACACATGTAGCTTGGGAAAGCCCTTCTGGATGAAAAGATGGTTTCCAGGGATAGCCTGCTCTCAAGCTTTTTGAATACTGTTGGGTTAGAAAGTATGATTTTTCTGCTTTGAACCTGAGCTGCCTATGTAGTCTTGAAGTAAACAGTAGGGAAAGTCCATAAATCTTAATGCTAAAATTAAGAATTATCAGGCATCAGTGGTCATATCTGGGATGAACCACTGGAAGTCCCCCACAACCTGTCTTACAGGTAACACCTCTCTGAAAGTCTCCAGGAGAGTTCTCTGTGTGTCATTTGATCTCTCTGAAGGAAAGATCAATTGGACATATTCAAGGAGAGTGGTCTGAGACCTGACAGATCCAAGTTTAAGAACAGGCCAAATAAAGTCCCAGTTCCTTACATCCCAATGATTTTTCCAGCCAACCAACACAGGGCAGTAGGAAAAAAATCAAGGAAAGCTTTCCTGTGTTACTGCTTTTACAAGTGTCTCAAAGTGATTGACAGCGTTCATATTCTCATTATGGCATCTGCAGATAATGAGGTACCGAGGCACAGGAATATCCACTGCAAGAGCATGCCAGGAATATTATCACTGACGTTTGAGCAAAAACATTGCAATTCCACACAATACCTCTACATCTTCGAAACGTCAAAACACAGCCAGATGCTGGAGCCATGGCTGCTGAAATCACATGGGTTAGCTGGTGTATCTTGAAAGAATTATTAGAGATGTAAGGTATCCATTAAGCCAGTCAGGACTGTGGGTTTTAATTCTGCAGATAAGAGTAGGCTCCCCCCAGAATTTGAAGACTTTCTCCATTCCTCCTTTAGAAATCTTTGTAATTTTCTATAAACAAGGCTCAAAAACTGTCTCAAGTGTTGTCAGAAAGACTTTTCTGAGTCGAGGAAGGAGCCTTATGTTTCTAAGCTAAATGGCAGCTAAAACAACTCTCTCGAGGGACGGCTGCAGATGACATTCAGTCTCAGACAGCTGGGATGGTCCTGAAACGGATGGCTCAGGGCTAACTCTGCCACCAACCTACCAGAGTGTGACCTTTGGCAGGATACTGTGCCACAGCAATCCTCTCCTGGCACTGGTACGCATCACCTGGTCAGCTGCCAGGCTCTGAGCCAAGTGTCCTTCACCCTGAAGATGGAAGGGAAAGACAGGCAGACAGAATAACCACACACAAGTGCACATGCCCATGACTGACCTGCAGGACACGCCTACAGCTTCAGTTCTAAGCACAGTGAGGTGCAGAACAACTTTTCAAATCTGGAAATTAGGCACAGAAACTCCTTTAAAATTCTGTTCCTGGAAGGTGTGGAGGTCACATCTAGGAAATACAGTGCTGCCAGTGTCAACAGGGTTGCTCCAGCTGTGCTGGGCAGAGCACAGGGCACCAAGTGAGGAAGCAGCTCCTCCCTGCCTCAGGGAAAATGCTCTGAATGCATAACAGAGCAATGCTGGAAATGCACACCTTCTTTGCTCCTGTCCTCCTTCTCTCAGGAGCTGACTGTAGAGGTGGAGAGGGAACTGCCAACACCTACTGCTGCCTCACCCTTGAGACGTGAGAGATGCCGAAGCTGGGGCACCTCCCAACTACATCTTCCCTATTGTCACTGAGTGTTTTTATTGCGTTAGCAGGACCCCCATGACTTTTTTCTTGTCTTTGAACACAGGTCTGGCATAGGTGGCCTTAGAATGGGAAGGTTTCCCTAGGAGGAACAGATGTCCTTAGCCTGAAAGCAAGCAAGCAGGCCTTCACAAATATAACAGAAAGAAAGGATGTCTCGATACATCTTTGTAATGTCTTTGGATGTTACAGTTGCCTTTTTCCCCTACCGTGCCTCTGCTGTTTGACCCTTGTCCCAGCTAAAAGCACAAAACATGTTAGGTACAAACTAATACTCTCAGTCCTGCTGCTGCAATAGCCAGTGATCCACAACAGCCTTGTAGTCATGGAGCCTGTGTGAGGACGTGTGTGAGCAAACACAGGGAGATTTGCAGAAGGCCTTCATTCAAAACTAGACAGCTCTGCATAGGGTCAATATACAGCATTCTTTCTTCTAAAGAAATTGTTTCTCCAGATGGATATCAAAACTTCAGTCAAACATTCTGTAGAAATGAAGTGCTTAGAAAAAATCACCGTGGCTAAAGAGAAGTTAGTAAAAGAGCTGAAACTGCTTCTATTCCTTTACATCACCCATAAGCTAAACTGCAGCAGGTGTACTGAAATGAAAATGTACACTAGTACATTCATTGGATTAGGGTTTGCACTCATTTAAAAGGCTTCTTTCAGAAAAGTCCATATTAAAAAACACTAAACGTTTCCTAGATAACAATCCAAAAGAATCTCACAGCAATAGGTTATTAAATCCCCATAATATTGCATGCCAATATTTCTAAGTTGTTTTTGTGCCAAAAATCTGAAAAAAAAAAATCACAGAGTGTCTTAAATGAAAATTACAGAAGGATTTATAATGTTTAGGAAAACAAAGCAATGTGCTCTGGCGGGTCAAACAACATCCTGACATGTAATATTTTGCTAAATACTAAATAAACCTTTTTTAATTGTGACCAGAAGAAGGTCTGATGGTTGAAATGTGACAAGTTTCCATTCACTGTGTTGTTCCACCTCAGCATCCAAGTGTGACTTTGGTCATACCATTGACCCTCTGTTTCCCATCTGCAAACTGGAAAGGTGACTCCCTTCACACTCTCCTGGCCCAGCTGCTCTAATGAGGCAGCAGCTCTGCTCCTGCTCAAAGCACAGATGTTGGTGAGGTCTCCATGTCTGGCTGTAACACAGGCAATAACTGATAAAATGAGGGAGTCTTTTTTTTCAGAATTATAGGAGAATTCAGTAAAAAAAAAAATACCAGAAGCCTTAATCAAGTAAATTCCTAGCATGCTAGCATGAACCTGGAAACATACTATACTTCTGTTAGAACTGGTCTACCTTATGAAAATAATAAATCCTACCTTTTGATGGGGACTTTCTTTTTTTTTCTCTATGTGCTTAGAGATTTCCTATGCTTTGCCATCAAGTGCCACACTAAATGTTGAGCCCTTTCTTCAGCTAGTAGCTAAGAGGGAAGAAAATAATGATGTCTCCTAATGACAGCTGTCGAAGGGATTTGTGGGAATGAAAAAGCTTTCTGGAAAACCCGGTGTACAGAATGCTTGACCCAGTTGTCATTACTTCTGCCTGGCCCAGCCACTACCTCCTGCACCAGGAGCCCACTCCTGTGCTGGCTGAGGCGAAGGCAGTGTGGGACAGGCAGCGAGAGAGAGCAGGGCAGCTGCAAACGAAAATCACCCTGGGGAGGGTTACAACTAGATAAAGTTTTCAACAATAAGATTCCAGAGACTGCTGACTGGAGAAAAGCTCAATATTTTAGTCTCAGTACAAATTTGCTTCAATCTTATACAACTCCCATGCAGCAGCATCCACAGCTGCATGCTGTAAACAACAAACAAATCTATTTCCATCAGCCCTGCTGATGCTATGAGAAAAGTGCCTGAGCATAAGACATGCACAGATGTAGAGTCTCACCTGAGCCTAGTGCTGCCCTCCATTTGGCCCCTCTAACTTAATATCGTTGTTACAAAGCTATTGGTCTCCTGGTAGCGAGCTGGCTCAATGCAGAGCCTCTTCTTCCAGCTAATCTGACAACTCCGATCCAAGAAGCATCAAGGGCCCAATTAAGAAGACACATCTTATCAAGGAGCTTATTTTGCATAACAGAATACAAATGACGAATAAAAATTTAATGTTTAATAACTTAGTACAAAGAGGGCTGTTGATATAGAATGCCTGGAATTTTTATGGCGGCTGTCAGACTTGTGATAAAACTGTTATATAGGAACACTTGGCAAAAAACAGCGTAGAATTTTTCAGTAATGGTGTGTGCATGATATTGCATTAATTCTTGATAGGAAAGTAACTGTAAGCCTGGGAATCAGCCAGTTTGAGTTTCACTGTAAGATGATTTTTTTTCTTTTGAAGGACATCTAAATACATTTTAATGAAGAGTTAGCTGAAAGGATAGTCAGTACTTCATAAATGCATTTGTGTGTTTGCTGAAGTCCAGAAATTACAAGCAAATCACCATAATCCCTCTGGGTTCAGCATAACTTTGTCAGATTCAGTGATGTGGCTGCAGTTTGCAGTACCCATCACTAATGGATGGAAGGCAGTAGGCTTAAAGAGGAAGGAGAGGTTATCTGTAAGACTTTGCCCTTGCTGAATAGGGGCATTTCTTCGATTTACTTGCGCCGTATGGAAGAGTTGAACACTGATGTAGCTCTTCTCTGACTTTGAAGATCATAATCTGGAGAAAAGGTTGACTTGCCTTTGTTCCTACAATTGCAATTTATACATTAGAAGTCCTTCATGCTAATAAGAAAAAAAAATTTTGTGCTTTATGTTCCGATACAAAAATCAGTTCTTCAAACAGCAGGTATGCATTGTATTATCAAAGAATTATTGCAGCCTCTGTAATACCATGTTCTGTAAATACATCAATACCAATCTGGAAAAAAAAGAGGTTCAGAGTTTCTTTTAACCATTTTCAGAAAACTGATGCTCTTGCACAGGTTTGAAATGTTTGCATCATATTCTGATGAATTTGCCGTACACCTTAAGCCTTTCTGCAAAAAAAAAAAAAAAAAAAATTTAAAGAAATCTAAATATCTTAGTGTAGCAATTAAGTCATCTTTATCAGTACATTTAAAATAAAGTATCCATTAAATAATGCTAGACTAATGCTGAATTAGAGTGGAACTCTTCTAGAAGTCCGTATCACATCTATATGAACTTTAAATGAATTTCTTATTCATTCGATTCTATTGTATTAGTGTTATTGCAATGAATACTAAATGAATTCCTAATGATTGGATACTTAAAATAAAGTGTTACCCCTTTACGATAGTCATCAAACTTTAAGGACAAATTGAAATTAAAAAAAAATTATGTACTGACGGGAAAAAAAGGTTGAACTGTATAGTTCAGAATATTGAACAGTATAATTTATCTGATGATGCTAATATTCAGATGCAGTCTTATATTAGAATTAATACTATAGGAGTGGACCCTTATACAGAGGATTTGTTGCAGAAATAAAATCTATCAGTAACAGTTTCATTGTTCCATCATTACGAACTCATTTGGTATTCACTGTAATAGCACTGATCGTAATGAATTTGTTTGATATTCATGTGGCTCTCACATGCATTAACATAGGCTTTCTGTTGTAATTCAACATCCAACAAGCATTAGTTAATGCAGACTTTGGATTAGGCATGGGCCAGTATTCTGCAACTGGAGTTTCCTTTCAGTTTATAAGCAGTTAAAGGATATTTTCATCTGTCTAATTCCTGAGTCTCTTTTTTTTTTTCTCTGATACATTATTTTTAATCTGGAAAACCTCCTGAAGGATCCCACACTGCCTTTTCACATGAACATAGGTGTGTGCCATCTTCTATCTCAGGCAACAAGCCAGAAAGCCAGAATTTTATCACCCAGGCACATTACCTCATTATCCCCTTGGCAATAGTGGCTTTGGCACAGCCTGGAGCTGGCAAGGTACTGAGGGAGCAAGAAATCCTGACTCCTAGTATTAAATGGATTTTTTTTTTGTGCTTTAGGTTCAGAAATGCCAATACTTCCTTAGTATGGGATAATATTTATTTGGCCAAATGAACTCCTGCCCTTGCAGTATCTTCCTCAGAGAAAAACAACTCCGTGGCAAAAAGCAGGGCAAATCTTTGGAAAGTTTTCATAAAGGAGGGAACTCCGCCAGGTTTTCTGCAGGTTTGACTCACTGGAAATTTTTTGGGCATTCCTCAGGCAAAGCTTGGCTAATGCAAGCTCTGGTGTGATTCAGCCCCAGCCAGGGTGTTAGACTCTGTTTCCCCATTGTGCCTCATGGTAATTATTCCTATTATATCTTCAAGAGATTATAGATGAGCGATAGATGAACTGCAATGACTATTAACAAGAATTACAGCAATCTTTATGCATAAGTGTTCAAAACACCAGGGGCCACACGCTCAGGTAATACACATGGATTTACATCATGTAATCAATTCGATTGCAGTAATTGGTAACATGAAATTACAGTCAGGTGACCTGCTGCTGCTATCAGCACTGCTGCTGCAACCCAAAGTGCTTTCAAAATACTGTCCCCATTTTGTTTCAGTATCTCACAAAGGAGGCTTTCCTTTGGTTTTCTTGATTACTTACACAACAAATCTCTTCTTTCCACACAACTCACTTTTTCCCACCCTTCTCCTCCCAATAGCCTCCAACTAAAAGGATCTCAGGCTGGATCTCAGCCCTCCTTGGCACATGGGGCTCCTTTTCCTCTCCTTGGGGCACTGGGGGTGTGTGGAGTCTGGGAATGCTCCAGAGAGACCCAATGGTTCCCAGCAACCTGACAGGAGAACGGAATACCCTTCTCAAAAACATCCTGTAAGACTGACCTTGGGATTTGGGGAAGGTCATGTCCCCACCTGCTTCCCTTTAGAAGCAGGGGTGGATCTGCAGCAGGCTCCTTGCCCCACTCTCATTTTTGGCGGGACATCAGCAAAGCCCGATGCTTTCCAACCCAGAGGTGGAGCAGATGTTTGGGATGGCTGTGCCAGATGCCCAAAGTGGGCAGGCTCAGTAGAACTGAAACTGGGAGTGCAATTAGGAAAATGAGGGCACTAACTACAGCAAGGGGTGGGTCTGGGTGCTCAGTGCCTGGCAGCAGGACACGGCCCTCTCTGGCTGGGTGAGGGTGGAGGCACAGGGAGCAAGGAGAAGCAACCCTTCACCAGGTGGGAAAGACTAGAAAATAAGGAAGGGCTGCCCTGAGGGAGTTGTTGGAGGAGGTCTCCAGCCTCGTTATTTCAAAAGCAGATCCAACGATGGACTGCTCTGACCAGTAATGACTGTGAGGGGACCTCTGTCCCTGCCATTTAGCTTCCTTTTTGACTTGCAGACGGGGCAGAATTTGTCAGAGCTCGTGGAGGCCCTGATAGATGTAAACTCTGTTTAATTAATTTGATTTATGATATAATTGCACCATTGTGCTTGAGGGTTTAAGGGAATTCCATTTCCAATGTGTCTTCCTAAAAGGGATTTCAGGTAAAACTTTGTCAGGGGAGGCAGTGCTGCCCTGGCCAGTGCAAGAGATGTGTCTGCAAACAATACACCATCCTGCAAACCACCCATCTAACTGCAGACTCATTCTCCATTTGAGCAAAGGTATTTAGGTGCATAATCTTTCCTTTTCTGCCTACAAATTTTTTTTATACAGACAAGTTTGAGGCTCAGCTGCACTAGAAAATGCACATTTGGGGTATTTTTTGTAAAAAGATTGTGTTTAGTCTCACAGGACTAGGGAAAACATGTATTTTTCTATTCTTTCTTGTTATTTACCTCACTGAAAAATTATCCTGTTTAGTTCTTTCTTAGCTAAGACTAAGGGATATGACTTTTTTCCTGAGCTTCTAAGGAAAACACTTTCTGGCTTTTTAATATAAAATATGCTTATAAATAGCTGATATATGTGAATTAATGCCTTGTGGTATAGAAACACAGAGAAGGGTTGTAAGTAACGAGCTCCTTTATACCATGTTTCATGACCAAGCACAAAGTTTGGCTGCATTTAATGGAAAAAATGGTGGGGAGTGTTCCCTGGCCACTGCAGGATACCTGTGATAATGTACTTGCATCACTTCACAGTTAAACTAAAGCAAACGTATGTCATTGCAGCGTGTGCCGCAACACCTGGGCACAATAGAATGAATTCATGGACTGTGCACCCATAAATCTTCATTTCCTAGTTTTGTGGGTTTGTCAGGCCTTTAAAGTTATTTAACACGCTTTTTGCAGTGATAGATAGGTACTGAGAGTGTTATAAATACTAACTTGTGTCTGAAAGTTAGGCTGTGAAGCTATCACCCAGGCTTATGGTGTCTGTGATTTTATATCCAGCTAACAAGTCACTGTCATGGGTCGAGACATCATCTGGAGTCTGTGAATGTGTAAGAACCAACAGTTACTGTATATATGTTAGGTGCTGTTTGATTCGTATTTACAACATTTCTTTTAGGGAAAAAAAAAAAAGAAAAAAGCAGAGTAAGAGTGTTCCTTGCTTCAGTTTTAAAAGATAAAGACCATAGACCTTACTGGTGTCTGGCCTATCAGGAGTTCATAATGAAAATGAATGTTCATTTTTTTCTTTAAAAGTGTCTCAAGCTAAATGATACTGACGCTTTCAATTTTTAACATCATAATCAATAAAGGCTGCTTATGCACACTTTGCAAAACCATCAGTTTAGAAGTTTGAAAAAAAAAATCTGCATATGGCTGCAGCTTGCTGACTGCAAAGCTCTAGCACTAAATCTTCTGAGTTAAAGTTTTACTGGTGTGTTATGAGTAAAAATGCCTTGTCAGCCATCTGCCAGTTTTTCTCCTAACATCCATATTTTCAACCCTTGCTAAACATTGGGAGCATTTGGCCACAAGAGGCCAGCTCTACAATTAAACAGCCGAGTTCTGCAGCAGAAGCAAGGGCATGTCAAAATAGAACTGTCTGTTATTAATTTTAAAAGTCCATAAAGGAAAGCTATGACCCTGTCAGGGTGATGGACTGGTAGTTAAATGTATTATAAACTGTTAACTCTCAGAGACACAAAAGAAAAGGAAAAGAAAAACAATGCAGCAGTGTCAAAAGCTTCAATAAATGCTAATCATGGCAGATTAATCAGCCTCTAATTCCACTGATCCAAAAAGGTTAGAGTGTCAATTGTGTAAAATTAGCTCTTTCTCATGTGTCCCTTTGCATTTGGAGAATCTGTCTGTTCATTTGCATCTTTTGCCAATGTTTACGAAGAATTCAGTTCATTAGCTCTTAAACATAAAATCAGACACTGGAAGGGGGATTCATTGCCTTTTTCTGCTTAAAGTAGTACTTAAAGCAAATAGCATTGCTACAGTGTACATTTATAGATTCTATCAAGCAGCATTAATTACTGTATATCTCATATCCAGAAACCTTCTTTTCATAGGAAAGATTTCATGTGAAGTGTTCTATTTAGTCTTTTAAGGAGGGCTTTTTTGATGGCTTAAGATAAAATGTTTAATCATAAGCTTGAAATGAGACAAATGGCAAACTGGAGCTGCTAGACCTCAGTAAAGTACATGCTACAAAGAGCTCCCAGAAGTGTGTGCACTATCTGCTTGGGGAAATACCTGCTTTAACCTGCGTTTGAAAATCCTGCAGCTTGCCAAAGAGAATGGCAGTTCAAATGAACGACTATGCAGAACACAAGAAAGCCTGAGGAAGGATTGCCTAATGGCAAATAAAGCAGGAGATGAGAAGATGTATTAGCTGGTGCTGTTTGAAGTGTTCTAACTGAACTCAGGACCAGACAGGACTCACCTGCTTTCCTTACAAAGCCGGAGTCCAGACAGGATTCGTTCATCACCTGATGGTCTTTGGCTGCTGGACTGAGTTTTGAGGACTCACACTGCCACGACTGAAGTTACTTGGGGGGTGCCTCAGAGCTGAGAAATGCAAGAATAGAGACCCTAATTTCATAACATACATGAAACGTTTACCAACAGTGTCTTCCACTGTTAGGGAAATGAGTACGGTCAGCTGAGGGGAATCTCAAAAGAATAAATCTATACACGTGGAATATTTCCATACATGTGGAATGCATCTACATGTGCTCTCCTAATGTTTGGTTTGCCTGCACTGGGATGAAAGTTGTTCCTGATTTCTCATTCCCCTGCAGAAAAAAATTATATTTCTTACCCCCACCAAATGGGTCACGTGATTTAACAGAAATCTAGGAATTTCCCACTCCTTCGCTTCCCTGGATGCACACTCATGTTCAGTTCTCTGCCAGAACCCTACCTGAAAGCCATTTTCCCAGACACAGACAGGAGTGTGGAGGAGATCTGTTCATCTCCCAGCTGTCCTCCTTTTTGGGCTGGCCTCCCTGGGTGGGTCAGGGCTTCCTTCTCAGGGGCATGTCTCTGAGGGACCTTCCCCTCTCAGGGAAGGTCTCCATGTCACCTGCACAAAGAAGAGAAGAAGCAAAGGGCTATTTCTACCACCTTCCCACAGGAAAGGGTCCCTGACTGCAAAATCCCACAGCAACTGTGGGTCAACACCAACCTGCATTGCCTTTGGCTTGGCCCTCACTGACATAAACACATAGCAATGTACGCATTTATTATTAAAAGGTTTCAACGCAAAACAGTCCTTCAACAGGCGCCTGGGAGAAGAGGATAAGAGACAAAACAGGAGTCACATGTTTGCCCCGTTCCCCCGTGAACTACTGAATGGAGCTGAGCTGCACAGGATGAGTCTCTGCAGAGAGTGGAGCTACATGAGGGGCCGGGGGGAATCACAGCCCGACACTGTCACAGGGGCACTTGCATGTTGAGCACCTCTCATGCCTTGAAGAGCACTGCTTTGTTTAGCACTGCTTTGTTTAGCCTCTCAAAAAACCTGGCAGGGTTTTCAGGGCTCAGCCCCTTCTCTGGATTCTGGCAAGTCTTGGGGCACTACATCCTGTAGAGAAATAGGGTAAAATACCTGCATGAAGAATCACATCCCCATGGGTGGGGCTTCCAATAAATACCCCAGTTTGTTTAAGGATAATTTTGTTTAAGGATAATTTGGATGTCTCAGTGCACTGTTTAAGTGTGGGTGTTGGTCCAAGGCTCTTCACTGGGGATTCATATGTTTGCTTCCTGTTGGTTCCAAGTTAAAATCCCTCATATTCTCAAAAAACACGCTTGATTTGAGGTAAGTTTTATTTTTGGACCTACTCAGTCCAGAAAATTAAAACTTAGTGAGAAAGACCTTTACTGGAAGAAAAAATATAGTTAGATATGTTCCCTAAAAGAAGAAAAGCACTGCATGGCTCTAATTTTAAAAAATTGACCCATGAGGGATCTAGTTTAAAATATGAAAATATAATATGAAGTTTAAAAGATAATTATGAGGCAGTAAAATAGAAAACCACCAAAAAAATTTAAAGGGAATGTAAACTATATATGGCACAGTGCAATGGATGGACTGTCAGCAGTATTTCTTTGTGTGTGTATCTTTTGTATTGCAGTGAACTGTGCAACAGCAAGATTTGAATATTCTGAATCTGCCATCTCCCTCTTCTGTCAATCAGATCCTTCCAATTTTGAACATGCCAGAATGAACTATGTTGACTTCTTTGGCACAAGAAAGTGAATCCAGTGAAATTCATATATTCAATGGTTTCATGAAAATGAGAAAAGTCTGTCTATTTGCTAGAACAGCTTTGGGCTAGTTTTGAATGGCTGCATTTCATCTCTGCATTTTCCCTCCCCACAACTGTTATGATGTGAAAAGTGCCCAAGGCCAGGGGCTTGTAGGCCCAAGTCCACTGAAATTAATTGTAATTGGGAAAAAAGGCCTTTTGCCTAAGCCAGTCATATTATACTTTCCCATCTGACCACTTCTTTTCCATTGATGTATATAGTTTTCTCTACCAAATCATTTCTTTTTTTGCAAGTGAAGCTAATTTAATGCCACCCAAAAATATATCAGACAGCTTCTGGCACCTATTCCTGTCTCAGAAGCGTTCTAAATGCTCAGGTATACATAAAGTTCTGCAGCACACAATTACTCTTGCTTCTGCAAAGTTTCTGCTTTAATAACAGCAAGAGACACGTTTAAATCCTTCTCTTTTGGATAGAATAGAGTGGATATTTTCCTACTGCAGCTGTGCCATCTCCTCCTCCTCCTCCTGCACCAAGGTGTGACTGTGTGCAGGTTGCAGAGGGCAGAAGACTCCTGCAATTCCAGCCATTTTCCCTTGCATTCTGTCTTCTCCTGTTGTCATGAGACTAACAAAAGAAAAGTGGAGTTACCACTGCACAACTACGTGTTCACACTCTAAATTTAAGCTTACCAAAAGTTTTCTGATGGCTGGATTAACTGGTTTTGTATTTGTCCTGTTAAGAACCAAAAAAGCTCAGCTCCATTTTTAAAAAGTCCTAATGCTGAGCTCAGATTTGCTGAGCTAAATGCTAAATTACCCCAGCTAAATGCAGTCTCGCAGATACTTCATCCTTCCCAAAGCAGATTATCCTGAAAACAGTAAGGCTTTGATTTGATAAACCCAGAGTTAAGAGAAACTTTTTGAACTGTTGTGGTTGAGGTTGGTAATAAAAGTTGAAATTTCCAGTTTTGGTCACTGATTGTTTTTTCATTTGCCAAGGTGATTTTTAAAGTCTTAAGACTTTATAAGAATTGAGATTTAAGTGGTGTCAAGTCCAGTCTATATCTCCAAAACAGACTTGGGTGCTGCAGGAAGTGGGGAGAGTGATTCAAGAGGTCTCATGTTTCTTTTATGGGCCAATATGACCAAGCATGGTATGAAGGGAGGAACTTTATTGCTAATGGAGTAAGCCTTCAGATAAGATGTAAACCAGAGTTCCTGGCCGTTTTCTCTGTGCAGCAGCCTTCTGGACACTTTCCAGCTCTTCTCTGCCTACCTACGCTTCCAACTGCCTAAGATAGTGTTTATTTCCTGCTCAGAACTGTAGAGTAGCCTTCTTATTCACTATTAAAAGAGGAGCTGCATGTTAGTGGTGGGTGAAGAGAGCTTCTACCTCTCAAAGGCTGTTATTAGACTTAGTTAATGAAATTTATAAACACAATTTAAGCCCTCTTTTAAGAGACAGAGATGCAGGGGAAAAGAGTGACAGACACTGGAAACATTTTATTCAAACAGACGTGGGTCCTGCCCTCCTTGAATACTTGCCTTGAGCATCTGCATCATGGTACAAAGTGGCTGAGAATCCTTATTAAAATGGTAGCATTGGTGCCCAGTTTGCATTGGTCAATGTATGGGTCAAAGTGAAGGTTACCACCATCAGACCCCTGTCACAGGCAGTGGCTCTCGCCCTGCCCTTTGCAGCAGGAAAACGCCCAGTCCAAGGCAGCTGCAACCACCTCCTCTTCCCTCTCCAGCAAACTTTCAAGCAGAGTGACACCTGAGAGAGGCTCAGACCTAAATCTGTATGCAGATGTTGTTTCTGGACCCTATTTCTAAACCAAACCTTGCCTGGATGTCTCAGACTCTATTCCAAATTTGGCAGTTAGGCAGACTCTAGTTTAAATTAGGGGCTTAATCTTAGATTTCCCATGTTTCTCTCTCCTTATCTACTGCAAAATACTGCAATAAGAGAAAAAAAACTCCCAGAAACCCTTCTCTTTGCACAGATGAGGAACAGCAAATCATAAGCTGGTTCTTTGAATACTGAAGTATATGATTATATATTTCACTGTCAACTAAAACCCCAGGAATAGGAAAATATGACTGTGAAAATACTGCCTGTAATGAGAGGACTTGGTTGTCACATTTGGTAAGATATAATTTATCTTTTATCTGGTATAAGTGAATAATATCACTTTGCCATTTACTGTAGTGTGTTTACCTTAGAAATCCACACAAACTTTCCTTAATATTAAATCCTAGTTAAAGAAAGCTGTCTTTCCTGCATGTCAAATGCTTCCAATAATATATGGAATCTCCTCTCAGTTCCACTGGCTTTTCTTTCCTGAAATCTGCAGAATTCTCCAAAAAATATCTCTACCTGATTCCATCCCAATGAAGCTATCTTGACTTATGCCAGCAAAAGACCTCAGTTCATCTGTTTTCTCTTGTTCCATTACCTTCCCATCTTTCTGAAAGGGCTATTTCTTTGTCTGGGTTATTTGTCCCCCAGCCAGAAGGTGCTGCCTTATAAAGGGGGTGGTGTTTGTACATCAAACTCGGTGCTGGATGATTTCTTTCTTTGTCTACAGCCATAACATCCTCTTGTTCACACAGAAATAAAAAACCACAAAGGGTATGGATTATGCGAAGCATTTCCCGCAGAATTTAATAATCACAGTAAAACACTGGCATATATTGCTGTCTGCTTACAAATCTGTGTTTTCTGTAGGAATTACAGCTTATTATTTAAGTCACCTGAATAACCTGCTTTATACATCTGAACAACATAATAAACCAACTCATCCTGACTAGATGAATATCCTCTAGTGAACTTAACACATGTGGTCCAGGTTCTCCTCTACGTTTCACTAATGCCAGTCTCAAATGCATCCCTATTTACAAATGGAATCAAATGAGGCATGAATGTTTCTCCTAAACTCAACAAACCTGGATGCTCACAGACACCCTCACAGTGAGCTACGCTTGGTTTTGTTTCAGGGACAATCTTTCCCCATTCACCATCAGCAGGGTGACTCACCTTTCCCAAGTAAACACACCTTCACACCCTCCCATCTACAGCCAGAAAATGTCACTGCAGCAATTGTTTTCCTGGGAAAGGAGCATTCCCATGTATTTCTGTCTTCCAGTGCAGTTTAACAGCTAGAAGAAAGATACAGAGCCAGAGAAAGGGTTTATCCTCTGTTACTGCACTTCATGTCTTTTTCCACTAACTTTGAGTGGGAAAATGGCACTCCCATGAATGCTGAGTTATCCTCTTATAACCAGAACATGCAGTGTAGTGTCCTGTACAGCAGGCTCTGATCTTTGGCCCATGATTTATTTAAACAGGAATAATTGCATATTCAACACTTTAAGAACCATGGACAACTGGAAGCTGACAATTACTAGACAAACCTGTTTTGGGTAGGTACTGGTTAAGTCTCAGTTCCTGTCAGCTGGGGAGGATGTTTGAATTACCTGATTGGAAAATAAAGGCATTTAAAAAAAATTGTACTTTTCCTTTCCTCTGTTTCTTTTAGAAACGAAACAAAACAAGGAAACCTGAACATTTGACAATCTACAGATTTCTTTTTATAAAACAAATAATAAAAATGAAGCGTTTTAGCTTTGTGAAGATGATTACCAAGAAACTCCAACAATGCTGAGCAGTTATGTACTCGTTGAAAACCTGCATTCCTATTATAAAGCTCTTCCTACAGAAGCCTTTAAATTAAAATTATTTTTGAAGCCTAGCCTAGAACATCAAAAACAACTCAGAGTTCAAGTGCACAGTATGATTCCCATTGGGAAAAGGGACTCATTTACAGATGCTGAGTGATTTTTCTGACAGTAGAAAAGACATTTATTTTCGTAGAAGAGAGGTCCAATTCTAAAGCATGGACTATTAGTGTGTGGTTGTGGGTGACTCATAGAAAAAATTATTGATCTTCACTGAGAATAAGTCAAATATTAGTTTTATTTTCACAGCTCCACATACTCTCAGCAGAGTCTAAGCTGTGCTGAATTGTGCTGCCTCGTTGGTGCATCGAAGGGGTCTGTGTGAGGGACAGTCTTCCCTGTGCACTGTGGGAGTGTGGAGATACTGTGAGGGGCTGTACGACATCTCATGCGACCCAGCGTGATCAAAGGCTTCCTCTCCATTCCAGAGTGGAAGCCTAAACAATGAACTTAAACCAGGGCAAGAGAAACAGCAGAACAGTTTAAGGCCACACTTCAGTTTTCACGTATTGCAATTAACAAATAATGGCAAGCTGCCCACTTAGAAAGGTAGATCATTAATATATTTTGAATAGCTCAGAGCTTTGTTGTAGTTGATATTGTTATTATTGTTGTTGTTAATATTATTATTATTATTTTTGCATTTTCTCTTAAGATTTTTATTAGCTCAGTGATATTTTCCAAAGATGACTTTGATTCCCTTAATGGCTCTTTAAAAAAAAAAAAAATCTAGCTAATACTTAGAAATTCCTCAGTTTTCCCCAAACACACATTGACACTATAAAGTGTTTCTAAATATCCTGAGAATTGTCTAAATAGATTTTGCAAAATTCCCATAACCTTTCACTAACCACCAAGCTCGTGTTATCTAAAGAGGCTTCCAGGGAGGTGTTTGTAGGTAATTACCCAAGAATTAATCATAGGATTAACATAAAAGGCAAAATATAATAAATAACCAAGTTCTTACATATGCAAATCATTGTGAGGTATGTTACCAATTTTCATAGAGGGGACACTGTCAGAAATGCAATTTCATCTATCCAATTAGCAGGTTTTGCTGCCTTATAAATCTGTCACTGCTTTCTTTGCACCAAACAGCTGCTTATGCAAGTAACTGTGTGAAACTCTATTAAAAACCACAGGTCTGTATAAAGGGGGTTTCGAAAAAATAAATTCCCAGTAAAGCTGTATTAGGTCTGGAAGGCTGTGGCCAAGAAGCAGTTAAAATTATTAGGAAGGGAATTCCATCATGCTATTAATGTCCTGCAATTCAGCTGTGACTGTGTTCTGTTCACTTGGTTTTCCTCTTCAAGTGCTGTTCTGTTTTTAAAGCTGCTTTGAAGGAATGCTCTCCAGTGGACTGCCGCCTGTCACTGCTCCCTGTCATGTGTCCGATAATTAAAATCTGACTGATTTACTGACTGGCATCAACCATCACAGCTCAAGAGTTAGAAGATGTTCATCCTTCCCAAGGCTAAATTTACTTGGTGAAAAGGGGCCGCTCGCTTCCAGCCTGAGCTGTCATTCAGCTGCCGTGGAAACCATAAAGATAGCTAACAGAGCCCCAGCCAGCAGTCTTTAGTTTATTTTATTCTAATATTTATTGCCACCCAGAAAATGAACATAATACAGACAAGTTAGTGAGAGCACTGCACCAGTGATTTGTGAGGCTGGTGTGGAGTGAGAGCAAAACAGTCCTGCAGTATTAAAATAAAATAGAACAGCGGTGTTTCCCAAAAGTATGGCAGGGCTGTAGCTGTGTTTATTTTAACCCTAATGGGGTGCAATTTATTATTACATTTTAAGTAGATGCACTCTTGGAGAAGGCTGGCTGGGTTGGGTTTTCTTCCTTTTTTTCCTAAGTGCACACTGCTCAGGAAATACAAAAAAAAAAAAAAAGGAAAAAAGAAAGGAAAGGAATATCATGTCATCTTGTGTGAATGATCTAGCAGTATTAATGGAGCCTCCAGGATCTATTGAAAGCAGCAACTTCAATAGCTCAGGGTCATGGTATCAGTACTTGTGATGGAACAAGCTATTTACAAAAGATTTAAACTCTGGGGAAGACGTCTCCTCCAGGCTCCCTGGCTTATTCTCCTTAGCCTTTAGGGTCACATCCTGCTCATCGAGCTCCTGTTAGTTTCTCTGTTATCGTAGGTTGGATGTGACAGTTGCCAGCAATCTTTAGTTCTGACCCTCCACAACACAGTGTCACCCCCATCCCAAGCACAGCACAGCAGCACTGCTCCCCAGTTCCCAACCTTTTTTTTTTTTTTTTAGTGCACCACTCTCTTTTTTTCTGTTCCCTCAGCTACAGTATTTGTCATTTTCTCCACATAAATAAAGCAAACCTTAAATATATACTGTCTGGTAAGAAACTCAAATACCTTTCCAGCATGAACAAGATTAATCACATGTAATATTTACAGTACTAAACAAAACAATTATAACATCATATATACTCAGTTGAACAAACACACTGACAGTTCTTTTTGAAAACATAGAGTAAAAATCAAATGAAAATCCATATCAGAGTAAAGGAACTTATCTTCAATTTGTATTCCTCTTAAGCCATTTTTGAGACCAAAATTCAGATGCAGACGCCCTCTCCAAAAGACATCAAGGCCTGATTTACACTGTTTTTCTGCTGTGCTGATACAGCTGGAGGGACAAGCAGCACACCAGAAACAGAGGCAAGTAAAATTACAGAGGCATCCAAGAAAGTCAGGTTTGCTCACTTACCTCTATGGCCCTAGGGGTTTTTGCTCCTGCAATTATCATAAACACAAAGAGACAAAGTCTTGAGTGTGCACTGGCACAGCCCTTGTTTTTGAAGACCTGGACCATGGTTTGGCTTTTAGAGGGTCCAACAGCATTCCTAGAGAGAGATGAGTCTGTCTACCAAAGAATTAACAAGCTGAGGACACAGCCCTGCAAATAATTTCTTACTTGAGCCTTAGTCATGCAAAAAGTGCTATTGACCTTAATGGCTCTACTCATATACTTAAGATTAGTGCCAATAAGTGTCTGCAGGGTCGGGTTCTTGAAACCAAGCCCCAAAATACGTCCATAAGCTCCGCTTAGACAGTCTTTATAAAGCAGTACCCTAAATTTTACAGTATCCAATCAGATGTCCTAGATAAACTGAGCTACTATTGAGGAAGACAATAATGCAATGTTTTCTATAAGAACATGTGGGATGATTCCTGTGCATGCTCAAAGATACTCCTTTGCTGGGGGTGCAGTTGGGGAAGGAGAATGTGAAGATATTCAGTACCTGCCTATGCAGAAAAGCCATAGAACAAACACAAATTTTTACTAATCACCCAAGTGCTGACACATCCCTGGCCACAATACAGGATTTTTTTCTGATCAGCCATAGATCTGATGTGCTGTAACAGACTGTAAAGGGAATTCAGAATTACTCATAACCAACAACTTCATCATTCACTCTCAAAAGTATTTCATCTTCCCTTGTCTCCTTGCTTTCAGGAATTTCTCTCAACCTGATATTTCTTAATCGGAACTTATTTTTTACAGGTCATCAATTTGATTTCTCAGTGTCTTAGTGCTTGGTATTCTCATTTGGAACAGCAATCAGTTGTGCCTATCAATCTTTAGCATCTTATATTCAATTTTCATGCAGCTGTCTACAGCATGGAGCAAAAAACTTTCTGCCAAAAGGAAGTTTAACAGCAAATCTCAGACATGTTTAAAAAAACGCAGTGGTTTATAAAGGGAAAGGATGCATTAAAAAATGAAACTCAACAAGCCACAAAAGTAACAAAATTATGGAAACACCTAGGAACAGTAGAACTGTCTGCCATCTTGGAGCACCCACAAGACCAAATATTTTCACAGTTAGTGCAGAGATCACTGCAGACCCTGAACCATAAGCTGTGGTTAGCTCACTCTTATTTTAGCAAGTATAACTGTATATAATGGTACTTGGACATAAAGCTCTGTAGCTTTTCCAGCTACACTAGTGGTCCTTAGGGCCTGTTGTGGTAGGGTATTTCAGAGGCTGGGGACACACTGGGTGAAGAAAGATATCCTCTCATTTGTTTTAAATTAATTTTAGTGAATGACAGGTTGTTGCTATATTAGAACTGAACACAAAAAGGGAGAACTGATTGGTTTTCACTACATGCTCACAGCATTAAATACCTCAGTCAAGTTTCTTTGCATTTTTCTTCTTTCCAAATGCCCTTTTTTCCTGAAATCTGTAATACAGGAGGATGGAAATTGGTTTCTAGTATGATTAATGCTGAGCAAAACTTTCAGCTCAATACTAGACAAAGATCACCTGGTTTTGATATAATACCTCTTTCCCTTTCCTCTCACTCCCTCTTCCCCTCTTCCTCTTGGGATGCACAAAGCATTTCAACCAGTTCTACTCCAGGTCTAGATCCCTCACCTTGTGTTCCTGAAACACCACGTCCACACTGAAGTGATTCCAGGAGTTGCTGCTCTCTACCTTTCCACCTCTAAGTATCCTCTGAATAGGAAAGCCTTTTTCACTCTCACTTCCAAAATGTTTGGCAAGTTGGATGACCCCATTCATATCTCCAATGTCACTTTGATCATGAGGGGATGACAGAGTATTTCAGCAAACATGAAATGTGATGCTCTTACAGTCAATAGGGTCTTCAAGGGAGCTTTTTGCAAGTACACCTGAGCTTGTTGGAAATCAGGACAGGAAAAATGGTCATCCCTGCTTTAGTCTAAGGTCCAACTACACTTTAATATGAACAAAGTTAGAAAATTGCTTGAACTTCATCCTGACAAAGTATGATCTCTTCAAAGGCCACCCTCAAGCCCCACTCTGGAAGCAACTAACACACAGCCAGGGTTGTTCTTGTCCCTGCCCACCCCCCCGGGGCGGCAAACTTCTGCCCCTCAGAGCCACCTCTGGCACCAGAGGCTGGAGACACAGACCCCAGGATGCACTGACAATCCAGAGCTCAGGAAGACAGGAGTAAGCAAATCCCCTCACTTCATCAAAAAGTCATTTTGAAACCTCTAAGATTTTTCACAAGCTTTGAAATCTGAGTGGGTGAGCTTTGTTTGATGGGAAAAGTGGCAAAGCAGTTTCCTTCACGCACAAGAACCATAGGAAGGAAAGAGGAAAATATTACCCTCCTACCTTTTCCCCGCTATCCCACAGTATGTTATCCTTCTGGCTGCTGCCATCAGGCCTGGCTCTACACTGCCATGGTCATGCCAACACCCCTGAGATGGCCTTCATCTTGGGTGTACTCAGGGGTAGAAGACTCCACACTAATTGTGCCTTAATCTTTCTCCTTTACTGCCACATAAAATTAATTAATTGAATTAGAAACCGCGACAAGGTAATAATAAATAAAAGTCAGTATCAGAAGGGAAGATTTTTAAAGCTATTTAAATGCCTGATTTGAACAAAGCACCTAAACAGTTTTAAAATGTGACCCATAATGTGTTTCACCCCAAAGGATATAAGCAGGATATTGAAGATTATTCATATATAGGAAATATTCAATTCATCATCCAAATGCACCCACTTCTGCAGTGAAATATAGCAGATACTTAACAGCACCCAGCAATTCGATATGCATTGAAGGTGGGGTGTGGAGGAAAAATAGAACAGTATCCAGATGAAATTGCAGATGTCAGGAATGGAATTCACCAACTGGGAGGAGACGAGCAAAAAGGGAGATTACTATTTTTATGTAAAATAAATCAGTCTGCTAATCGGGCTGGGATTTTGCTGCTGGGAGTTAAGGAGGGCAAGAGGAGAACCGTAATTTTTAGAGCTGCCACTTTAAACTACAGCCCGTCTTGCTTCAACACTGCTTTGATACAGCATCAGACAGGGAGCATCTTGAAGTGCTGTAATGTCAGGGCTCAAACAGGCATATTTTAAAGTAACAGGAAGTAAATTAAGCCAATTAAACCATCTTAATGCTTTGACTTTATTTTAGAGTGCTTGCTTACCAAGCAGATTTTTCTCAGCTTTCACAGCAACGATCATTACCTACATTTCAGGAGGTAACTGTGAGCTTTTTAGGCTCACACCTAAAACTTTAGGTTATCCCTTTGCTTTCAAGCACAGAGTTTGTACATATAATGTGGAGTTCAGCACTCTGCACACCTTTGTTGGGATTTCTTATGTCTGGAGAGAGTTGGAGCAATGAAAAAATCTGTAAAAATCCCTGCCATGCTCCCCTGCTGGGATTCATGCCCAGACAGGGAGAACCACCCTCTAGACTCTATAGCTGCCAGGGTGCCAGTGTTGCCTGGACCAGGCCACAGTGCCCAGAGCCCCTGTGCCCTGCAGCATTTTGGTGACCTGCTGGATGCTCCATGAGGGCTGTTCCAAGTCCATCAGGGCTTTCCTGCTTGTCCCGAGCCTTGCAGCACAAGGTGGGGCCATCATAGTCTGTCTGTTTGCAAACTTCCCCCCCCCTCCAGCTTTGAACCCAGCAGCCTGACCAGGAGACCGAAATGACCCCCATGTTCAGACATTCCTGAATACTGCTTTGAAGATAAAGGTCCACTTCTGGTGGAGATAACGGTCTGAAGCAAAGACTTAGCAGGCACCCACTATATTGGGAAGTGAACCCAGAACGTGGTGGAAGAAGAATTGAAAGATTTGAACTTTCAGCTTTTGCAGATGACACACCAGCTTGTCCCCTCACACCACCTTGGCTCGGGTATACCCTGGTAAATCTAAAGGTCTTGAAGTCTTTTCACATCACTAAAAGAACAGGTCTTATACCTTAAGTTTAGCAAAAAAGTCTTACTGCTTTTAACCTTGATTTTTATAGTTCTTCACTCACCTTTTCTCAGCACTTGCTGAGCTCTCACATGGTGAGCCTTTATCAAGATCTTAACTGAAACCCAGTGTAGGTCACCACACAGCTCATTAAATAAAGGGACATACTCTGCATGTCAATTAAGGGATTAAATTATGGAACAAAGCAGAGGGAGAGCTAAAATTTAAGATCCCCTTGTATTTTCTGGCAAGTCATCTGTCAACTGAAGGAGGTATCCCACTAACTGAAGCTTGTGAAGAGCCTGACATAGCCATAACCGTGAATATCTCAAATCACCATGTCAACTGAGGTTACTGTGAAGTTGAAATTGTACTGGCAGTGGAGTTCTCTATTGTCATGATTCCTACAGAGATAGAAAGATGAGGAGGGAGAGAGAAAAAGTGGTATAAAAGTTTACCAGTGCAAGTTTAGGTAAGTTCTGTTATTTGCGAATAGCAAATACTATACACACATATCCTAAATGCCAATAAAATATACATACCAGAACTTCATTCATACATACAGTATGTTTTGTACTGGCAATTATCTTACAGAAATTATTTAAAAATATTATAGTGGAAAATCAAGAGAAAAAAAAATTTTCAGATAGAGTTTAAGCATGTTGCTGAATTTATTGATCCAGCTGGGCTTTTCTTTTGGACTTTCAAGTCCTTTGGATACCAAAAACTCTGTGTATGTGTGTGTGTGTGTGTGTGCATGTGTGTATACAGGCAGAACTGTGTGTGTGCCTTGGCAGCAATGCAGAGCTCAGCATCTATCCCACATACCATCCCAGTCAGGTTGAAGACAGTGTTCCCTTGCTTTTGCAAAGTTTCTCTCAGAGCACATCCTGCACAATACCAAAACACTGGGCCTGATGTGAGGAGCAAAAGGGGTGCTCTGCTTCCAAAAGCATTCTTTACTCAGAGGGTGGTAAGGCACTGGAACAGGTTGCCCAGAGAGGTTGGATGTCTCATCCCTGGAAGTGTTCAAACCCAGGCTGGATGGGGCCCTGAGCAACGTGATCTAGTGGAAAGTGTCTCTACCCATGGTAGGGGGCTTAGAACCAGATGATTTTTAAGGTCCCTTCCAACCCAAACCAGTCTGTGATTCTATAAAACAAAGCCACACCTATGGGAGCAAAGCCCAATCCATATTTTTCCCTGTAGACAACCTTATCCAACACTGTAGAAGTACATTTAAGAAGTTTCGCTACACAGAAAAACATACAAGTTTTTGTTTGTTTGTTTTGTTTGGGTTTTTTTTACATCAGAATGATGTTCCTCTTTTCTCATCTCACATGTGGGCTACAGTGCCATATTCAAGCTGGTTCTCTATCTCGTGTTGAGTGAAACCACTTTTCTGCAGTGAACCAGCTTCTACAGACATGACTGCTACTATTCATACAATGGCTGCACCCACCCTACAAGCCAGACAGACAAAAGTCAGTGCCTCTCTAAAATTTATAAAGCTGAATTAATCCATTGCTGTGCCCACACTTGCAGCTGAGACTCAGTGTGTTAGCTTGGACACTGAATGCCCTGTAACAAATTCCAGTGTGATTCTGGATTACACTCGAACATGACTGTTTGTGTCTGTCCATGGAGATTATTCCAAACTCCTCACAGCTCTGAGCTGGGAGGCTGCATGCAGGAGGTGCTGGGTCTACAGTGAGAGACCCCTTATGTGCCAGCTTTGCAGTGGTCAGCACGACAGCATCCACATCTCCTTCAGATCTAGCTCTTAGCAACCACAATAGAGCTCACTCTATATAAACACTGATCTTCAAATGTGACTACAGTTACATAGTCCTTGAATGGGACTGGACAATTATAAAGAATAAAAAAATAAATCTTAAATCAGTCCTCACATTTATTAGACTAAAAATTTTGGGAGTCTCACACAAAGATCATCTTCTAAGTCTACAGGCACCACGGGGATGGGAAGGACACAGTGTGGATCTGGAGAGATGGGAGGGGACTTTTAAGGAAGAGTTAAAACATGAAGTCGTTTGTGAAAGCTCATCCCTGCTGCTTCAGGTCTGACTGTCACCCAGCCCTCACAACAATGACATGTTTGGATGTTTTCAAACAAGCAGGAAAGGCTGCTTCATTTGGATAGTACCAGCAGACCAGCCTGATTTCTGAGAAGCAGAGACATGAGGCTGGGAAGCAGCCCAGTTTCCCAGTTTCACCAAAGTTCAGCATAACTGTGATTCTTGCACAGGGCAAGGACCAAACAGGGCCCTTCATTAAGAAGAAAAGCCCATTACCAGGCCCATGCTGAAGATTTCTATACAACTAAATTCACCTCCCTCACATCTCTCTTAACATCATCACCCACCCTACTATGAGTTGTCCAGTTGATTGGAAACAGCGGGGTTGGAAGCTAATTAGAAACGCGAATTGTTGTGTCTGTACCAGAACTGGATCAGCAGCCAGAAAGTCGATCACAGTTACACACAAACTGTGATTTATCCCATTGTGCCAGAGTTACTCTGTGGCTGTCACATGTCACTGTGTGAGATGACATGTCACATCATTGTCATGGTGACATGTCACCACATTACTGTGAAGCTATCATGGACATACAGTTAAAAGCTCTTACTACAACTGTTTCCACTTAGGTATTTAGTTTCTTAAGGATTACTGACTGTGATGTAGAAATTCCTATCAATCATAATGTCAGCTCTACAGAAATTAAGCTACTTTTAGATGAGGATTTTGAAACAAATGTAATAACACAGAATAGTGCCTATTTCTCAAAATGTGGGTTACATCCATCAGGGCAATAGCACAAAAGAATAGGTGGAGAAAAGGGAGGGTTCTTTCTATTGTTTTCCAGAGATCTCAGAAGGAAAAAAGACAAATCTAGCCGAGAATAAAAACAATCTTGAAAACATACAATTAGTACTGCAATTGCAGAAATGTCTTTCTAAGTTTGAAGGAGCCTCAAAAAGAAGGTACAGAGCCATTCATCTACATTAGAGTGCACGGACCAAGATTCCAAAAACTTTGATGGCTTTCCTGCTTACAGTGTAAGCACACCGTGGCTAATTCCCAACCTCCAGTAGTTACTACAAAGCAGCTGGTAAACTCAAACCCTCAGCTGTCACAGGCACACTGTCTGTCTTGCCCAAACACTTCATGGAAAACCTCTCTGAGATTTGTCTCCACAAAGATTTAAAGCCAGACACATCTGCAGCTGTGTATTATCTTGCTGTAAAAATGCACCTTTTTTTACAAGTGAAGACAAAATAAGGGGAAAGGATATTTTTGCTAACGGAGAAAGTCTGAAGAGAAAACCAAAGCAAGATGGGAGAACATATTTTTGTATATGCATAAGTGCGTGTGTGTGTGTATGTCTGAATATTTATGCATATGTTTCCTTATTTGGCAACATAAAAAACTATAGTTACCTGTTAGTTTTCCTGCTCCTAAGTGGGGACTTGGCTAAGGAAGCAATAGTAACCAGGAGGCAAAGAAGAGGTACCTTGTTCTGGAACTAAGAACACTTATGTGGAATTCTCTGTCCCAGAGGGGGAGAAAGAAGAATTGTTATTTTCATTCAAAATAAATCAGTTTCCTAATCAAAGTGGGATTTGCTTCTGCAAATTTGGAAAGAAAAGGAAAAAATAATATTGAGAGCTGTCATTTTAATGAACAGCCTTTGGTGGGATTGCACAAGGTAAAAGTCAGAATAAAATTTAGCCCAGATGTTTAGTTGGAATAAGAAACTTAGTCTTCATGTCATGTTTTTCACATTTGCTATTGTGAAATCTTAACATAATTTACAATGAAAAGGTTGTACAAATGTTTGCAGTTCTTTAATAGAGTTGTAAGCAACATAAAAAAGCTAAATTCACCTTAGCATCTCCTAATACTACTCCCAAAACTGAGCTCATCCTCTGTAAATTCTACCTGTCAAAAACTTATATTACTCTGTACTACACTGCAGTGTTTTACCTCCACACAGAGATGAAGTCTGAAATTTTTTGTACACAAAAAAAATGAGCATTTTGGCATAAACAGTGTGATCAAGACAGTTTCCATCCTCATCACTGAATCTTGATGGTTTTCTTGAACTTAGATGTAACAGTTCCCCACACACAGGATATTGTGTGTGATACAGGCGGTTTTAACTTGAAAGCTCACTCCCACCAAATGTCTGTATTTCTGTGTGAGCCAAGAAAGACCTAAACTCAACTATAACATATTTCCAAGAAAAAGTCTTTGCTGTTATTCTCTCAGGCACAATTTGTTTCCTAACCAATGATGCTATTTAATCAAAACTCACACTAGTCTTCCTAAAAGCATTTAAAAAACAAAACAAGAAAGAAGCATTTCTGTTCCATAGCTTAGTTCTTAATCATCTAATCAAATTTGATAAATTTTCCACTCTCTCTCTCCTAAAATGAATTCTTGGCAGCCTTCAGTGAAATAAAAAAAAAAAAAAAGTTCATGTAGAAGTTCAAAGCAGCAATTTATGTTTCTGATAATTTTAAATTAATTCCTAATCTATGAAGCATAAAGAAACTATGCTTGAGATGCAGCCCACATCCAACCATATGGCTTAAGGAGACAGTCTCTGTGATGTGTGGCTGCAGATCTTTCTGTCCCTGGCATACACACCTGAAGTTCATGCCCCCTAATGTAATTGGACAGTTTTGTTTGTGAAAATGGCCTGTTCTGCCAAATGCTGAAGTCCTTGCTTTGACAGATATATCACTTTTCCAATGTGAGTGTATTTTGAGGAGAGCTGACACATGATCAAGTTCTCTTTAATATCCTTCAACAAACCTGACAGTTGTCCAGCAGGGTCTTGTGCCTCATCCAACTGTCAGCTCCTGCGGAGGCATTATGGGAAAGCTGACTGAGGAAAACAGCAGTAAAGAGGAAAAAAGTGATTTATGCTTCTCTGTGTACTCAGCTTAGTATCAAAAACAAGTACTTCAGCTCATATATGTTTTAGCAAGCCTACATGGACGAAGTCTCCTTAGGCTCTGGTAATACAGGAGAATAACCTATTTATGTTGTATTTTTATTTTAGGGATTTATTGCACGTGCCATTATAAAACACCCCAAATCTCACATGCGTGGGTATGATCCTTTCCAAAGAGCTGCCTTATAAGTACCAATAACTGCATGTTTTTTTAACTCTTTGAGGCTCCTCAATTTCATGCAGATTTTTCATGCAGGGTCTTTCATTTACGAGACAAGAGTTCTCATGTAAAAACAAAAAAATTATATTTTACACTATTTTGCTGCTTACATGTGCCACCAGTGAGAAAGTCTGTGTTTCAAGACAGGTCTGACAGTGTAAGCTTAGAATATCCTCTTCAAATTGTTATTTAGGCCAGATGTTGTCATTTTGTCACCTTAAAATTTCGTTTTCCTGCAGGAAGGTAGAGTCTGATTGCAGTCATTTTGTGTTACTTACTGAAGTGCAGCTTGCAACAAGAAGGAATTGAACTGGACCAAGATAATAGCATAAAGTCCCATCATCTCCCCCGTGAAAGTGGCATTTGTACCCTGAGACTGCAGCTGGTTTCTTTGTCTGAAAACTCCCTCAGCCCGTCTCTGGCCATGTGTTGCTGAAGGACTGAAACAGTTCCTAATCATCCCTTCCCTGCAGTGAGTCTCTCTGGTCTGCAGCCCTGTGCCAAAATGGTCCACCCCGACTGTGGAGGGGCTCTCTGTGAGCCCAGGAACCAGTATCAGGTTTAGGCACGTGGGATTGCAGCCACAGCTCTGCGCCTGCACAGGGTCAAACCCCATGTGGAGAGTCCAGAGCAGGCACCCCCAGGCTGGAGGGGCTGGGACCTGGAGTCAGCAGCTGTGCTGTAAATCAAGCTCACGCTGCTGCTCACCCTTGCACCGCTGAAAATCCCGCATGTGAACGACGCTGGAGATGTGCAAGTCCTGAGGTTCTACATAAAAATGACAGAAAGATCACATCAGACGGGAAGACAAGTGTTATTGAAACAGTCGTAGAAGAGTTGGTCTGAACTGGAGTAGTGGAGAATGACCATGTTATCTCTGTTATTCCAGTGCCCCTTTAAATATAGTGCTGAGGTGACTGCCTACTTAGCCTACGGTGAAGGCCACACTTGTCTGCAGTGAAGTCCCATAATCTTAGTTTATTGCATTGCATGTATTGTATTTGCTCAAGCTGCTGCCTGAGGGGGTGCTTGTGGGAAATGTATAGCTTTCTGCTCCCCCCTTCTCTCCCAGACTATTTAGGCTGACATTTATCAATAAATTGCACATATTGTTATACATTTTTCTGTCGGAGCAGTGCTACAGGATTATGTGATGAGCACATTTTATCAATCTAGCAACACTTTTTTTTTTTTTTTTATTTCTACACAAAGATTTTTGCTGCAGAAGTGACTGGAATGTCACAGCTCCAGCATGACCTGATTGCTAAGTCAAACCAGAGGCCCAGATAGTTTTCACTGCAGCCCCCAGTTCAGGAAACATTTCTGGGGAAGGCTGTTTCTGGCTGCTCTCTCTTCTCCAGGTCTGTGGACGGCAGGACTGTGTTAGAAATGCAGCATGGCCCTTTGCTCCCCACAAAGCCCATAAATCTCCCACAATCAGGCAATTCCTACATTCTGCAGTTCTGTATGTTACATTTTTCCCCCCATGGTCTAAGCTGCTAAAAGCCACTGCCCTGACCTCCTGCTAACTTTTTTGTTTTATTTTTTTCCAAGGTAGTGGTATAATGACCCTATGATCAAGATCATGTCAGTTAATCCTCCTTTCAGATCAGCACAACTCTTCCTCATGCATTACATTTAAATTTTCCTTTAAAAATGCCTTTGCTTGAAAGACAAATCATTTGTCTTCAAATTTCATCTGTCAAAACCTAGACAGGCTATTTCCATAGTATATTTTTAATCTTGTTCTGAAGTTTGCATCTTCTGTTTTACTTTACTCATTAGTTGCACCCACAGATCTGGCTTATTTCAAAATGCTACTATTTTGGACAGCATGAAGGAAGCTCCTACTGACTTCAGTAGAAGAATCAGAGTGAAAACTATTTAAAAGAACAGGAGCGGGAATTTGTCCTTATGCCTGCTGTAAAATATGTAGGACAGCCTTTACCCTGTGCATGATCAACCTTCTTTCAGGTCCCTTGATTAGAATACAGATGGGAAAATTCAGGAGAAATCTACTGTGAGCATTTAATGTGTTTGAAATAGAAGCTGGGAAAGCTGCTGGACACCACCAAATCCAACCCTTGTTCACACAATATTTGCTGCAAGACTTCTTTAAGCATAAGATGTGTTAGGCATCACAAGCCAGTGCCACTCATTTTGGAAGGAGATAGGATGAGTTTAGAACATGTTAGGTCCCCAAACAGTGCAGGAAGGTAATACCAAAATGATTGAATTCACCCATCTGGAGGGAGTTCACAGCTGAATGCCCACCCACCCAGCACAGCAGCCTTATTTAAGCCTTCACTGGAGGTCACATTGACATGGCCAGTGCAGGGCTCTGCAAACCTCCAAAGGAGCCCTGGTGGCTTGGCCTGAGGTGCAAAGTGACTTGGACACAAGTCCCAGCACAGCATCCTGGGCAGCCTGTGTCACAGCCACAGATGGGCATTGGTGAGACCACCCATGCACTGCTCTCTGCAGTTAAATCTCAGACTAAAATATAGCTTGTCTTTGGGTTGGTCCTGGATTTACTCCACCAGTGAAGATGAATATCCTGGTGGGCATAGCAAGAATTACTGTGGAGATGCTCATGGAGATATTTGGCACTAAGTGCCCACTCTCCCTTCAATACATGGGCACATGGACAGGAAAAATTAAGGGGTGCAAAACATTTGTGTGGGAATTATTATTATTATTATTATCCTCATAATAATAATTATTATTATTGTGTAGACAGCCTGGCTTTTAATTCTCCAAAGCTGGTGTGAAATTTTTGCTGGAACAGTGTAACTACTGCAGTGCTGCTGCCCTTGTTTTAACCCAGAACTACAGAGTCACTGCAATCATGAAGAATTACCCAATAAACTGTTTTAACTTTAAGCCTTAATGAGGAATTTCAATCCATTTCAACCAAACTATTTTCTTTGGTCCACACTGACTAGCAGGCTCTATTCTGAAACAAAGAGAAGAAGAAGAATACTATAGCAAAAAGAAACAATGAAAGAACTCATTGGTTATGCAAATTTACTGCTGTAATTGTTTCATTATTAAAAATGTTTTGGTAAGAGCATTTTGTTGAATCAAGATTGATTGCGACAAAAAGTAAATCCAAGGAAAAAATCTAAAAAGATGTCAAATACTTTTACAGAAGAATTACAATAAATAAGGAGAGTATTTTATGCAACATGCTGACTCTTTGTTCATTTTTGATGGTTAGACACACACATCAATGAAAGATTTGTCAGAAGCAACCATCTCAGTTTCTAGTCTTCAGTGAGTTATGTGCTAACTGAAGTCTCTGCAGTTGTGAAGTGTTTATGATCACTTCAGAATTAGCAGCTTCCCATGAATGTCAGATTTATGGACGATCTGTTAAATATTTGAATCAGATCTGCTTACCTGAACTAATCCATCTGAAAAAACCCCAGCCACATTCTTCTCAAAAGCCAAGGGTTATGTCATGTCATCTTGCCAGTGTGAAAGAAAACTTACTGTTATCAAGGAGAAATTTGCTAACAACCTGCAGGATATGTGATATATAGAAGTATTTGGATTATTGACTCTCCACTGCAGCTTGTTTTTCACATTCTTAATTATTGGCTGGTATATCCTCACAGTGCATGGAAGAATAAAATCAAGTCAAAGCTACAGTTCTGAGCTTAGCATTCAAATAGGGAAATTTCCCTATATTTCCTCCAGGAAATATCCTCCTGGGTATTTTCAGGAGCCTGAAATAGTATAATATATATGCAGTACACTGCATGAAATCTGCTGTGCACGAGAAAGAGTGGAAAGCTTTGGTATGTATTTAGTAGACAGACTCTGCTAGTGAAGCATTTCAGAAGCATTTCACTGCAAGCATTAATGAATTGAGTCCCACGGTGAGGGACTAAATGGAAGAGGACAGGAAGAGGAAAAGATTGGGAAGGAGGAAGAGATACAGGAAATTATAAAGGGGTACAGCAAAGAAGCTGACTGGATAAAAACTGACAAAGAGAAAACCACACGTGAAAGAACTGAAGCATGTTGCTGATAACATCTCCAAAGCAGACTTGTTCATTTGAAACTCTATGGACTGAGTCTTCATTTTTGTCAATCCTTACTTTTCCAGCCTAACTCTTCTCAGTATCTCTCAGTTAATTCTGCTACATTTCCATCTACCCCTACAATATAGCATATCAATTTCTGTCTCTCAGAATCTCCCCTTGAGCTCCATTTTCTTTCCAAACTCATGAAACAGCTGCCTGTAGTTCTACCTTTATTCATATACAGGGGTTTTGTTGGTTTGGGTTTTTTTTCTCTAGCAGTTTATGGCCCTGTTGATTTACAACATGTACACACATTGGAAGGATCCACTCTACTCAAAAATCCTCAGCCATGTAAACTCTGTTCTGCAAAGCAGCAGGGTGCTACAGTTGCTCAGCTATAATTCATTTGTGATCTGATGGGATCACTCTAGACTGTATCATTCCAGAAATAGTGTCAGTTTCCTCACATCCTCCTTTTTCAATACTCTTGGAAACAACAATTCAAGTTGTTACAATCATAGGCCATCCCACTCATTCGAATAACCCATAAGAATATTATACCACATAAATGCTTCTTGCAAAGCATACCTGTACTTAGACTTTACATCCAGCCATCAGTATATACCATATGCACTTAATCAATGTATAATTTAGATATTTTATTATCACATCTCCCAGGGAACTGGTTTAGCTAATGATAATGAATGTTCATGACTATCATGTTACTGGGATGGCATTTGCAGGGGGAAAGAGAGAAAGAAAAATCCTACCCTCATATGACCAGTGTCAAGAGGTTAAATAGTACTAGAGTTTTACCCTCTTGCTTTTTAATGTGGAAAAGACTAAATAAAACATTAAAAAAAGAGAAAATATGCATGAAATATAATGAATGGCCATTTTATTAACTTTTCCATTTGTGTTTCATCTCAGTAGGATAATAAAAGACACATAGATCAGCAAAGCTGTGATGTGATGACCACACTTGGAGCTCTCACATCCCCTGGTCTCTGAAACAATGACAGCCTCCTCCTCTTTTTGGTTCAGCATGCAGATATTCAACAGTTCTGAAAATCATTTTGGACCACAGAAAATCCAAGCATCCAGAATAGAACTGTTAATAATTCAGGACTAAATTTTCCAATTACATATCCAAAGCAAGTAATTAACTTTCTAAAAACACAAGTTGCCATAGATGGAAAACAGCACATGTGCAGATTAGGTCTCTTAAAAATAAAACCTGAATTGCTAGGGGAAGTAACACCATTTGTTAATTCTAAGGCTACACATTTTTCTGGAACATGTTTTACCCACATGATTTTGTCCTTAACACTATAATCTCTGCAGATATTCATGTCAGCAATTCCTGCCTATTCTAGCTCGCATATGCTTCTCAAGAAGAGAGAAAGAAAAAGTCATCACTAACAGAATCCATATCATTTCACAAGAAATTCTCTGAGCAAACCTCTTTTCAAAGACTTTTAGCCCAAATGAAAAATTCAAGGTTTTAATAAGTTTAATAAGCTTCTGATAGGCATTCAAATTTGAGGTGTTTATCCAAATACCCTCAAGCTTCAGAGAATCCCTTATCACTGCTTCAATTCCTAATAGCTGTCATTCCAATAAATATCAGAGCAATTAAAATCTCTATCAATCAAAAATATTGCTTTCTCACAGGCCTGTCATTTTTTTAAAAGCAAATCCTGATCTACCTTTTCTAACAGCTCTTGGATTTTATAGCAACATATAATAACCATCTGACTGCCTTTATTTCCATTTAACTTTTATCTTTAATGTCTCTGCTGTTTCAACCAAAATATTTATAGCATTTCTTCCTTTGCACACTTAATAATATTGTCTCGCTTTCCTGCTGTGTTTTGCCCTCCATCCTACAAGGAGGGAAGGAAAAGCCAGTAAAACCAGTTCTGGAAGAGAAAGCCAAATTTTTCATTAGTGTTCACAAATCTTATCAAGAGAACAAAGACATCTTCCTGTCATGAAGATCCAAAAATATTCCCTTGGGCAATGCTGACTATTACAACAAAACTGGACAAATACCCTAAGAAAACCCTCTCCTTTCTCTATAGTGTTATTTTACAGACTAAAATTGCCACTTTTTCTGACACAATGTATTGAAAACCCTGTTTAGACCTTCCTTTTGGTGTCATTTGATTTCTTGGAGGGCAAAGGGGGTTAAAAAGGCTTTGGAGAAGCTTGTAGTACTTGTGACATGAAACAATGATGGCTTGGCAAAGAGATTTACTTGCAAGAATTGGAAAGAAAATTTTGGTCTTGAAAGATTTTTGAGACAATTGCAAGGTTGTTGAGACAATAACCATCAGAAATTAGGCATGGTCTGTAAGTGGAGTTGTAGCAAACACAAGCAGGAAATAATTACTCTCTGGAAAGAGAAAAAAATTCTACTTCTCTCATGATGCATTCAAACTGAAAGGTGGACATCCACAAGGAATTATCTCATACAGCTGGCTGCTTTCCTGGAGGAAGAGGAGACAAGTCAGGAGAAGACAAGGAGATTTGCAAGTTCTCACATATTCTGCAGGAGATCTGACCACTGATCTACACAGATCTAAGATGAACATGAATGGAGTTTGGAAGAACATTCTCCCATTTGGCATTTAGTTTAGTGCCACCAGGACACGACCAAGGAAAGCTTTCCACAGCATGGTTCAGGGAACCATCCTCAATAGCCATTTTTTCCCTCCACCAGGTTACATTCTTTTTTCTCTCCCTTTCTCTATCCTGCAGATTTCAGTGTAGCCAAATAAATCCATTTCTAAATCAGACATCTTTTATTTTGGTTTGGGTTTTTTGATCTTCTATTTTAAGAACAAGCCCAGCTGTTAATGCCCAGTTATTTGATCTATCTAAAGTCCTATGGGCCCTATTTTCATCTGTAAAAACAAGCATTGATGGCTGCCTAGGCAGATGACACTTAAAGGTTAAGGAGGTTGGACACTGTTTAGAGGACAAAGTGTCATTCCATCATTTTGAAACCCAAGCCAACATTTTGCAATGCAAATGTAAGAGTTCTCTGTATATTTGGTTTATTCTGTTTCATGTTTTGGCCATTTCACACTCTCCAGAGTACTATTAAGATTAGGAGAGTTGTGTGCAGTGATTTAAAGAACGTGAAAAGAGATACTGTCTAGTGTAAGAGTGAACTAAAGTCTGGATCCTTGAGTCACTTTAACCTTGAAATTTTTTTACGTGTGTCAGATAGGTATTTTGGGTAAACTAATATTTCTTGGTAGCTCATAATATATTCATTACTCAAGACCTACTTCCTAGGTAATTTGGCTGATTAAATATCCAGACTTTCCTGCATGTGTGTGTTTGCACACGTGTTTCAAAACTTGGTAGAAACTTCAAATAAAGGAGCCAGACAGATGCTATTTAGTTGATCTGAGTATTTTAGTTATACAGTTTTTATATCCATAAATCTGTTGCTCTGGAGTGATGATCTGTTGTGCCAGTAAAACAAAAGGTGGTAGTGAATGCAGCGTGTGCAGCTCCAATAATCGTGGGTGAGTATCAGCAGGAGAGCCTGCAACTGCAGACAACACACTCTGCACCAGTCCTGTAAGACAGACCTCCACAAGATCTAGACCTCCCAAAATATTCCTAATATAGTTCATTAAATACCCCAACACTCACATCTGTCACTCGAACACTGGATGACAGAACAGAGGTCTGATGCTGGTGGAAGACATCACCTCCTCACCTGAGGATGCTACACAAGCAAATACCAATCCTCCTATAGAAATGCTTGAAACTCCCTGCAGTACATTATGTTTTAGCTTCTCTTGACAAAATATTTATTGTTCCATTTGAGCACAGTTGGTCAACACAATTTTAATTATTTCCCAGACTATTTCTCTGGAACAAGTTTTTCACTGAACCAGATTCACCTTTTGCTGATTTATTCATGCTCTGTCAAAAATAAAAGTTTCAATCCCTTAATTTAATTAAAATGTTCTTGACTGAGATCATTAAATCTTGGAGAGATGTTTAATTCAAAACTTGCTGTATCCACAATGGTAGTGATTGAGAACAGAAAATCAACTTATGTCATAGTAGTTTGTTAGAATATTTGTTTACTCTTCAACTGAAGCATGCTAATTACAATAAGAGGTCTTCACAAGCAATCCAGTTAGCAAATATGATTGGTTAATAGATAAGGAATGATTCCTGATTAAAAACATACAAAAACAGCATCTGCAGAAGAAAGTTATTAGACCTGGGGCCACACTGTAAAGCATCAAAAATTGGGTTGCCAAATATACTTGGGCTGCCATGTGGATGTGGAATCAGACATGATTTTCTTGTATAGGCAAATAGAAATTCACTTTTACATTTGTCTCATTGGAATTCAGTGGCAGTGGTGGTTGCTCAGACAAACATTGGCCACCTCTGATCCACGTTAACATAGCATCTTCTCTCCTCAAAAAAGAGACCCTCACAAAATCAGAAAATTTGGGAAGGGATCATAAAACTGTTTGACCAAGCTGCACCCTAGAAGCTGTTCAAGCTCTTTAGAGCATTTTTGATTACTGTGTAAGGACTATAAGCTAAAAAAACTTGGGTATAACTAAAAATCAGGAATAATTCCCCTCCAGTTAAGAATGTCAGTGCTAGAGTAAGAATTTTCACAGGAAG
This sequence comes from Neopelma chrysocephalum, assembly GCF_003984885.1. Classification (NCBI taxonomy): domain Eukaryota; kingdom Metazoa; phylum Chordata; class Aves; order Passeriformes; family Pipridae; genus Neopelma; species Neopelma chrysocephalum. The sequence goes on from NW_020897783.1 coordinate 1,312,913, forward strand.
AAAACTAGTTATTGGCCTCTCCTTCTCAGAGACTCTCCCATGCTGAGATTATATACAGGTTGGGGACAGGCTAAACAAATAGGGTATCAAAGGCAGATGTTAGCTCATTTTTAACTGATTGCTGCAAATATGGGAAATCTATTTGCTAATTAATAAACAGAGAAAGTCCATTAAGTATTGTGTTGTATTTTTGTTAACTGAGAAATTACTACTTTTCTTGACACGACGCTATTTTAAGTTTGGGGATTTTGAAATGAGAAATTATTTTGTTCACTTCTTCCACAGTCATTGGGGAGTTCTGATTTTTTGTTTTAATTAAAAAAAATAAAATATGCATTGCTTTTAGCAGGTCTTTTGTACACAAACAGCTCTTGAAGAAATACTTTACACCACAATGAGAAAATGAAGCCCATTATAACATGTCTGTTGTTCTCTCACCTTGTTTTGCATTTTCTCTGATACATATGTGATTTTTGAACCTGTCATTTAAGTTCCAAAGCTTCATTCCTTTGCATTCTGCTCACTCAACCTGCATCTCTTACAGCTGATTTCCTCTCCTCTTTCCAATGAGTCCTATCACACTCAGATCTGGTACTTTCTTTTGTCTAGGTCAGCTTAAATTGGTATACACTCCCAGGGTCTTTTATTTTTTCAATATCCCTTCAACCATCCCCACAAACACGGCCCCTCAGCAGTAATTCCTAGGATCTCCTAGCAATGGGCATGGTCCCCCCTGGCAGGTCTCCCCCACAACCAGACCCCAGAAAACACCTTAGTCAGGGCAGGCTAAACTTAGGCAATCCCAGCAGCCTGTGAAGCACAAACCTGAGTCAGAATTCACAGGCCTCTGCCCTTAGTTTACACTGTAAATGTGAATGGGAGCATTTTATTGTAATTAGCTGGAAGAGGTACAAGATTGTAGTTGTTTTATAGAAGCAAAACTATGAAATCTATAAATGTAAAATTGTTATGGTGGCCATAATACATTCTGAGCACTAAATTAAATTATGTCATAATATATAGTCCATTTATTAAAGATATAACATCTAATAGCTTTTTTTTTTAATGAGGAGTTCCAGATTGAGTATCTTGGCAGCTGAACTTTTCTCTTTAGTCACATAGGTGCAGACTGTGACAGAATGATCACAGCTGTGTCCCAGCCTGGTGTCATCAGGAGTGAAAAGCCAGGTGACTCCTCCATCTCTCCATCATCTGGGAGACGAGAAGGATGATGTGGGGTATGGTACCAGCATCCTGACTGACCCCATGGAGCAAATGTGTCCCCACACCCTGAGGCAGCCCAGCTGAGCTGATGGGAGCTATTGCAACTCGCCCATGGAGGAGCAAGAGGCTGCCTTGGGGCTCCAACCCTTCCCTTGGCAGGAGAGAACCTCCAGAAGTCATGCCAATGCAAACACCCCAGGACACCCTTATGAACTGCCCTCTACTTCTGCTACATGGTCACTCAAAAGGGTACTGGGGGCTTGATGCTTCCCTGCTGGCAGTCACCAGTGACTGCTTTCCCCAGCTCCAAACCCATGCCTTTGCTTTTCAGCCTCTCAACTCAGAGGTCTCTAAGGAATGGTCTGGGAGGCATCTGTACATTGCACATCCTGGAGGAATAAACCTTTGTCAAATCCTGACACGTGTTGGTCAAATCCTGACACATCTAGCTGGGGATCCTGAGCAGGGACAGGATCTTGTAATCCTTTCCTGAGTGTGTAATTTACTCTCAGAATAGTCTTGATAGCTCCCTCAGGGCTTCTCTGAATATGGATTAGCAGGAGGAGGTTTCTTGCAAGGCTAAGCTCCTCACAGTGAAGGAACTGACTCCTTTCACTGATGTTAGCAGGATGTTTGTAAAGAAAGATGGATAAATGCACAGAGCTGTGGATTGCTGAGCACAGGAATGCTAAAGTCACAGATTCCCAGTGAAAAGGAGCAACATCCTTACTAGAGCTACTCAATGATTTTCAGCTGGAATTATTTTCTCTAGAGAATTTCAGTGTTCCCCCCAAAATTATTTCCTCTTTTATATCACTGTTCTCAACACACTTGTCACTGCCTCTGCAGTCCTCTGCTGCCACTTAGCAGCAATCCACTTGGGAGTGGAAAAGTTAGGTTTGCTTTTCCTTAAAATAATTTTCCCGACAAAGGACTAAAAATGTAAATTTTTCTTTGTGGATTACTTTGAGTTATTTTTTTTTTAAGATCACATTTTGTGGTACCTTCCTTTGGCAGTCACCTCCTGATGGAAGGAGAGACCTGTACACAATCAATACTTTGTCCAAGAAGAAGCCTGTACAGTAAAGGTTATGCAGATAAGCATATGGTTCTTGGAGGGTCTGAAGCAATGTACTAAGCAAGACAGCAAACTAAAACCTACTAAATCTCAGTTCCACCCCCAAATCATATGACTTTGGGTATCAATAGCACATCTCATATTCAAAAGCAGATCGAGGGTGGTAATTCTACCCCTCTACTCTGCTCAGGTGAGACCCCACCTGCAGAGCTGCCTCCAGCCCTGGGGAACAGCACAGCAAGGACATGGAGCTGCTGGAGAGAGTCCAGAGGAGGCCCCAAGATGATCAGAGGAATGGAGCACCTCTGCTGTGAGGTAAGGTTGAGAGAATTAGTATGGTTCACTCTTTAAAAGAGAAGGATTCAGAGTGACCTAATTGTGGCTTTTCAGTGCCTGAGGGGAGCCTGCAAGGAAGATGGAGAGAGACTGTGTACGAGGGCCTGGAGTGACAGGACAAGGGGAAATGGCTTCAAACTGAAAGAGTAGTTTAGATTAGATATCAGGAAGAAATTCTTTACGGTGAGAGTGGTGAGGCACTGGAACAGGTTGCCCAGAGAGGTTGTGGCTCTCCATCCCTGGAAATGTTCAAGGCCAGGTTGGACAGGGCTTGGAGCAACGTGGGATAGCAGAAGGTGTCCCTGCCCATGGCAGGGGGCGTAATTAGATAATACCTAAGGTCCCTTCCAACCCAGGCCATTCTATGATTCTATGATTTCCCATTTTTGCCTGTGCTATCCCATTCTTTTGAAACTAAGTTCCTAAGCGCAAGAAATATCTGTAATGTATACGTGCAACACGAACACAATGGGACCCTTAAACCCACTGCAGCTTCTAGATCCTGCTACAACACAAATTAACAATGATAAGGAGGATCTTTACTCCATGGGAGCATAAGACTGTCACCATTTCATATTTAAATATCTTTTTAGGATTCCCTGGTTCACAAACAGATACCAGAACTGTCAGATAAGCTTCCAGCTGCTCCTATTAGGGCAAATTCATAGTTACTTTGCAAATATTCATTAGGATTTTCAGCTGTAAGTTTGCTTGATGAAAGATCTCTGAAGATTCACCTTCCAAAAGTGCACAAATGCTTCATGCAAATGGTGATGCACTCTGTGGATATAGATATCCCTAGTAGCAGTGACTTTTAAATGGTGCTCTCTAGAAATGGCTGTTGGATCGTATTCAGTATTTCCCAACTATTGCACGTAGACAAAGAGTTTGGTCTCTTTAGAGAATCTTTAAAACCTTGCCAGAAATAACAGATCATTGGGTATAGAACACTCCAAACAAGCCCTTTTGGTGGCAATCTATGCAGACGTAAACGTAGGTTATCCAACAACAAAGGGAAAATATGGCATTTTCATTACCTGAGCTTCACTGCTGCAGACACAGAAACACTCCTGTTAACAAGGGGTGTGGGGATGTGGCTGGTGCAGAATAGATGGTGTTGAGCCAAGCAGACAATATTCTGCTGTTTCTCCACCCCAGTTACAATACAACCATTGTATTACACGTGGCATTGGAAATCAGGACAGTCCATTACTATAAACATTAAAAGCAATTTGATCAATGGGGTACAACAGACTCCACTACACCAGAAACTCCATTTACAGCATATAAGGTAACATTGCAGATGGCCATTTTATTTTCCAGAAAGTTTTCTCTTTACATTCCAAATGCTGCACTTGGTGGTTTATTAAAGGGTTTGCCAGAACTAGCTTTATCTAAACAGTGGCAATAAACTTTACTACTGGCTTTTTACCCTGCAGGATTTTGCTTTTCACTGGTCATTGCTACCCAAGCAGCCTCTTTGCCACTATGATTTTCCCTTTGTCTGGTCTGTGACATATTTGTGACTAAACAAATAAAGAGCATCAGTGCAGTAGATGGATCTTCAGACCCAAACTCCAGAGTAAATTCCATAATCAACCAGGCTGAATGATGCTTTCAGCAGGCCAAGGCTGATACTCACTATAATTCACATTCCCTGGGTACACTGCTCCATAATAAAGCTTGAATGTCAGGCATGTCAGCCAAGAGCTCACATACCTGCTTGAACTAGTCTTGTGCCAATGGAAACATATCACAAACTGAAAACATTTAGCCTACTGTATAATCGTAAATGGATTCTTTTTAACCAAATGAAGAATAATCACTTATACATAAGTACACAAATATGTTAAAAGTTAATATGTAATAAAGCCTTAAACCACTCCTAGTTGGCGTGTTCAGAATAATGTCACTGTAAATAAATACACTGAAGAGCTTTTAGAGTCCAAGACATTTTTGCCATCAGTAGTATTGGTTTAACAGGACAAACTTTCGTTATATTCTGACATTTGGTACATACAGTACGTTGTTTATGCACTAAATGTCAGAATATAAAGATAGTTTAGCCCTTTTATTTATGTATTTAGGAGTTATTAATTTAAGAGCGACCTTATTTAATCAAAACTGCTGTGTAATAAAAACCATGTTCACAGATTTCAAAATAGAGGTTTTGGTTCTGAAGAGACATTAGTTGTTGTTTAACACTCAGATATGTGCTTAGCCTTCCTCAGAATCCTTTTTTCCCCTCTAAGCTTGCAACTCCAGCATGCACAATAGTTTAATCGTATATTGTTCTCTGAGTACTAACCCTTTACAAATCATATGACATAAAAAGAAAAATAAGTAACATTGTAAAGACAGTAATGAGAACTGTTGAGCTAAAGTGCCTCTTAAAGAAATCCTAATAAATTCCAGAATTTCTAGTCTTCTGGCAAGCTTTCCATTTAGAATAAAATCAATGATCAATGGTTGCAAACAGTCAGCATCAGGCTTGCATGCCTCCAGAGCAGAAAAAACTCATAGACGAAAGATGACATTTAAAGGAAAAAAGCTGACATTGACTCCATCACTGTCATTGCTTCTGCCATAAAGCAGCTTCAAATATTAAAACATTTTTCATCTGTGCTGCATTATTGGCACCAGAAATTGTTTTCTCTCTGTCTGATACTCACTTGAACTGCAGCAGAGCTCCCCAGAGACTCCAGATTGTTACCAAGGCCTCATAACATATTGGCAGTTGATGTGGTGGTGTTCATGTACACTTGCCACTCACAAAGGAGCCTCCCCCTCCCTTCACACTCATAGGAGAAAGAAAATGCTCCGACAGGAATTTCAGTCAAGTTCAGTGAGTTCACTGGCTCGGATGCAGGAGCTGGTGTGCATCCTTTTGGGTGGCCTCCTTGAACTCAGTATGGGTTTGGCTGTAGGGCTGGGGCAGGAGGATATATGGTCCACGCTTCTGACTTTGTGCCAGCGTTTAAAAAAAAATTACCATATGAATTCTTTTTTTTTTTTCAAAATATCTGCCCTCTTTTTACATAAATGCCTCTTAATTTGTCTCACATTCTGTGCTCAAGCTGTTCCCAGGTAAGTGTTTCGCAACTCAATGGGAAAAGCAGAGTTTTTGTTGATAAGAGCACTTACAACCTGTCATTGGGAGGAAAGGCAGATTTAGATGCACCATGGAAACCCTTTGCTTACTATAGGATAATCTTGGCATAACTTTTTGTGCAAACACACCGGTAGCATATAGGTCAGTGAGAACTGGTAGGCAAATAAACCATAACTAGTGCGTCATCTCATCAACAGAAATTAGGCACCTAAACCCCTATGAGTGTTAACACTGCTGAAAATAATATGTATTTCACATTACCTAACAAAACCCCACAAACCCAATATGTTGTCAAGCACCGAGACAAATTCAGCTTATGAAAGATGATGCAATTAAATGCCCCTTCACATCACCAAAAATGATTCACGCTCCTCCTGTTTGGAAGAAGACGGAGCCTTTCATGAACAGAGGCTTCTGTCAGAAGCACTTGCCCAAGATCTAATGTTCAGAAGGACGTGAGGCAGTGGGACAGGTGAGGCAGCTCTACCTCCAGATCCCTTGGAGTATTACCACAATCACAGAGACTTGAGCCTAAGTCACCTTTGACTTATTATCAAGTGCAACAACAAAGCAAAGCAAAGACAGGCTGTAAATTATCTTCTGTTATTTTCTACTGTCTCTACCCTCCTTGTCAGTGAATACACCCACTTGGACATTCAAGTGTAAAACAGAATGAATGCTGCAATTTGCAACCAAGCCCAGAAATTTTTTTAAGATCAAGGTCTCTACCCTGTGACATAAAAGCAGCATTGCCCACCAGATCCTATGAGACTATTTGCAGTTATGGGAGAGCAAAAAATTGAGACTCAGGCTGACAGGAAGCAAAGATTTACTCACTGTTCACAACTTCACCACCTTCATCCACCTTTTGACCAACAGAGCCAAGGGACTGCTACTCAAAACATTTCCAGCAGCTGGGGCATGACAGCACACAGAAGCTGACTGTGGTCTCTGAGCCTGCAGCACAGCTCAGCTCTTACAAGCCATAAACCACTGATGTGGGCATCCCACACACTGCCGGGCTGGGAATTGGCCTGCAGTGCTGCTCCTGGTGCTGTACTGCTCCCAGTGCCATACTGAACCCAGGGCCATGCTGCCTGGCACCAACTGGATTCACAAACTGACACAACCGCAGAGCAAAATGTGTCCCTATGGGACTGTCTCACTGCTTGGATGGCAGTGCTGGTGCATCTTGGCTGTGAAGAGAGGCTTGATCTTCCACCACCATTATCTCGCCACAGTGCTGTCTCACCTCATGAGATAGGCTTTTGAAAGTCTGGACAAACAAGGGACTTAAAAGGGTTCAAACACATCTAACCTGTCATCTTCCACAACAGAAATCTTGAAAAATCCATGCCTACCTTGTCCCTGGGTCAAACCAGTTCAGACATAACTACCTGTCTGTCCCTCCTTCCTGACCCCAGGAGAAGGCCCAGACACTACAGACCTGACCCCTCTCATATTAGTATGACTTTATTGTGCAGCCCATTTTGTGAACAAAACCAAGCCACAAGGAGCAAAAGTGCTGCTGGTGCTGCTCAGGGTGTCAGGGAACCGTCTAACCGTGGATAACAAAATTTACAGGTACCAATGCCCAAACCTGCAATAGGATGGTCTGTTTTAGCAAGCTGAGCAAGTTCTGACAATGACTGGATGACTTGATGGGGACATGTCTTTGTCTTTCTATCATCTTTCCCAAATACAGACAGTTGCTTGTTTTTCCCTGGAGATGCTGGAGACCCTGCATACAAGCCACTGACAAAGGAAAACACAGTACAGGGATGAGCAGTATTGGCTGAACTCCTACCATAGGAGAAGCAAAGCAGAGATGGAAAAGGGTATATTGGAGCACAGGGTGGTGTAAGGGGCAGGAATGAAGGTGAGAGGAAGATGCTTCTGTTGCCAAAGGGTTTGGTTTGTCTCAGAGGAAGGCATCCAGCATCCCTTCCTTTGGGGGTTGTTTTTTTTCCACAATGTCACTAGGACACAGTTTCCTGGAGACTGGCAGCATTAAAAAAATTATAGGGTTTCAGTCTATGAAAAGGAAGTAATCATTTGCCACAGACCTTTTGCTGGATATTATCTCATGAGTCATGACCCATATCAAGAGAGCAGCCGTTTGAGTCTGACTTGAAAAGCGAGTGGTTGATAATGTTCCCTATATATTCCTGCAGGTAACAAGTGATATTTAACTGAGAAGGTCTGTATAACTTGGCTTGCTGGCCCTTTTAACTCAAGTAACTGCCTGAGAGTGAATGACAGACTAGAGAGATTGTGTTGAAAACAAACAGAAAGAAAAATCAAATAAAAAGTATCTGTGTGGGTTGTTTTATTGTGGAAGTGAATGACAGCATTAGGATTTAGACCTCCTAGTTTAACACATCCTGCCTTCCCTAGTTTAATAACTATACACACAACTAAAAGACAGCATATAAAAACACATAGCGATTTAGTGGATCAGGGTTGCTGTATTTGGATTATCAGGACATTTAGGGGGGGAAAAAAAAAAGACCACACAGGGAGACAGCGCAAAGAGCCTCTCCACAACCATCTGCCACAGCATCACGTAGCTCTGTAAACTGACAGACACTCCTTTAGCAGGGCCCAGGCACGTCAGATGAATCAATCAATCAAAAAAATTCTTATGAAACTTAATCACGGAGGGTCGTGTTAGGGAGTGGGGAACAGATTAAATTACCACGGTATTAGATACGGGAAATGATTTCTGTCAAAACCATCTTTACTGCAATTATAATATGTTAATTATGTATTTCATTAAGTAAGTGGATTAGAGTCTGCACAGATGAAATCACGCTGAAGGCTTTGAATCATTTGCTGAGCGGTGTGGGAGGACTGGTGTGAATGGAACTCAGTTAATTTTGAAAACTTTCACATGCTAAACATGCCCCCCCCCCCAAGTGCAGGAAATAAATGCCTCCCAGATTGTTGTGTAAAACATCCAAAGACCACATTAATTTTAGTGATGTAATCAGATCATGGCTGATGTGGTCCAGGAGCTTGTCAAAGATGCCATAAATGTGTTCGTGTATAACGAAGCTGCACTGTTTCTCAATCTCCCAGCACTGAAGGAGGATAACTTGGACAGGAGACCAGTTTTCTTTTAGTCTGGGCGCCAGAACAGAACCTTGCCCAGCACAGATGGGAATCAGAAACAGCCCTCCCCCTTATTTTGGGTACTGCATAGTCATGTATGCAGCTGCCAGCATGGGCTGACTGCAACATTTAGTCTGCAAACACACTGAAATAGCACAGCTCTGCAGTATCCTGCATCTTTTGTGCTCCTGCTTATTTCTCATTCAATGACAAAAAGGTACTGGATTCATAGGAAAGGGCTACTTAGTGATGTATGAGCAGTAGCCCTGGTGAGCCAATAACTTGCCATGTGTATCTGAAGGGGCTCATGCTGGGTGACAGCTACTGGTGTCAGTGGAACCAAGCTGATTTACACCATGGGAGGATCTGGCCCAACACTGTAATCTTTTTATTTTTCAGAACAGGTTATTGATGTCTGTAGGTACAGCAAGAAACCACCTGCAGAAGCTATATGGAAACCTATTCTTAGTTTGAATTCTGTGTGAGTGAAAGAGAAGGAGGAATGTTTCTGTTTCAGTGGCTAGATGTTCCTCATGCATTTAATGCTGTGCTCCTGACAGAGAAAAGAACATGAAATAAGGGAAGATCATGGTAACTATTGTTCTCCTCACTCCCCAATAAATTAAATGGCTCATTTTAGAGGTTTATCTTGGAAAGGCAAATTAATGAATAAATAAAAATAAATGTGTCAGGCTCTAATTAACAACAAGAATTGGGCATCTTGTCATGGGATTGTAGCCTTAGCAGTAGGTAACCTTCCATTCAGAGGAGACTATCCCACATATTAAAAATAAAAGGACATTCAGTGTCACAAAGGAATAAATCTTCCAGCTCCTGCATATCCCTCTCTTCTTTGGAATAGCTTCCAGGGTAGCAGAGTTTTTAAAATATATGTGAAAAAATAAGAGCAAAATAATTCATTTTAAAAAAGAGAACATATACAATATACATAAATTTGCCTCATCCCAATTATTTAGTTATCAGTAATAATCACAAGGGATTTAAAAGGAGGAAAGAATCTGAGACAGCATAACACCCTGCATGGAGTGAACGTTGGTGTAAATGACTGGAAAAGGTTGGCTGATTTGATGAAAACCCAATCAGACTCTCTAGGGAGATATTACTTTCCTCATTATTCCACTGATTGGCCTTATTTCATCTGAAGAATGCAGCACATTCTTTACAGTGCTGGCAAGCCTCTTTAACAATATCCAAGGAAAAAAACCCTATCACCTCTGTAATCGAAACAACAAGGAAATTAAGCAGAGTCACTTTCCTCAGGGAACTGTTACAGAATCCCCCAAAATCTTCTGATGGACAGGCACAGTGAAGGCAAAAGGGGTGGGATTTTGTCAGATTTGGCACACAGCAAAAGCCCTTCATAAATTTGCTACAAGCAACTAAACCAGCAGGCTCAAACCATAACTCCTCCCTCTGCACTGGAAAAAAAATAAATAACACTCGAGTTGTTTGCTTGTAGCAACCTAATCTTAACCAACAGTGACATAATTTACTAAGGGAGTTTGTTCTTGTGATACAAAATTTGTTATGCCCACATCACTGTGCAGGGCTTTAGAATAAAGCAGCAATTTCAAGTCAAGTACAAAACACACTTGTGAAATTCAGTCTGAGAACTGTGTTATCAATGGCCTCAAGCTTGCAATAACTGTTAATTAAGTGTATTTTTCATTATTCTTTAGCAAAGAAGCAAGATTTAATGATGTAAGTTAACAATAGATGATAATTTAGAGTAGTGACAATAGTTTAATTATTCACACAAATATAAAAGTTAACTTCATAACTTATTTCTTTGTAAGAACAAGTTCATTTAAAATATTTTGAACAGTGCATACAATTACCACATATGGTATCTTGCCACACTGTTTTTGTGGATACAAGTCAATTTGCTACAGAAGTCTCTCCTCTAGTAGTAACACAAGGAAGGAATTCTCAGACTTAAATTCTTTTTGTGTGTGGGTTTTTTTGGTTGGTTGGTTGGGGTTTTTGGGTTTTTTTGGTTGGTTTGGTTTGGTTTTTTTGGGAAGGAGAACAGACTTTTCTAGCAATAGATAACAGTGGGCCCACTTGGTTAAAAACTGAGTCTAAGTCTTCAAACAATGGACCTCAACATTGCCTAAGCTATTTCCAAACCTTCCACTGAGGCCTTTGTTTAACAGGAAATACTCTGGGTAGAGAACAAAAATACAGCTCATGATAAGCTGCAAAATGGTGCTCAAAACCTACTTGAACACCAACTTCTGAATACATTTGAATGTCTTGAGACCATCAATACCCTAAACTAAATCTAGACTAAATGTAGTCAAGAGCGTTTTGTGAGGAAGATTTTTCTAGTGTTTGTAACAGAAAAATCAAAAGGAATATTAGTTTGACTCAAACACTGAGTACTCAAGCAAATTATAATCGTAGTGCATTTAAATATAAAATGATTCCAAAGAACCACCTATTAAGTAAGCAATAATGATTCATCCTGTTCAACCAATTCTGTTTCAATGCTGTGTTTTGCACATTCTGTTCCCCTGGCAATGGACAAGCCTAGGGACCCAAATAGACAGCAATTTTAGACTAGATTTCCTGATTGGGAATGTGGAGATGTTCCTCGGCTACCACTCAATAAAAACTCTCAAAAATGTCTGTCACACAGAGAATTAGGACTCAGTAATAGTATGCTATATCTATTTTCAGCTGACGCTTTGGTTTACTGTTTTCTCCGACGCTGTGCCTGAAAACCTGCAGGGATAATATGATGGCAGCCTGATCCATTGGCCCAGTCAGGCTGGTCTTTCTCTCTGTTAAGCTCACATTTTAAAAGACAGATTTTAAAAGACAGATTCAAGACCGATTAAAGATTTCATAGTCTCCTACACATAAAGGGCTACGAGAGTCTCTATTTTCAAAGAAATGTTCCTCCCTCCAAGAGAGAAAGACTGAGAAAAAAAGTCACGGTAGATGCAAACTCTCACACCCATGAAATAGCAGCTGAGATGGTGGGGAGGTAAAGATTATGAAGAATATTCCCATTTGTAAAAAAATTCCTGTTTTGCAGGAGTTTTGTTTCTAAGCAAGTCCAGCTGAAAGCGAGGTCAGGCCAAGCTACTCATTTGACTTAAGCATGCATAATTGACACCCACATTTTGGACTCCCACCTCCCTGAGGGTGCTCTTGGGAGGCCCCCTCGAGTTTTGAGTGGTTGCAGAGTAACGATGGAAATGTGGGAGACATTACATTCTTGCTCTGAACTGGCTCAAATGCAATTAATTACGCCTTTTTCTCCTGCTGGATTCATATTACTATGAAAGCCAGAATATTTGTTCTTCCAGCAAACACAAGAGCCTTCTTTTTGTCAAGCTTATCAGAGTCACACAATTCAGTATTGAATCTTCTTGGAATGAGCAAATATTCTGTGTATAATAGAGCCAGAAAATGTGACTACCTCAGGATATGCTTGTCCATCAGTGCACTGGAAGCAAGGAGAGGCACCCTGACCTTTGGATCTGTGTTTAGGGAAGTACCTTTGTTAGAAGGTGGTGCCCATGTTCTGGAGCCAAACATCTGCTCCTTTATACTAAAACACTGCTGCTTTTAGCAATATCAAACTCAGTGCCCTTTGACAGCGCATAAGATTAAGAGGATAAGACAAAATTCAGTTTTTTGCAAGTGATGCTCATTGGGAGCTGCTGAAACCATAATGATAGTTTAAATAATGAGCTAAATAAACTAAAAGATTGCCATGCAACCTAGCGGCAGCTTCTTTCCTGTCTGGCCCTCAGAGAAAAGAAATGTGAAAGAAAATCTCAGGATGAGTGGGACTTGAGGACATGAAGGAAAAGAGATTCAGTACCACTGAGTACACCTCAAGGAAAAGATGCCAGTAGACAGGTTTGTGTACATCCTGGAGCATCTACAACCTGCATGTTCCTCTTGCATGACTCTCTGGTTCATCCTAAGACAGAGAAATATCTACTCTTGGGTCTGAAGGGTTGATCTCATACAGACATAATTTCTCCAGCAGGCTTTGGAGGTCACAACCATCCCTGCATTGCTCCAACAGTGATGTCTGCCCTTACAGCAATAACTGAATTGCTGGTGATTTACAGGCTTGATCACTTCTTTGGAGATAGCTCTGCAGGGCATTTTGCAAGCCCTGGTCAGCTCTTGTGCACTCCCCTCCTTGCCTGGAGGCTGCAAGAAGGAGGCAGGTCTAGCAACAATCCTGAGCAAGATACTTCAGCTCTGTGCTGCTCCCAGTCCCACTGTTTGTAGCTCACAATTCCAGCAGACCTTCCTCACATCTGCCTGCAGAAAGACTACATATACCTCCCCAAAGACATCTGATTAACTGCTGATGTGTTTATCAAAAGAAAGATGCTCTTATTTTGGGGAGAAACAGATGTGAAAACACATTCCAGGATATTGCAAACCAGCAATCTTTCAAGACCACACCTTAAGCTACAACATCATGAAGAATTCAGCTGGACAAAATTACTCATTGCCTTTGATGAATCCAGAGTGCTACCTATCACTTATTTATTGCACACTTCACTATAAGAGTCTGATTTTGTAATGATGGAAGATTATTACATCTGATTACATTGCACATGACAGAGCCTATATCCTATCCACAAAATGTTTCAATTAAATATGGCAATCTTGATGTGCCCTCTTGATCAAAAAAACCCACCCAAACTGAGATAGGAGATCATAGTTCATTCAATAGTACAGAAATCAAGCAACAACATCAACAACCTTAGTAAATACAACAGCTGAACTGGCTGTACAAAATGTTTGTTCAATTCAAGTCCATCCCAGTTTCTGAATTTTAAATTAAACTAAACCAAAATATTCCAAATTAGAATAACCTCTGAAATTCCCCTTATATGATTTATTTAAAATTTCCATCTAAAATTCATTAAAATCACTAGCTTGAGCAGAAATTCAACCTGCTGCTTAGAAGGATGTACAGCTGAGTAAAGTCATTTTTCCTGTTTCATTTAGGTATGGTGTTTGGCTCCAGGACTATACAGAACATCTCACTAAAGGCGGAAAAAAAGGGGGGAAGAAAAAAAAAACCAAGAAAAAGTTCTTGCTCTCCTGTTGACAAAAAAAAAAAAAAAAAAAAAAAAGGAAAAGCAACCTGCTTTCAAGCCTTGTGCAGACATTTATGTCCTTCTTGTAGAACTCAATCGGACTCACCTTCTAATCCTCCACAGCTCTCATTTATCCCAATAAATAGATACTGACTCTTGTGTATCCTGACTTGGGTTGCTTAGCAAAAAATGTGTGTGGTATTTGAAGAGAGCTCTCAGTGCTCTCTTTTGGGTGAGGTAAAGTGCTTTGAGACCTGCTCCCCACAAAAAAAAACACATCCCTGCAATATGTGCTGTCCAGTTCCCAGAAATGGGAACAAAGCTAAGTTAACTGGTACTGCTCCAGAGGTTGACTCCTGGAGGCTGTGTGAGCTCAATTCTTGTTAAACACTGACAAAACAAAACCAAAAAAAACAAAACGAAATTTTTCTATTCTTCCCCAAGTGGTCTTAGAAGACAAACAAAGAGATGAAGCCAGTGGTTCTAACAATATTTAGCCAGTAAAGCAAACAATTTTAATTTTATCATTCTGATAACATGGTGTAGCAGTTTAGAAGCTATGGAAATACCAACCTCCAGTCAGCTTCTGAATGGTGACTTCAGACTAAACCCAACTCTCAGTCAAATCACTTAAGCTTGTCTAGTTTTCTTTGAAGCCTGGGAAAAATCACAGTTTTTGACCAATTGCCATGGAAAACTATAAATCAGACTATGGTCATTGAAAGTTAGACTCAGGTTCACCATATGGTTTGTAAACCTGGAGAATCACTGATGCGTTTTGAGTTCCTGATGAAATCTGAAACATTAGCTGGTTTCACATGGTTTCAGATTCCCTTTCAAACATTTCTAACTCCCCATTCTCTCACAGCATAAATTCTTTCATTCATTCTAGAATGTGTTAGGAGATCACAAAGGAAACTTAAGATTAAAAAGAAGAAAAAGGTAGAAACATACAGTTTTCACAACTGTGTATACAACCAGCTTAATGACCCGGACAAATGCACTTAATTAAGCATTTATGTGCACAATTACCCAGTTTGTGAATAAAGTCTTTACAATTACGTGTGCTAACCGGATGTCAAATGTGTCTGGACTGTACATAGCCCATCGTAAGACTGACCTTACAGAAACATGGCCTTCAACCTAATCAATTGTTTTATCTGTTTCAAGGCTTGTATAAAAAGTCAGATATATTCAGCACATCAGCTTGGTGTAAAACTCAACAGCCAACCTGGGAGGTTAAGTTTTTGTTTTGCAGGATTGTCAGCGTAACTTGCCCTAGGTGTTTGGAAGCTGAGAGGTTTTCTTTTTTATGGCAAAGTACAGAAACTGTTTTAAAAAAAAAATAACTGCATACTTTTTCCATTTTGGTGAGAAATAGTTAATGTTCCATTGTCTTTGATTTATTTATTAAAAGTATTTTACCAGGAAACACAACAGAGACAGGCCTTCTCATTTACAGTGAGACCCCAGAGAGCAGTAAATTTACATACACAAAGGACTAGCATCAACCCCTGAACCTTTAATGTTTATTTTGATAGCCCACCCTGCTGGTAAGGCCTTTTGTTAAGCAGCCAGGTACAACAAGGCAAGGATCCAAACAAACAACACTGGTAGCTTTGTTGACCAGGTCATATGATGTCCTGCCCTTGAACAGTACCCCTTGTCTTTTTACCCTTTGCCCCTAGAAAATGAAGTTAGTTAGAGTCCCTGTGGCAGATTTAGCATTTCCTTTCAGTGTCTGCCAATCTATCAAAATTCAGCTACCGCTGTGAACCCATCAACTCAGTGCAAAAAAGAACAAGGCTTACCACGGACCCCCTCAAAGTAGCAATCATTTATCCCTTCCTGAACTTTAGCTGACCTTTGTAAGCACGCTGGCAGTTGAAGCATGTAGCACCTTGTCGAGTACGATCTGGGCTGTGGGTTTTTCTCTCCCCACTCAGCCCCAAACCGAAGCTTTTATTTCGTTTCATTAATAACAGCGTTGCATTTAGGAACAACCACTTGAAGGCAAATAAACTCTTCGACAAGGGAATGCAATTGCTGTAGCACCATGCAAAAGAATAGGAACAGATACAAAAACTCTGCATTTACAGAGCCAGTTTGCATCACTCTGTAGAGGAAATAAAACAAGTGGATTCCATTCACAAAGATTTATCGGAGGGAGGAGGAGAGATATTGTTCACAGAACACAATGATGCATTTATATACAAATAATTGCAAAGTAAAATGAATCATATAGAACATTCAGCTCCAAGACTGAGACTACCACATAACTGCAATATATTGGCTAAATATTGCGGCGGTTTCGTTTTATTTTTTAAAGCAGCGGGAAAATCTCGACTGCGGGAAGGGTTATACACAGTGTAACTCCCACTGTAAATTTAAACTGACCTAAGGGACATAATTACATACATCTCATCACCAGACAATATACTTTTTATTTGTTTGAATTTTATTTGTATTGGTGAAACTGACCTGGAACTGACACAAGTTTATTAGAAAAAGGACTCTCAAAAACAGAGTGGGCTGGTCTTCTTACTTAAGATGGATGTGCCAACTTCTAGTATGATTAGAGAAATGGATAACTCACTAACATCTGTGCAAACTACAATAAAAAGGGATTTAGTGTTACCCCAAGGAAGGTAAAAGAGGCTGTCTGTCCATTAAACGCTTTATTACAGTGCCAGCAGCTTTTTTCTAACTCAGTTATTCCTGCACAGAGCTCAGCACTGTGACTGCCTGTCATCCTTACCAGACAGTGCTTGGGGCTTCGTAGTTTTTTTGTGCAAGGTAGATGACAATCAAATGACTCATTGAGCAGGGAAAGCGCCTGACCCCTAGTGAAGGATTAACTACGGAAAGTGAGTGTGATCATGTCACACCATTACTTAGAATTTTCACAGTCAATTTCTGAAAATATGAGATAACTCCTTAAAGAGACAGCCCTCTCAGGAAGCGCTATGAGCCAGCAGAAATTCCCTTCCAGTACAAAGGCAGACAGTGCCATCACAGAGACATCTGCTTAGCAGCTCAGTGTAAACCAAACACTGCCCTTCTCATGATAGCAGACAAGGTTAAGAGCGAGCAAGACAAAAGTCAGATGGCTTAGACCATTCAGGTGGTACAGGCAGAAAGCAAAGTGATAAGAGAGGAGACTATTAAATCCCATGTAGGGACACAGCCTCTGCCTAGATTAACACAAGGACTTTTAAAACATGATCATTAAAATCTCTATGCAAACACAGGTGGACATTTCAAGTGATCCCTGTTTTATGTTGAGAAAACCCTCTCTCAGCACACCACATGAATGCAACTGTCTGACAAATCCATTGAAAAGAGCAAATGTTCTACTGTGCTTACAAACACATGAAGACTGTGCCACATCTGGGAATACCTGTTCCTCCCTGGTACAGCTGGACCACTGTAAGGAAATCTCAAGAAAAACCACCAAAATACTGTTGGGTTCACCAGCAGCATTAAGCCCCAGCTTGTTGTCTCTGCGAACCTATTATCACTTTCTCACATTAAAACCCCCTTGTGGTATGAGAAGAGAGGCCTGACCCATTAATCAGCAAATGAAGGGCCCATTTGCTCTGTTTTTACATAACACATTTTTTTATGCACAGTTCTAAATGCGAGATTCATCAAGTTTCCACCAAAAAAAAAAAATGTAATTCAGTCTAAGAACCTCAAAGCTTGGGCGTGCCAAAATGAGTTAACATCTGCTGCTGCCTGAATCTAATTGAAATGATTCATTATAAAATTTACAGATCTGCTTAATGATTTTGTATTTTCTTTTTCAGAATCACCTTGTTCATTATCTCACCTTAGGTAAGCTGAATTCAGCAGCGCTGTAGTTTCCCTAACTGGCTGGAGTTTGTATACAACAGTTCCTAATAAAGGGAGGCTGATTTTCCCTTTGACATTGTGTTTGTGATTTTGTGTATGTGTGTGTGTGAATATACTCCCTCAGAGAAAAGCTCCATTATCATCGAACAGAGACCCATTAGGGGCACCTTGGAAATTTGGACCCTTTTACTAGAATCAGGGCTTAAATAGCACTTTAATTTATGGCAGTTTTCTGGCTGATGGCATTTTTGCTCTCAGGTAAGGTCATCTCAATATATATCCCTTTAGAGAAAGCCAACACAAAAATCTTTTTATGTTTTTCGGGTGTTTTTTTATTTTCAAGTAGCCAGCTACTCAGCTACTAAAATGTAAGTCACATACAGAATGTGTGCATGCTTGATTCTACACTGTTTTTTTTAAAGGGAAGATCCTTTATGTGTGCAAAAAAAAAAAAAGAGAAAAGTGAAAGAAAAAAATGAATAAGCATGTGAATAATTAGATCAGAGATAGATGCCACCTTTTCTCAGTGTTGAAACTGTGAGGGGAAAAAAAGTGCTACCATATAATTGACATAATTGATCTATTTTTTTCCCTTTTTTGCTGCAGTAATTTTTTATGCATGCCATTGTTGCTGTTATTATCCAAGATGTGATCTTGTGTGGTTGATAATACTGACTAGATATGAATACTGGTAAGTACCAGCCAATCACAAATCTATAGTGTCTATTTCTGCATCACCAGGTGCTATCTCATGGGAAATATCCTCTTTTTTGGCAGGCACACAGCGCTCTGCATTATCTGTCATTTTCATTAGATTCAAGCTACAGCTGAGCCAAAAAGACTTAGTTCTAGCATATGTGCTCAAAATGGCCAAGATGAGATTGTCCAAATTCACCCTTTCAGGATTGTATTAGAAAACAACCGGAGCTAAAGCTAAAAATTAGAGCTAGCAAAGTATCTGAATTACATTTGGAAAACTGCAAACACCATAAGCTCAAAAGATTTCCAGCTTATCACAGTCATCACCTCCAAAAGCTCCAAGGAGCCTAAGTCAGCAATTTCTATGTTTTTCAACACTTCTTTTGTACAGACTAAATGTGATGATGTCAACAAAGAAGAACAAGGACATCACAAGAAGACAAAATCCTTCTGTTTTCCAGTGGCTCAGAAAACTACATCTAGAAGCCACTGATTACATGCAAATGCCATATTTAATAGGTCAATGTTATTATATTCTGAGTCAGCACTAATATATTAGTTAGGACTGTTGTTTATTAATAATTCTGTAGCTAAACTATATGAAATGGGACCATGAGCCTTTCTTCAATTACAATAAAATAGTAATACTGTATCCTCCATCTAATGAGGACAGGCTTAATTGGGATGGTTGCTTTATTAAGATACCTCCCAGGAAACTAATTTGGTATAATGTTAGTGAATAGCTGTGACTGCTGTTTAATTGGGATGGTACTAACAAAAACTCTGCTTAATGGGGATACATTTGGTCAGTACCAAGGGGTTAAGTGATACTTAAGTTGGTGTTAAATGGGTGTGAAATTCTGAGTTTTGTTCTTTTAATGAAGACATAGCTAACTAGGGGTCAGGCAAGTAAAACAGGCAGGAAAATAGAATTCTATAGCTATCATTTTTGTCCTCTCCTTTCATTGCAAGAACTTTAAAAATGGCAAATGACTTCTTGGTAGCATTCATTCAGTTCCTTGGATATAATCCGTTTCATCCATATTCTGTTAAAATGAATCAGTCTCTGACTTTCAGCCTGATACGTTTCCACTGGAAGAAGATTTCACGTGACTGAATTCATACGATTTCATCTTGCATTTAGGAAGCATTTCTAGGTGGTCACTTAGCCAAGGGCTATGAAGAAGCCTTTACTGCGCTTAAATCTGGTTTAATTTCATGAGCTAAAGCATGAGCCTTCTGCTACTCCTATACAAAAGGATGAAACTAGCAGGAAGGCTCAGAATGAAAATCAGAAGCCATACCCATGTCAGTTCTCCCGCAAGCCATCCATATGCATGAGAAAATGTATTTGTAGTAAAGTTCAATCTCCTGTAACAAGCAAATAGCTTACACAGACCTTCCTCCTGCATGTAAGCCTTTTGCTCAAGGAACCAGAGAAGCAGAAACTTGATCTCAGTGATCAACACCCACATAGGAAGTTACCAAGAGCAGCACACCTACCAGCAGCTGTGGTATGTATTAGCTGATAAATGTTTTATGTTAAGAAGTTTTGGTCTATGGAATGTAAACCCTTAATTATGAGCTCTACACCACATCTAAAACATTTATCAACCAATATTGAATAGCAAACATCTGTAAAAATCAATCTCTTTTTGTGGCTCATTTGCAAACCAAGGAAGAACTAAATTGTGCATAATAAGCACAAAAATGATCAGAAGATCTGCAGAACTGGCATAAAAAGATAAAAGGATATCCCATTATGGGACTACAGCATATCTTTACCTAGAAATAGAATTCAAGGTTTATTGGCGACAGGAAATGTACCTGTTGGCTCTTAATAAAAATATTTACAAGAAATCAAGTTGAAGTCTATGTTTTAAAATCAAACTTGAGGTATGAGTCCAAAACAGATCTTTGGCCATTTTAAAATGTAGTGTTACCTTGAATATTGTTTAATCCTACCAAGTATTAAATTTCACTGCCTTAGTTACTCCTCTTGTACATTCCCTCTATTTAGATTGCAGGGAAATTCTGGGGTGGGGGGTTGGGATGACATGATGCTTTCTTAGATAAATAATAATACACCTTTGAGCTTCTGAAGTTCAAATCAAGGTTTTCACTATAATCTATCTGCTAAATAAGAAAAATACAGAAACTGCCTTATATTTTGATTTTTTTTGGCATGATAGTGGAACCAAGATGAGAGAATCTCAAAACATTGAAGTGAAAGAATTTACAAATAAACTTTCAAATAGTCTTTCAGCAGGCGAGTCTAAAGTTACCCAACATGTAAATTGCCTTAATAAAAGAAGAATTATGTCTTTTTCAGCAATCAGTTCAATTACATTCAAACCTTTCAATAGGGAAATCTGTTAGTTTTGCACAGGAAAAGTCCTTTAGAGAAGGGACTCTGGTGTGACATGAAAACTGGAAAAACATTCATGAGTTGAGAAGGTATCGAAATGCACAGGATTTTTAGCTGTTAAAACACTGCAATAAATTGACATCTTCACCAGTGTACACTGACACCATTCCGTGATTGCATTTGGCCTTTGTGCCACGTCACTGATCTTCCATTCTCATAACATCCATATTTAAAAAGAAGAGTTTTATGAAATGTGGCTTTTGAAAGAAGCCAGAGGTTCTGATGAGAATCTCTTAACCAATCCTGATAAGTATGATATAGGAAGTTTTTTTCAACATTTAGGTTATTACTTTCTTAAAATAGTCCCTTATATTTCACATTTTGCTGCAGTAAGGTGAGCCCAGTTTTGGCCAGAAAAATCATAAGGCAAAATTATATCTTGGGATAAAGGACCAGGATTTCTCTGGAACTTAAAGAGCACAATTTAGGCCCAAAAACTTCCGTGCTTACATCTTCTCCCTAAATTTTCGTAAAAACTTTTGAAATTGAAGGTCCCACCTGGCCTTTCGTTGGGCAATGGTGCCAAGATGCAATGGGGAAGGACATGAAATCCTCAGCAGGCCAGGTCAGATGATGCACAGGATAATGATGGTTCCTAGTGATGAGCTAACCCAGTGTTCATCCCATACAGCAACCAAAGGATTAATGGTCAGATGACCATCAGGACTAATGCTCAGCAGACGTCACTGATTGTACTCCAAATGTGGCTTTGAGGGCACAAGGAAGATAATGGACCATACTTTGAGAAATCAATTTGTATTTTTCCTGTGGGGACAAACAACCATTTAGCTGCAGCAAATCTGGAATGCTGATGGAGGCCCAGAAAGGCCCAGGAAGAGGTAAAATAATGCCTTCATTCTGAATAAGGGAGAATATGATTTGTAACTGTCCTGGGTCTTTGAAATTTGCTTACAGTGATTGTCTCCTAAATACTTTTTTCCTAGCTTTGTTAGCCAGGATTCTCAGTATCCTATGATCTGTGGCTGATGAAGGTAGTTAAGGGGAAACGTTAAAATGGCAATTTGTGCCTGCACAATTGCTGCAAAAATTAACAAAATATTAAAGCATTATGCAGTAGGATCTTTGCAAACTTCCCACATTAAACTAGGGCCATTAACTACACCGCAACTTAAACTTTAAAGAGCTTTGTATGTTATGAAGTCTGAGGGTATCACACCGTTATAACAAATATCCCTCATATTTTTAAACCAAATATGCAAAATAAAACTACAGATAAAGTAAAAATAACCAAGGAAAATTAGCAGGCAATTTCTCTAAAGCTTACATTCCATGTCAGCTAAATATCAAGTGTTGAATGTGACTGGTTTTTGCATAGTGCAGTGAGAGCTAATAAAGCTGCTTTTTTCCTTTTTTTCTGAGTAGTGTTTGTAATCCCTAGAAAATCTACCAACAGCTAATGTAAAGACAAAAGCAGGCTGCAGACCTATGTACTTTTCACTCCTCTGAAACGAAACAAATTCTCAGTTCTGTTGGGGTTAAGGGTTGGTGGTCTCATTTGAGCCCACAGTGGACAGTCATCTGCATGACACGGCTGGTGTGCCTTTTGCACAGTTCAGTGTGATTGGCAGTGTTTGCTCAGGAGAGGCCCAAGGCTGGATGATGAAGTAACTTCCATTATAGAATACAGACAAGGTCAGCTTCATGCAGAGAGTAGCAAGAAGAAGTCCTGGTCCCCAAAGCCTTTGTCCTACTGGATGTACGCTTTTGTATTTTGCTGTTATGCTTTAGCAAAAAAAAAAAAAAAATGTTTTTCAGCTGTTAACTGCTGTGTGCATGAAGGTTATCAAAACTGTGGAAAAAACTACATCCCACGTACAAGTTAAAAAACAACCGCTCTTATCTACTGCATCTAAAATAATCTGAGGCTGTCATAGATGTTTTTGCAATACTTTAGATAGAATGATTGATTTTAGAGAAGTTGTTTGGACTGCGTCTCTCAGGAAGGCTGTCCCTACAGCAGTAACTAAGAATAACAGTTGTGTTTTAAGAGTTATGCCCAGGTTTGAGAGGCCCACCTGCAGAGCAGCTCAAAGTCTGCGAGCTTGCCTACAGAAATGGGATTGCTTAGAGCTGGAATGGAGCATTTGACATGGCTGTCTGAGCTGAATTTTTCTAAAGAAAATCAGTAAAAGCAAACCCCACAGTAAAGAAAATCCTTCAGACCAATAAGCTTAGTAAATTCAGTATGAGGTTAGAGTTAATAGGAGCAACTCAAGTACTGAGAGAGACACTCATGCTACAGCCTGGTTTTTACTACCCAATAGTTCGTGTGACAAAGACATTTAATAAACCTGAAATGCAGCTTATGCAAGTGGGCAACAGTTCTCAATCCTTGCTGTGATCTTAGTGCTTTGGTACCTTCACTTCCCACAAGTCTATCCAAGACCAAACCCTCTGCTAAGGCAAAGCAGCCACTGGCAGCCTGCAGAAAAGCTCATGGAATTCAGCTTTTGCTACATGCCCCTTAACACAGTTCCCTTCAGATTTTTCTTTAACAGCAAGTATAGAGTTTGCTTCTCTTACTTGGAAAAGCAAGGACCCAGTTGTCAGGAACTTTGAGTTATTAATTATTGTCAATTTTCTTCTCAGTCAAGGTCTGTTTCCAAGGTCACTAGGGAACATTGACAGTATTTCACACTGTGTATTTAGTAGTCCACCTAATCCCTTTCTTTCCTTCCCCCTGTATGTTCAGCCATCTCTCATTTGCATGCTGTCAGACAGGACAGCTTGCAGGGGTGAAAGAAAAATGTACACTAGACAATGTATCAAATTGCTTTATAATCACAGACAACAAAAACCCCCAAACTACCAAACAACTACATTTTTAAGTTAAGAAAGAATTCACCTTGCTGGAGCCTCATGGTGCCACTAACAGATTATTCCCATTATATACGTCTATTTACTTTGCTAATCAATTAAAACACTGAAGTTAACATATGCCATATTAAGTGGTGCATATGCTATGAAACAGTTTGTTAAAAAAAAAAAAAAAAGCAGAAATACTTTTGTGAACTTCTCTTCCCATCTGATGTTTTAAAACAGTCTTGAAAAATTATCATTTTCTAGCCCAAACACAAAAGCATTTCTCCCACCCTCTGCTGAGGCAGCTGAAGTTAATGAAAGAGACCTTAGGGGAGAACAGAAGCAAACAAAAAAAAAAAAAACTCTTTGGCATGATGTTGGCCATCAAATCTTGTGGAAAGGTCTTAAAAATGTTTAGGGTTAAGCAAAAGACAAATTGTCTCAGAAATGAAACATCTTGTCTTTAGGCAATAAAATTTGGCTGCAACAATCTCCTGATGACAGACTCATTTCTGCAGTTCCTGTGTGACACTATTCCCAGCAAGACTGGACATCTAAGGAGAGGGCCATCCCCAGGCTATAGTGCCTAGCATATAGTGCCTTATACTTTTGGAGGGGCTTGATTGCTTAGGATTGATGTCACACAGATGAAAACAAGGGAAAAATAGGGGTTTTTTTTCCCCGGTAAAAAGAAAAAAAAAAAAGAAGACATTAGAGAAGATTGGTGGTTAGGTTCAGACTTCCAGGCCTTCCCAGATGGGACTGACAAGCAAACTGAGTGTGAATGCACACTAACACTCACCCATCACTCCTGAGCATCCAAAGCATGGGTGAACAAGTACAGAATCTACCTCTCTTGGGTCTCCTTCCTACCTCATTTGAAACATCCATACACCAATCCCACTGTTTCTTTGGCTGGATTCTTCATCATTACCTATTTAGTAAACAGCGACATATTGTCCTTGAACTAGATAGATCGGGCTACTAAAACTTAAAATATTAAAACAGGATTTTAAGACTAAACAGCACTCCTCAAGCGCCCCAGGCTTCACACATCATTCTGATGAGGACATGTCATATTCTGATACTGACATGTCAAGCTTAGGAGGTTTAGACAGGTGCAGTTAAATCACATCTCAGCATTGAACTCCAACTTCTAAAATTTTCATCTTGCTTGTACAGCGAGGCAGGATGGCTGGCTTTACAAAGTTGACTGGCCACAAAAATAAAGGAGGGGGAGGGTGGCTTACTAGGTCAAACAGAAATAAATAGGAGGGGGTGGGTGGTGGAGAAGACCTGTATTGTTTTCTACTCCCTATGTAAACTTGTGCATGACTGTGGAGAAAGAGGGGCAGCAGAAGTGGAATGAGCTGCTCTGAGAGTCAGCTGCTCATCCCTCGCCAACACACCCATTTCAATTTGGAGTTCCAGGCTGTCACAGACCACTAGGCTCACAGGCTGTTCCTTTCATTGGTGGAGACAGTTCCCATGGCAGGATAAATCCAACTTCAAACCACCTATGCAGCGCACACAGCCATGCTGACCAGATCAAATTTGAAGTTTTAGTGCATGGAAGGCATCACCAGACTCAATTAAGGTGAGCTGCTAAGTTAAATTTGCCCTGCCACCCCCTGGCAGCAGAAAGTTCTCCCTCTCACAAATTTCCCCTGTCAAAAAGCAACACAAAAAGCCCTTCAAAGACTCCTGGATGCCAGGCAGGAGTAATCAGTGAGGACAGCTGCAGGGGATTCATGCAGTGCTATTAGCTTCAGCAGTAAACCAAGATACCCAATGATAAAATCAGTTATTCTACCATGAGAAGTACAAGCATGTGTGTGACACCTCTTCTTCCTTACCTTCCACCAGCAGGCTTCAAAATACCCTTGGAAAGAAGAGCGAGCCAAGGCATTGAGACAAGCAAGGGGATGTTCGCTATGGATGCATCTGGAGTGTGGTAGCAAAAACCACACACTGTCCAGATGAGCACTTTACATCCTACTCTGTATCATTTAATCTTGTGCTGATGAATTTTGCTCTAACCAGCAACAGGCAGTTAAAAACAGAACTGGATGCTCGGGCCAAGACTTATGTCAGATATTCCTGTATCTTTGTTTCCCATCTCCAGTGGGCTCCCTTTATTACAAAATCCACTGGAAATATTTCCTGGCAGCATGAGAAGCTGTAGTTATTGGGAAACAAGATATATTTTGATGTGCTAGAGGGAAGTGCTAACAGTACTGAGCTTCTTTTTCAAGAATTTTTAACCTAAACACTAAGAACTACTCCAAAAAGCCACAAGAACCTCCAAGTGAATTAAATCAATACAGCTTGTAGAAAAAAGCTCATTTGAAACAGTCAAACTTCCTTTCCATCTGAAAAATGATGTATTGCTAATTCTTTAAATCAAGTCTCAGGCGATAATGCCCAGGTGTTTTTCAAACTGAGGGAACATCTGACCAGCTTAGCAACAAAAACACGTAACACTGGTTTCAGAATCATAGGAAATTTTACCATTAGCATAACTGAGAGCAGAATATAAAAGACTGAGTTTGAAGGCTGTGCTAGAAGTGGGTGGGAGCATTCCAACCACACAGGTCAGCTGATTCCTGCAATACAAAACCTCCCCAGCCAAGAGCTCTCCAGCCCAAAATTTTATCGGGGGAACTAAGTCACTTCTTCACTGAGCCTCTTTCTGGGAAAAATTTTCTATTTTTGCTGTTCAAAGGTTCATTTGAACATGTATTCTTGAAACCCTACATTTTTGTTCTCTGCCTCTGTATCACTTTTCCAGCTCTATTTCCTAAAACCAACAGTTTACCAAAGGCTCTGCTGGTCAAGACTCCCCTCTACACAGCTGTCCACCAGTCAATTAAAGAACTGTTAATGAAGAATCCCTTTTCCAAATAAAGCCTTGTGAAAGGAAAGTTGGAAGAAAAAAAAAATCACACTGTGGATTTAAACAAGTTTCCTGCAAGGTAAGAAAAAAAAAAAAGCCACTGTAGAAGTTTTGGTCATAATTCTAAAGTAAGTATTTTAGAAGAGGGTGGCTGAATCTGAGCCTTCTTCCTCACTATTTATTTATTTCATACTTCTCTCTTCACCTGTGGCTCCAAAAGCAAGATATCGTTAAACTCCACATTAAATGCAAATAAACAAAAATTTTTGTGCTAAAGAAATTGCTTATTTTTTTTTGGTTGGTTTGTTTGGGGGCTTTGTTTGTTTGTTTTCTGGAATCATGTTCTCCCAGTCAGGTGTGGACAGATGAAGATACAACTTTCACATTCTTTTAGGGTTGAAGTCATGAATTTCCACGAATTTTTCATTAATTACTTTATCCTTTTAACCCAAAATTTAAACTCTATATATTTCAGGAATATGACACCTTCAGGGTGACAAGATCTATGGCTTAGGATTTCAGCAACTGTAATTCCTCTGAGGTTTACAGCTTTTATCAAAAGGTCATCTTACTGAAACTCAACATGCTAATAGACCACAATGGAGAGTAACAAAATTCCTGGTCTGATAACATAGCCTTTTTTTTTCTTTCCAACATTTCAGTCAAAACACATTTAAGCTCCAGCACCCTATTTCCTTAAAGAATTAAAAAAGCAATTTTGTGGTTCGAGCCTCAACCTCTGGTTTTTTGATGGCAATCAGAGGTCAACTCATTTTAAACTGCTTGATCATGTCATTTTACTTGACCATTTTTGCC
The DNA here is from genome assembly GCF_003984885.1 of Neopelma chrysocephalum. NCBI lineage: Eukaryota > Metazoa > Chordata > Aves > Passeriformes > Pipridae > Neopelma > Neopelma chrysocephalum. The sequence continues at coordinate 1,340,399 of NW_020897783.1, forward strand.
TTAATTGCAGATCACATTGGCTGTAGCACAGTATTCTATAAATACTTGAACAATCTGTTCAATAGAGTGATAAAGCTAAGCAATTTAAAAAATAAGTTGAGCTGTGTCACCTTCTTGTCAACTAAGCTACTAATTTAACTATATGTAGAACTTATATAATGAACTGCTATGCTGAGCACTGAGTAGAATTTCTAGTTATTCGCTTTCAGTGCTCATTAAGGTGAGAGATGACAGGACTGGCCACGTGTTCCTCTACAGCTGGATATCACTGAGCTTATAACTAACCTGGCTAGAACAGTATTAAAAACACTTATCAGCATTTAAGGAATGGAGTATTTCAGCAGCAGGCTAGTCCTGCTTGCCCAAGCCCTCATGTTTTACTGATACTACTGTGGATGATAGTAGAGTTTTAATTATTACAACCATTTACATATACAGTTGCTAAAATTATTTCCCATGCCCCAGCTCTGTCCAGGCCATGATCTCCTTAAATCACTGTCCTGATCTCTCCTCACCCTCATCCTTACATTCCAGGTTCTGGTAGCCACTTCTACCTCCTACACCACCTTCTCATTACAAAATTTAATTTTGAAGGACCTAAACTGTCTTCAGCTGCCCTTTCCCATCTGCCACTCTTAGCCATGAGCTGTCAGGGAAGAGGTTTCTTTTCAAAGGCTGAATTCCCAGTGCTGGTACAAATGGACCACAAGGAAGAACATTGCATCTCTGAATCCAGGAACCCTGGGAGACAGTTTACAACCATTAGCAGGTGGCTGGAAAGTCACTTCGCTAGCAATTCATCCCTCTGCTTCAAAAACATCTTCCTTTTCTAAGGACCCCTTCCTGGAAACACCTGCTGTAGCAGGTTAACTCCTGAAGAAAAAGTCTTTCCAACTTAGTAAAATGCTGATTTAGACATCAGAGAGAGGAATATCTCATAATTATGAGCACACACAGAGAATTGTGCAATGTCAACTATATGTCTGAGAGCATTCACTGGGCAGTTCATGGAAAACCATAACTTCACAATTCAAAGTGAACAGATAGTTCCAGAACACTGTCTCCTACAGATTGGTATCTTGGAGCCTTAACTATGAAATCTATGGAGACACAAGGTCCATCCAAAGCTTTTCATCTGCTGGTATATTTAGGACTTCCTACAGTGTAAATGCTCTGCTGTCTATTAAGTTATGAATACCATCCAATATTTTTCTCTCAGGTGAGGACTAGTAGACTCTACCTATCTGATTACCTGGGGCTGGTAAGAAATGAATCCCCTAAAACCAGTATCCATCTATTGATTTCTGAACTCCAGTTTCAAGGGTATTTAAGCATGGGAGGGAGGGACTTACAGAACCAAATAGACTGTATGATTATGTATGTTTTGTTTCCATAGGAAATTAGGCTAAAAGATGACTAGTTTTATTATGATATTTATAAGACTTTGATTATGCTGCAACAGAAAAGTCTTAATATACCAATGTATTACTTGATAGAAGTCACTGTTCCCTTCTGGAGAGCCGTCCTTGTTGAGTTCTGTTTGCTCAGGGAAATGACACAGCTTAAGTTTTGATGTATACTTCATTTTTAATGCATTTTATTGCTAAGATAATCCTTGTGAGTATTAAAAGGTACTTTCCACATGGATTTCATGTGATTATATGAGGGCTGAGGAACCTTTTACTTGCTGAGCACAGAACACACCTTCTCAGGCCACACTAACACATCTCCCAATGCTAACCCATGCTAGCATGAAAAGAGGAATAAAACACAGGACACAAGAAACAAAATCAGAGGCTGTAGCAAGCCCAAAGGTTTCAAGCTGCCCAACACAATGTTCTTGACAAACAAACAGTAATTAAAAAGAGGATGAAATAAGCTTCTCAGGCCTTGTTCTCACAGATTTTCCTCTAAAAGGATTCCCCATCACTGGCCATACTACATAGCACCTTGCAAGCAGGGGTTTACATTCCAAGAGCCATAGCATGCAGAAAGAATGCAAAAGTCAAAGGATGAAAATTTATAATCCCTATTTAAAATCCCTATTGAAATCTTACCATCCATTAAGTCAGTGCAAATTATGGACCAGGACAAATTTAAGAGTCTAAGCCTTTCTGCTTTCTGCTTCCTTAGTAATGCAGGGTCAAAATTGGTATTATATAAGAATGAACACCTTCAGGATTTAGCTATCTTTTTAGCACACTTAGAAAAGCTTGGAAAGAAAACCCCACATATTAATAGAAATAAGAGAACAATTTGCTGGTTTGTTTTCAAGCTCTAAAAATGTGGACTTCTTTCTAAGACACAGTTGTGACTTTTTCTATCAGAGGCAGCTGGGAACTCCAGTTTCCTTGTTCCATTTTAAAGTACTCTTTTGCCCTTACATTAGAGGAATTCTTACAAATCTCTTCTTTCCATCCCATTTTCAAAGCATGACATGAAGAAATTGCTGGAGCTAGAGAAGTTCTTCCACTATTTCTTTAGTGCAGGGAGAAAGAACTGGTTGCAGCTTACCCTAAACTCCTTCCCTTCCGAAACAGTCTCCTTTCTGCTCTCGACTATCTGCTGGGTTTTCACAGAATTCCCAATACTGATTGAAAATGAACATTTTAAAAGGTCAAGTCACCCTGCAGCTGACACAGCAGTGGTACATGCATGTCCTGCAGGGGAGCAAGGCCTTTATTTAACAGGACTTTCTCAAATATCCTCCACCTTCATGTCCTCAACAGCAGAAGAGTTTCCTCAGCACGTGGAGCCAAGAGAGCGTGAGCCTGCACACACAGTCTGGCCTGGGTTCCCTGCCTCGGTGCATAGCTGCAACAGCCCACCCTTTCCAAGACAAGAACCTTTTCCTGCTGCCAGTAACTTAAAAAGTCATGTCATTCAAATAGTTTAAATCTGTCCTGAGAAATCAGAGTCAAATCACTTGCCTGATGGGAGCTGTTAAGCCTGCACAAAATAGGATTTTTTTTATTCCCTCCATCTCAGGAAAAAAAAAAAAAGAAATAAAAAAAGAAAATTCCCAGGAAATTACACTAAGACTATTGGAAGATTAAGATTTATTTTATAAAAGTTAGGCACTCACAAGATAGGGAATACTAAAATTAGGTGGTCCATATGACTTCAAATCTGCTTTCTACTTAAGTGTAACATAAACTGTCCTTAATTATATTATTACTTTTCTCCACACAAACCCTGCATCATGCAGCATGTAGGGGGGCACCACAACTCAGGGGAAGAGGCAGCTGTTCCAACAGTACCTTCTCAGCCCTCCATTTCAGTTTCTTCTTCTGATGTGTTTGCTGCACGGAATGCTGAATTGCCTTGACATCTATTGCCAGGGTATTTGCATGCCTCAAAATTACTAAGGATCTTTCTCCCCAGGGAGATGGACAATACTATTTTTCCCATTTTACAGGCAGCAGAGTCCCTGAGTAAGTCTGGGTCATAAGTTAATGCCTCTTGTCTCCTGGCCACATGCTCCAGCTTCCAGATCTGCATCTGTAATTACTGCTTGGTTGACTCAATCCACCACTCTAAGAGCTCAGGAAGCCTGTTATTCAGGCCTTGTATGTTCCATGCTGAGCAGCCAGATTTGTGATTGAGTTTTCTTCCATATTATTTATTCATATTTTAGCCATGTCTTTTCTCTCCTTGCAGTAACAAGTGTTATCACTAACTTTCAACTGTTAGAGCTACTAAGGCAATGATAATTGCTTTGCAGATAATTACCTGATACTGTGCCTTAGTTTATTTCCAGAAAGCAGTTCATGCTGTGGTCTAGAAGACGGGGGGTGAGGGCAAAATCCCACAGGGGAAAAAAAGGAGTATTGCATGATCAGGGAGCTAAAGAAATCACATATGTGCCAGGCAACACCAACAAAATATAGCTTGAATGAGAGGCTTAAAATTCCAGCATTTTCTAAAAGTTGAGTGTTTGCATGTGAGACTGCAACAGTCTTACAGAAGCCTGTTGTGTGCTGAAAGTCCTAAGAGTTCTTTAGTTAAAGCAGTTTTAAATGTAAGTTGTTTATGGGAAAGCAGCACAAAATAACAATCTTATTGTTTCCTATCTTCTTCTGACTTCCCTTATCTCACTCTTTCAAAATGGCAATCCATCCTACAGAAGATATTCTTTTTCTACCTTGGATCCTTCTCACATAAACTGAAATTTCTATTACATCTTCAACTGTGAATTTGCAAAGAAGGAAGGAACAGGCTGTGAAAGTTGCAATAAGAGAAGCAATTTATGTGCCACGAATATTAGCTTTTCTACACTGTCGTGGTGAGTGTGATAAGAAGTAGGCACCCATGTACTGTATGCACAGAATGAAACCTTTCCTTAGCAAACAGAAACTGAAATGTTTGCCCAAAGGATCAAAGATTCACGCTGCAAAAGACTAATATTAGAGAGCAAGATAACCAATTACTGTTTCCAGGCCATGTGCAGAACTGAGTATTATATTTAACTCAGGTACAAATTTCATCCATTGCCCTCTATAAACTCCCACGGCAACACAGACTCTGAGAACAGAGGAGAAGTGAGTAATTTCTAACAAGGTCTATGTATGAAAGCATAGGCAAATTCATATACAATTCATCATCAAGGAATTTGCCATTAATATAGGAATCATGTTTCTATCCTAATGCCTTACAATTTTTTAGTATGCTTAAATGCAGTTAAGAGAAAATCAAATTGTGAACCCTTAACAGTTGGTTTTTGACCACTCAGCCTGTCTAAGTCAGAGAAACCCTTGGAAGAATGAAGTATGAATCAAAGTCAGGTTTGGCTTTCGCAACTTGATTCTATACATTGTAAACTGGAAGGTGAGGTACCATAGTGTCTTAGAATACCACCACAGATTGCATCCATCCCTTCCAGGGTTTCCAGGCTCATCCTATCACCTATGCTTGCTAAATACATTCAGTGAACGGTTATGTGATAAATATGGTAACATCTGGAAGCCTACGACACTCAGCACTGTTTAGTTACCATTTAAAAGTGTGGGCTGTGAAAAATTCAGGTGGGAGAGCACTGATCCATCACCAAGGATAAGGAAAAGCAGAGGACTGTGTGGACACAGACAACTTTCCAGCACATCATTATTGTCATCGTTATAAATGATAACTATAACTTCCTAAGTAATTTCACTCTTCAGAGTACATCCATCCTGTTCTTTTGGCTTCTTCTCAATCCCTTTTTTTCCCCCCCTCTTTTTTCCTTTCCAGAAAAGGTAAGGCCCACAGTTGGCCTAACACACCCACACCATCCCCTTTCTAATAATGCCCCTTGCATTAGTGCCAAACAGTCAGGCTTTTCTGAAGCACTGAAGTAATTCTGCAATACCCTCACTGCTGTGGAAACTGCTGAGCAAAACCCTCACACAATGGGTCTCCCTGGCATTCTTTAACCCTGTTGGTGATGATAAAGTCTCATAAATCTAGGTAAATCTTTAATTGTACCTTAGGAGCACTCTGATATTATAACTATGAAGTAGTAATAAAGAATATGCTGACAATTAGCTCCAGTAAGCCTACACTTTATTGAATAGGGGGAATTGCTTCTAGGGTTAAACTAGAGTTGTGTCATGGGTTCTTGTTTCTATTTTTGGTTTGCCTTTGCTAAGCCAATTTTTATGGGTTAGCATATATGCATAGAGCACACAACACCTGCACTTTCCTTTTTTTTTTTGGCAAGTGTTTATCTCCTCTCTTTTTCCTTTTCTCTGGAACACTTAGAGCCCTTGGTATTGGAAAGCCATTTTGATTCTGGAAAAACTAAAGATGTAACTGCATTTTTGCCATGTGTGGCTCTTTCCAGTGGCAGTTCTTTTTCACTCCAACTCTGGTTGAAAATTAGGAAAGGTAGACCTCTTTCTGTGGCTTTGGAGTTCTGCTGATATTGGCAGAAAATCAGAACATGTCTGACTGAAGGATATATCTTTGCTTTTAAATGTCAGTGCTACATTTGCATGTATTTTCTACTAGTGTATGCAAGTTATTTATATCTTAAACCAAAGCATACATTTTAACTTGTGTGAATAATGCTGAAAAATAGTAATTTCTTTTACTTTGCTAATTAAATCATCTTGAAAAATGGTCTAGGTACTAAGTGACAGAATTAACAAGGGCACTTTGCAGGATTTTGATGTTTTCTTGATTAGACTGGGAGTATTTCGTATAGAAACAGTATTTGATGAAGTGGTTTTAGCAAAGTGAATGAATGCATGACCCAAGTTTATCTCAGTATCTTCATAAAGAAGCCATCTTAGCTGTCAAGGAAGCCCAGCCAAGAGTGAAAATGACCTTAGATCACAGCTAAGCAAAAGGTCAGCTGAAAAGAATAGTGAGAAACATTATTCTTAGTTCCAATCCTTTGGGTTAGCCAGTGTTATTCCCAACAAACGTAACTCATTGTACTGAACTTTAATAGGTCAATATTACAGGACTATTAGATCTGAACCCCACACAGTTGTTTTCACTTTTCCTTTTATTTCTTTTCTGCAAGAAATAGCGACTTTCATGTTAATAAAAAAAGAGCTTGCTAGAAAGACTCTGTGAAAGGGGACTATATTTTAAAGAGTTGCATGTCAAGATGACTTTTTTTAAATAGTAAAGGAGATGGTCAAAATACTTCTGTTGGCAACAGCCACACAAATTCTCTTAGCCTCTTCCAAATGTGATTCCTAAACCTTCCTATTTTTAAGCCAGAAGAAATAATAAAACTGTCAAAATGTTTACATATAGTGCCTACCACCTGAGGTCTCAGACTGCTCTGTCAATATCCTATTAATTGCATTATAAATTTTATAGAGCTGGAAAGTATAAAAACTCCCATTTTACAGATGGGGAAATGGGAATATTAAGAATTCATGCACTCAGTCACACAGGAACTAGCAAGGAAAGAGGGTTAGAATGAAGATCTCCACTTGCCCAACAGCAGAGCTCATTAGATAGAAGTCGAGCAAAGAAAAATATTCCATTTGTCCCTGTGATTTCAGTCTTCTAGATATGAAATAGTTTGGTACTAACACAATAGCTACACATTTCCATGGATTGCTCCAGGAGGACGGCAATTTGGAGCAAGTTACAGTAACTCTCTGGCCAAAACCAACACAAATAGATTTTTACAAAAATAAACTGCAAAATAACAAATGGTAACAAATATTTTTTTCATTGAAATATTAAAAAGGAAGGCAAATAAAAGCCAGGGAGGATTATTAAAAAGCTACCCTATCTTCATAAAAATTCAGTGTTGGTAAATGCAATAGGCTGGATTTAGCTTGCATGTGTTATATTAATCCTGGTCATACTTAAAATGGAATATGGAGGGTATAAAGAGATCACATCCAAAGCACTCTCCTTGAAATTTTTAAAATTACAAAGAAAATCACAAAATCACTCACAGAGAAGGAACTGGGAAAGGTGATACCCCCTGATTGTAACCTGCCTGACAGATGTCATTCAGGCATTGAATCTGATTTGATTTGCAAGGCTACATGTATCTCCTACACTTCAGCAGATCCATGTGCATCAAAGGCAGCAGGATTTATCCCATACTCTGGTCAGGTTTCCTCCCATTCAAACTCTAACTATAGTCACCCCTTATTCTGTGCACATTCCTCATGTAGAAATCCATTCCAGTTACGTAAAAAGCTTCAGTCTGTAAAAAAACAAATACACTACAGTATTGAAATCTCAAAGCACCTTGCAAAAATTCATGAAATGAGGCTTAGAAACCCCTCCAGAAACTCCTTTCTCCATGAATGTTTTCAAATACTTTTTTTTTCCTCACATGGCTTTCACACAGAAAGAGAACAGTTTCTCTGGGAAAACATTCTTTTGGCAAAACATGATATCAGAATATTGTGTTTTCAAAATAAGATTAATTTCTTTGCAGAAAAATTAATCACCCCAAAAGGTAAATCTTAAATGGAAAAAACAAACAAAACAAAACAAAACAAACAAGCACCACCTTCCACTGGAAAATTGCTTATAGTTACTTAAACCAAACCCAACCCCACACATCATTTACCTAAATAACTGCACACAGTGTCAGTAGCCAATATCCTGTCAGTTAAAGTTCTTTTCAAACTTATTTCCTTACTTCCTGTGTGATTTCACATTGTTTTTATTCCCTTCCTAACTATAGTTCTGGGAATAGTTTATTGATTATGACTCATTGCTTGAAATTACACTCAGATTTGGAAATCCAACACTTTCTCCACTTTTGACAAGTGAATTCAAGCTGTATCAAAGTTTTAGAAAGCTCAAGGAACGTCGTATGTCAAACTTTGGACACGGAGGCTGCCTCCTGAAACTTAACTGCCCATAAGTTACTCAAAAAAATTCAGAGTTCAGTAGACCAGAAGTGTAAAGAAATTTTCTTTGCTTCTTTTTATCTTTCTATACTACTTTTCAGCAATGTTTGAACTCACATTATCAGGTTCTTTACTCTTACTCCTTTTTTAAAAAATACATTTACTAATATATCATTTTCCCCAGAGTAGTTCTGAGCAGCTTACATCCAGCTCCATTTTGGATGAATTTCAGCATAGAACAAACACTGCTTGTGTGATCTAGGCTTCGGAAAGTTATTTCCTAACCAGAATAGGAATAAATGAATGTCCACAATTTAGGACACTTTTATTAGCCTGCAATTTCAGCTCAGGCTCAGCTGCAGTTCCTACTCAGCACAGTTTCTGCTCGATCACAAATAGATGTGGGGTAGGGCAAAACTTCTTTGCAGTTTAGTGGGCTTCGTTTGGTTTTCCACTCCCCTCTCTTACTATACAGACTGCCCACATCTCATGGGAGGATAAAGGTATTAACACTGGTATTACTGCAGGTATTAAACTCTCACAGAAGTTTGCTTGGTGTCTCCTGCTTACATTCCCAGGATTACTGCAAATCCCAGATCTTGTACCAGGAAAGAGTTTCCCCTAGTGAAATAACAAGGAATTTGGGGTTAGTGCAGAAAAACGTAACTTCTGCTGTGAGGGTTTACTTCTTTCACATGATTGATTGCATTTCTTACCTTCTAGTGCTTCATGAAGTTCTTCCCTGTAATATTTTCACATTTCAAAACTGTGGCACTATTCTGATAGAAAAGGCTTTATAATTTAGAGGTATGTTTATAAAATAGATATGTATATATTTGTTGGCAAGTGCTTTGTGATTTTGGGGGGTGAAGAGGTGCATGGAGGGGATGTTGCTTAGCCCCTCCAAGTTCAACATTTCTATGGACAGATCCAGAGGACACCCACTACCAGATCATCTGCCCCATCTTCTCAGCTCGTTCCTGCCATCACCACATAAGTGCCTCTACAGGCACCAGGAATCACTTATCACACACTGATCCCAACTAAAAATGTAGAAAGCCTTCTCCAGCTGCCAGCACAATAAACAGCTAATCCTCAAAGTTAAACAGCAATTACATCTGCAATAGGTAAGGCACAAGCACACTGGTGTAACAAAGCAAGCACACCTTTTCCTTCTTGAACACTCACATTCTAGGAAGCTCAATACCTAAAGTTTGCTCGTGTTTGCTGTTTGGAAGTGAAGCCCCTGTTCTTCTAATTCTGAGTCACATATTGACAGGTTGTCACCTTTCAACTGCTTTCCAATCCACCAGACCAGAGCTTTCAAAGAGAGCGTTTTGTATGGGTGCTAAACACACATTCCTGGAGCTTCAAATAGACCTAATGATCCAAAAGCACAGGTATTCCAGATTTTGGACAGTTAGTTGAAAGGTTTGCCTTTTTTTTGCCCTGAACCTCTCAGATTTGTTCAGTGTCTGTGATTTAAACACAAGATCAAGATAGATTCACGAGAAATAACTATTAATGCTGTCTTTAAAAAAGATTTTATCTATTACATTGAAAGCTAAAATTGAAAGTTAAATTAAAAGCAACAATGCCAATGATAAAAAAATATGTTGATAGAAATGTTAAATAGGACAATTTTACTGTAGGCAAGTGGTTTCCAACTTCAATTGAATTCCTAATTAAAGCCATGACTGCTATTTATTGTGCAATATGCTTATTTGGTGCTGCAGCATCTGCTGCTTGAAAGCGGCATTCACCCTCCTCTCCTGGGTTAATTTAAGTTCACCCGCCTCCCCTCAGTTCAGTGCTTGCACTGGAGCCTCACAGAATGGGAATTCAGCACATTGCAGAGATTTAGTACCCATTCTAAAGCCCAAATCTTCTTTAATAAACACATTCTAAATACGAAAAAGCTTGTTGAAAAGTGGCAGGGGCTGCTCGCGGAACACCAAGGTGTCCCTGTGTGTGCCATTTGCTCCGGTGTGCACAGGGAAGTGTCCACAGTTTTGAAGTTCCCTGGGAGGAGAATTGGATGATTAAGGGGAGAAACCTCCCTTTGCAACCCACAGTTCTCACCCCACGAACGCAGCCACCCTGAAAAATAAAAGGCAGGGCAAAGTGCTTCCTTTCTCCCCCTCTTCACTTCTTCAGCAGCCTCAGGCACTGTGATTTATCACCAAGTGGCTTCTCTCCCGAGGAATCCTTTTGGAGCAGTACCACAGGACCCAAGCAGGGCCAAGGGCTGCTAGGCTGGTGTTCCACAGACACAGGGCAGGATCTTGCCTTTTCTCTGCAGTTCTTTTGGAATTTAAATGAACAGGCAGAAACAATTGTGGGGTAAATCTGGGGTCAGCACGGGAGGCTGATTTGCCCGCAGTCCCATATGGAGGGAGGAGGAGACCACAAAGGGGAAAGCACTGCACACAGCAGTCCATCCCTCCAGCACAGCATCTTTGCCCTCACCACACATGGCAGCTGCTGAAGACAACGTGGCAAAGACATGGTTCCTCCAGGTAGGGACTGTGGGCAAGACAGACCCAGTGCCCACCTCAGAGTGGTGCCCCCAGGCTGGCTGAGCACAGACACCCCTTCCTCCTCTGAGACCTGAGGCTCTCTGAAAAGACCTAGAAGGCAAACCTCTAAATCTAGATGATCAAATACCTCTTTTTTGCTGGTGCAAGAAGCATGTGAACATTTGTGCCAAAAGAATCAGTTTTGCAATATTCTCAGAGAAGTACAACCGATAGTGTCAGACCTACAAGCCAATGTGGAAGGAGGTGGAGAATGAGGAGACAAGTTTGGTTAAAGTCTCCCATGAAGATGCTGCAGAGACAACTGATAAGACAGACCCACTTCACTCACTGCAGGTAGAGGAATCAAGAAAGCATCACAAAAATCAGAATAAAGGTTGGAAATGTGCCTACATATTTTCCAGATGAGCATCTAAAGCAAAGGAGTTCCTCTGAACCAATTCACAGATGCTTAAGCATCCCAAGGTTTTGGTTATGTAGAAGTGTGTACCAGCACTGAACTGTCAGCTGGTTGGGGCCATCAGAGGACCAGGGTTGGAGGGGGCTAGAGAAGTTATCAGTCCTTTCTCTCTCAGGTTATGACCTTTCTCCAGGTGTTTGCACAGCAACACAAGCCCAGCAGAGCTGAGGGTTCAGCCCTTGTTCCCTGCACCCCTGTTACGCTGCCAAGGCAGGCAGGGACAGAGATGCTGCTGAACCAAGACTCTTCTTGTAAATCAGTCCTCTACCTCCCTCTCAAGATGATAATTCTGGTAGTGGATTTTTGGTTTATTTGTTTTTCCAGGACTTATGTAAAGCATCTAGTTGTTCATGTGACAGCCTGGAGGTACATTTGGCTACTCTGTCCAGGGCTGGCTGTACTAGGGCCAGCCAGGAAACATCAAAAAACTGAAAACCTTTGCACAGAGATGATACTATTGCCAAGGACTATAGAATATGACTGAAACATTAAGGAATTTTTGGTGACTGTTTGGGGGAGGGAGAGAATTATACATTAAAACATAAGAATTCTCCTCCAGTATAGTTTAAATTGTTTCACAATACTGATTAAAATAACAGAACATTATAGCTTGCTTAACTAAACATTATATTTCTAAATCCATTTTCAATTGTTTTCCTTCAATTTAAACATTTTGAGTAATTTTATTGCTATTCATACCTGCTTGATTTTTTTTTTATTATAAATTAAAATGCATTTTTTTAATCTAGGTTACAGAGTGCTGGTAAATTTAACTCTTTCAGATCTGCAGACTGATCATAGGAGAGCTATCAATGGCAGAAACACAGTGCCTTTCCATTAGATTAAAATATTTATATTAAAAGACACTTTTTGGCAATAATGACAGTTAAGAAAGAAATCACAGAATCAACAAAGGAGGTAGAAGGAAGGAAGGGGGGAAGACAGAGGGACAAAGCTAGAATAAAGCAAAGCAAAGGGTATAAGTTACAGCTTCAAGATTAACATTCCATTTTCCTCATTCATATGCCTTCTTTACATTTTGGGGGCTTCACTCCCTACTCCCCCCTCTTGGCAGAAAAAAATAAAGCCAAGGTCCCAGAAGTTTTAAGAAATAAAAAAAATGATCTAATTGTGACTAAAGAAAAAACCTATCCTTTAGACTGTGAAATAACAGTGAGTTGTAAATACACTTCTGCAGCAAGACAGGCACCTAGAGCTCTTCTCAGAGCAAGGTAATTACCATCAATGCTGAGAGACAGCCAGCCTTGGCTGGAGCCAAGCTGCACATCATTTGAAAACCCCTCTTTCAGCTTAACACCTCCCACATTTCCTTTTCCCCAGCCACCCTTCACTCCTTCTCTGGAAGGCTTTTCCCTGATGGCATGAGTCCACACCACCGCCCTTCATAAAGTGGGATTCCCCTCTGAGTACTTGGGTAAAAATGGTATAACTGGCCCCACCACATTTATACCTGAATATTTCTAATTTCCCCAAGTCAGCAGGGGACGTTCAGAGACCACTAAGTGCTGGTAACCACATCAAAACATTAATTAACACAACTATATTCCCACACAAATAAAGCATTAATATGGTAATTTCTAGCCTATAACCAGCTGGTATCTTTTCCCCAGCTATATAGATAGTAGGATTAACAGTGCAAAGCAAGTATTATAACAAAGTCAAATTAATATCACCTTTTCCCAGTTTTATAATTCAGAATCAAACAATAAATTATAGAAGTCCTTTAGAAACCGTCCCTCATGAAATACTTCTCCTGAATCCACGCTCAAGGTGTAAATCCCTTTCCACTGAGTTCTCCTGGCTTCTATGTATTTCAGGGCTACTCAGTGACAGGATCTCAGCCTAGACAACTGTGATTGTCAAATGGTCCAGGAAAAATCCAAGTCAGAAGAGTTTTCTGCAGGAGTGGGACTTGGTTAATTCTTAGAAATTGTTTTTTTGTTTTTTTGTTTTTTTTTTTAATTTAAATCATCTCAGGCTCTAGCTACACTTCTGTCAAAAAACACACAAATATATTTCTCCTCACTCTGCACTAATTTTGGCATTGCCTTCAATGATAAATGCATTTCATGAACGTTAACACATTATACATACATAATTTGAAAGAACTATGGGGAAAACAAGCAGCAAAAATATGAGCAATGTCAGTTAATGAAAAGCTCACATTTTCAAACTAGTGTTTGGCTAATTAAAATTGAATTAAGTGACTACAACATTAGCTATATCAACTACTTAGCATAAAAAGTTGTTAAATATATCATGTTGTATGTAAGAACATCCTTGCAATCTTTAATTGTAAGAAATAGTCATGTACGATTTAATTGCACAACTTGGTAGGATATAAAATTCAGTTACATGAGTTATATTTAGCAAAATATTTTAAAACATGTTGTTTTTAAGATTGTGGAATTTTATGGATAGTGTAATAGAACTGGAGCACACTCTTAATTACATAATTATTTCCATTTTCAAAGTCCAACTAACAGCATAACTGGTCTTGTTTTACAGTCTAAGGTAAGAAAAGACATCAAGTGCTTTGAATTCACTAAGAATTAATTTTGAACCCTCACTTGAATCATTTTTCCACAAAATTTTGATCAAGTTAATCAAGTATCAGACCATACAGAGACCTCCAATTTTTCATAGAATGGATGTTACTCATGATCATAAAGACATAAACATACATAGAAACTTTCAGCAACACTTTAAGCTGATACTAACCATATCACAATAAACATGTTTTAAAAAATACTAGAACAAAACCTGACAAATCTGAACATGCCCAATAAGGAATTTTTTTCATACAATTATTCTCATCAAACTCCTGACATGGGGAAATCTGAATCTTTCTTATTTTCCCTCATCCATAAGAGACTCTTCATCTATGATCATCTTTTGTTTTCAAAGTTAGAAGGGTTTCATATCCTATTCACCTCCCAGCATGTACAGGCAGTTATTAACTTCTCAAAGAAGCCCATGCTACCTGTTGCTATATATATATATATATACACACACACACACCTAAACACCATCACCAGTCAGGACACGGATTAAGGCAGACAACCACACAGAAAAAAAAAATCAGGTAATACTCAACATTTATTAAAGTAACTAATTTTAAATGTGTTCTCTAGGACTTAGGACTCACCAATGGCCAGACTCCTGGTGTTGCACACAGGGAGGAAGTTCAGAAGCACAGCCCCAGTAAGAGTGAGGAGCTTCAGCTGCTCTTTGAGGATCCCCCGGGCCCTCATCTCACCAGCACTTGTTTGCCTGGTTTCACACAATACCACCTGTCCTCCCTCATTATCAATCAGGAGTTTGTCTACCAACTTAAAGGGGCAGTGCCTGACTGATACAAGATGATGGAGTAAGAAACATGCTTTCCACAGCCAGGACAATAAACGCAATCCCTTAAATTAAATCTCTCTCTAAATTAGAAATTTCCAACTCTTTTTTTAATATGATCCTAAGTAGTAGCAAGAGCTGTCATTCCTAGCTCTACACACACACACCACTTCGATGTGACTCATCTATCACTAACTCATTTGAAAGCCACATTTTATGAAGCCTTGAGCTAAGCTGCAGTTAATCATCTGGGCATGGCCCAGAGTGATTGCAAGGAAATGAAAAAAACAGCAGAGACAAAGCAGATGAATGAAAGGGTGAAGCTTCTCATCAGCTATCCTTGAAAAGAAATTCACAAGCAAAGAGATGCCACGAGCCTCTGGCACTTGTGCCAGTGGTGCCTCCAGCAGCACACAGCACTGAGAACAGGCAGAGAAGCTTCACGGGTGCCAAGGCCCTGCCAAAGGACTGTATACCCACAGACACCTTTCATGCATGCCCAATTCCAGACCCATTTTTGGATATCCTTTTGTTTAGCAGCACAGCCATTTAAATGGATACTCAAGGTTATACAAAAAGAACATCATACACCTAATTATCATTGCCGTTGTGCACCGAGGTCACAGCTCCACATCCCATTCTCCATCTCAGTGGGCACAAAGCCCTCACTCCTTGCAACAGCCACACGTTTAAACTCAACCTCTCAAGAGACTAAGTGAAGCACCTTAAATAGCACAATTAAAGAACCAGAATATAGGGTTTAACTTCTCTGTACGAAATCCACAAGCAAGGAAGGAAAAAAAAACCACCAAAACCCAACAAACAACAAACCAACCAACCAAACAAACAAACCCCCACGAAATAAACTTAACTACAATGCTCGTACATAGTCCTTACTTCAGCCTCAACAGCTGTCTTACCGGGGTCAGTTCATGGAGCTGTCAGACCCATCTGCATTCACTCACTGCTTCCCATAATCTCCCAAGCTCCCTTTCTTTCCTTATAAAGATCCAGCCAGATCAGCTGATGTTACTCAGGCAACTCCCACTGCTGCAATTCTGCACAATCTCCTTTTGGGTTTGGATTTTGGGGTTTTTCTTGGCATTAAAACCCTTCTAATTGTCAGTTTCACCCATCTCAGTTTCCCCTGATTGTCTTGTTAAAATCAAAAAATACACATTGTTAGCAGAGTAACACATACTGTCCTGGAGAGTCCCACACAAACAAAATTTAACTCTCAAAATCAAGTCGTCTTTATATCACTTGTTGAACTCATTCTACCTTAATTAATCAAAGCTTTGATTCCACATTTAATATCAGTTTCCAAGTTTCTTAAGGAATACAGATATATGAAAGCAAACTAAGACCAATTGTATACATTTTATTGCCATCCTTTGTAGACAGGGTGATCCACTGGATGATAATGCTGGTTTAAAGTGCTGTTTTGTGATCATCTCAATTTACTTAACACTCATTCTTGCATTAATATTTATCATGTCTGATGAGAATTGATATAAACAAGTATAATCAAGATTATTTTAGCATCCTTATTACACAAACTCTTTTGGGTAATTTTATGAAAGAGAAAAACATGGTTGTGTATTTATTCAGAGCTAGAAGTATCCCACAGGCCAGTCATCTTACTGACAACCTTACTAATTTTATAGCTCCAGTTCAGCAGCAATGGAAAGAGTCCAGTGGGCTGGAGACATGAGAGGAGAGGTTGAGGGTACTAAATTTATTTATTCTGGAAAAGGGGTGGTTTAGGGGAAATCTGATTGTCCTCTTATACTAGCTAAGGCAGGATTATAGGAAGGACTCTCTTCAGAGATGCACAGCAAAAGAACAAGAAGCAATTGTCACAAGTTGCAGGAGAGTAAATCCAAATGGACTAAAAGGAAAAAAGAAGTCACAGCAGGACTTTTTACTCACTGGGACAGTTTTCTTAGAGAGGATGCAGGACCTCCATTCACAGAGATTTTTTTTTGTCTGCATAGGCAGACAAACTTCGAGCAACCTGCTCTAATTTCCACTATGGCCCTGAATGGAACAAGGAGTTGGGCTTCCCAGCCCCACAGATCCCTCCAACCCAAGTTACCTAATTCCAGTGCATGTGTAAAACAAAGCAGAAGAGCACCTGCAAACCTTCTGCTTTGCATGAGATGAATCCAAGCAGCCACCACAGAGACAATGCCTCCTAAAGCACTCCTTTTCTTGGGCAAAATAGCTGCCAGTTTTAAATGTGATACGGAGGAGAAAATGCTTGAAAAGGGTCACAAAAAGACAGAGAAATTTATTAAATGTTGGCCCCTGACCTGTATATTTTAGCAAACAAAATACATCCGGGTTTTATGTCAACCTGAAAGAGCTCTGCCTAGCTGAGAGAGAAGTTTAGGCTCTTCCAAGGCTCTTGGGTGAAAAATCATATTGATAGCAAATTGCAGGAAAGGAACAGGACCCTTTGCATCCTGCCGTGTTTCTCTGGTGGAGAACACAAGAGGCATCATTCTTTCTGCTTCAGCAATTACTTTACTTTGCATCAATAACCAAGACACCCCTAGGTCACTGATCCCAAAATCTTAACAAATACAAGACGGTTACTTAAACTAAAAAAACCTTCCTCTACTGACTTTTTTGAGCCAAAATGGCATCATATACTCTTATGTCCTTACCTAAAAACTTTTAGCACAAAAGCCTTTTTCATGAGGCAGATGACTTTCTGGATCAGTCTTAATGCTAGTCTCCCTCTTTGGCTTTTTCCTCCCTGGTAGAATAGCACATCCTTTGGTCTTGCACTGTTTTCTTGGTGGTAATCTATGAACAAGTAGATTGTCAGTCAAGCCTCTGGGCTTGAGTGTCTCCATATATCCAGGTTAAGTCCTGGCTCTCAAACAGAAAGAAACACACTGCAACACGGATCAGAGCAGGTACTTATGCTAAAAATCACCCTGCAATGGGAGCTAGGGACATTTAAGTTGTCAGGCGAAGACAGAAGACACACATTAGGAGACTGCAACCCAGAATAACTAGAGTCTCCCTTTACCTCTGAGAGTAATGGCATTAGAAACCCTCATAGCACTTTACCAGTTACCAGTCATTGCTCTCTCTCAGGAAGATCTGTTCCTTTCACTTGAATTACTAGGAAGTTTGCAAGCCAGATCTTACATGGTAGAAATCTTTCCTAAAATTTGGATGAAGAAATGATTGCAAAATGAGTGGCAGCGTTTAGAACTTTTTGTTTTATCAAGGCTTTTTTTCCCCCTCTTTTTGAATCTGGAATGTAAGAATTACTAGCAGAAGATAAACTACTTTTCCTTGTCAGACAAAGTTTATGAGTTATGTTTGTCACAAATGAAGAAAAGACTTGATGAGAAGCCCTCACACACAAAAGCTTCAAGAAGATGATTAAAAATTTTTTATTAAATCTTTGATATAAAAAGTTTGCAAACCCATTTACTGCCAAAAAAGAAAAGATAGGAAAAATTTGGTTCTCTTATATTATGAAAAAGTGCAAACACAAGGAAAGTCATCTTCCATGATTATATAATGATATATTCCTTTTAAATGAATATTGCAAGCCATAAAAGGGGAAAAGGTCAGCAAGATGACTAAAGATGTTAGCAAGAATTTCAGTATCAGTACTGCTTCTTACTGCTCATCATTAGCATCAGTATTACTTACCACCCACCACAACTGGGACGTCTGAGTTGGTACTTCAGAAGAATCTGTATAACTATATTCTACAGAATATGAAAGAAATAAGACTTCACCACCCTCTCTCTGCCAATACTGGTGACATTATACAAGCAGCAAACTGAGCCAAGGCTGCAGCAGAAGAAGTTGGGGGCAGCAATGTATAGCTGGAAAAGCTGCATTCTCTCCTGCTATGAGCTTTGTCAGTGCTGTACTCCTAGCTGGCATGACTTCTTCAGCAAGATAGAGACCAGGTTTTTATAGATTCTCTTCTTCATACCCTGCAGGGTGGTCCCCTCTCCTGTGTCACTTCCATGATGCAAAGGCTGAGTTATATACCATGCCCTTGTCAGTCATGCTGGATGTGTCTGTGATGAGGACCCAAGAGGTAGGTCTCACTGCTGCTTCTGGCATGGGGCACTATGGTTTGGCATCTCATTCTGATGGCACTGTCACTGCTGAGAACTCTGAGCTGCAAGGTGAGCAAGTCCTATTTAAAATCCAATGTTTTGGGCTCAAATACCCAGTCTTGACATTCAGCCTCTGTAGAACATGGATTTGAATAAATTGGATAGAATTCTTGTAAATTATATGATCCATTCTTCTATGTGCAAGACTACAGTAGCATTTAGTTATTTTCATAAAGTAATTTCAGTTCCTTATATGAATAGCAGTGTCGTCACATATAACCAGATATTGGTATTAATATAGTATTCTATTTCTATACAAATAGCAAGTAATGCTTGGCATCTTTGTCATCTAATCCCTATCTATTTCTCTTGCACATCAGTATTTTCCTTTTGAGTTTTCAGAAAACACCTCCAGAACAACAGGGGGTGACAGAATTCTTAAACCAATTTCTGTGATTTGGAAGCGAATCACGAGGGTATGAAAGCTGTAATTAGCTTTGGTAATGTGCCTGTAAATCAGGCAACCATACAACTGCAGTTAGGCTTTCTGAGATGTGAGGTTTGGTGCAAGGGAAATAATTTTAATTTCTTCTAGCCTTCACAGTCACTAAAGCACAGCCTGCTGAGGTGTTTAGTCCTCTCTGTTCTGCATTAGGATAATGACTTGGATTTTCTGATGGTCTAATGATTGCTTTCACCAGTGAAACCCTCCCATCCCCAGCTATTGACCAGGCTTTAGGGCGCAGCCTTCTCATCACAGTGCCCTCCAGTGCAGGCAATTGCCAGCTTTCATGTCAAGGAGTCAGGACTTGTGGTCCAGAAAGCAGCTGTTTGGCTCTAAGATCTGACTGGGACTGAGTGACCTTGGAGCCTATAGAGGCTTACAAAATGTACAGATTGCCATATCCAGCTTAGGATTTGACTTTCTGCAAGAGCTGACAAGGTTAGTGTTATCAGAAATTCCATATAGTGGCATAAGACACAGCTCCACTTTCAACAGAGTCTTTTCAAGTATTGCCATATAGCTTAAGGGATACAACTTTATTGCCATTCAACCTTGTCTTCCATTAAGGACCAAAATTTTGTAAGTCAAAAAGCCATGATGAATAGTAGAGTAATATTTGAGATCTCTTTGAATAGGGCTCCCTGCATTCAAAACCACTTAAGTATCTGCTTCTTTGTTACTCCTCTTGGAATATAGCCCAGATTTTTCTCAGCATTGCCCCTAAATTCCAAACTATGCTGGAGAACAGGGAAGGCTGGCTGAGGAAACTGCAACCATTTCAGAGGAATCAGACACAACCTTACCTTTTAAAGCAGTTTATCCTAATGTATTTGGACAACTGCCAGGTCAGTTGCAGGCCCATACAATTTTACATTGTTTCCCAAAGAAGAAATTGTCAGAGGTTTTTCTCTGAGGGACTGACTACAACTCACTCAAGGCCTGTTTGGAGTATGAGAGGATAAAACAAAAACATTTGTCTAGCATTTATAAGAGAAAAATTGTAGGAGAACTTTGTTATTAAAAAAACCTACAAGTATTAGAAAATAAAATGTTATATCTCTACTGGAGTGTAAACCCAAAGGGAAGTAGGAAACTCTGAAATGCAATTGCAGGCTTTACAGATAAGCTTAAGCACTAAATAGTGAGGGATTTTTGTAATGTTTGAAAACTGCACCACATTCTCTCCTAGTTTTTAGCTCGGAATGATTTGTCCAGGAATGCTGTGATTAACAAAAAATTTTTAAAATATTTTAGCATTCTAACACACTGCTGGCCTTCCACCGGTTCAAAGGTTTTAACAGCAACATCACAAACTCTCAAAAATTTCCAGGTAGTTCCAGTTTGCTGTGGATTGTATCAGAGCTATAGTTACTGAGAAATTTAGCAAAGTTTGCTCTATTTAAATGTGTAACAGGCTGTGGGAACGTCCACTGAGTTCCTAAATTTGATGGTATAGCCTTAATAATTGTAACAAGTGGAAGGCATAAGAAATCTTTGATTCATGTTGAACAGTTTTCACTGCAGAAGACTTGGCCACCAAACAAAGTCTGTGTAGCTGCATGACCCCTTGGAAGGCAGCTTTGGCTCCGTGGGATACTGCAGCAGAACAGATGATGGCTCTGAAGCAGGGATATAGGAAGAAACAAATCAGAAAAAGGTACTTTATGACTCTTGATGCAGATCTGCAAAGATCTTCCCTGGTGAACAAAACCTGTTTGAGACATTCCTACCCCAGGCATTGGCCCGTGGTGCCACTTTGGCACTGCCGCTCACTCACCCCGCAGTCTGGCTTTAAAGAAATCCAAAATCCCAGCTCCTCTCTGTTACTGAAAATGTCAAAAAGGCCTCAAAAAGCTGACTTGCCCAGCCCTGGTTTTGCTCTGTTATGCACAATTGTCCCTTAGTCTCCTTTGTCCCTAAATGACCCTTCCTCCTCCCTTCATGCCGCTGCTCCTGTTTCTCCCCTCAAAGTCATCC
>NW_020897783.1:1361680-1411680 GCF_003984885.1 Neopelma chrysocephalum
ACATGTTTGCCTTTCTTTTAAGTTTATTTGTGTCTGTTGAATTTTATTGTTTTAGGGATAATTACAACACCCTGGTTATTTCTTTTTACCCCCAAGTTACCAAAAATGCACTCTCAATTTCAACTCTATTTTACCTCAATGTTTTCACTAGGGAATATACAGAGCTTCTTGTATTCCCGAGCTAGGTTCTGTTAAATTACATTAAATGCAAATTTCATTTGTAATTTCTTTACTTTGAAACTGAAAAATAGTCAATTAAGGATCCTGTTATAAAAATTAGTGGCACTCATCTACACATCTCAGCTTGATATTCCTGACTAATTTTTTAACGTCCCAACAGTTGAATTTCTAAAAAAATATTTTGAGACACAAGATATTTTTCACTCACAGGTAGGTGACAGGAAGCTGTTCCCAGGTGAAAAACACTGTCAGAAGCAAGGACAACTATACCTTCTCCCTGTATCATTTTTCTCTGTAACAAGTAGTTTTCTGACTTGGATACCAACTGAAGCTCTCAGTTCCTCCCTTTCAAGTGATTTTGCCCACTAAAGAAAACAGAATAGCCCAGTGTCCATGGAGACCTTCTGCTGTATCCCTGTTGGGAGCACCTGAGCTCCTGGAGGCCACCACAGCTCTGCTCATCCTATTGAAAAGGCACCAGAAAAGGCATCATACCCCACATCCAAGGTTTGCACCTTCATGTGAGCCCTGAATGTGGAAGGTAGAAGGAAAGGGAAAGCACTGAGCAGTGATGCTGGCTGGCCATGAAAGGCACATTGTTGGTTCTAAACAAGTGATAAGGCAAAGGGAAAAAACTGTTTTCTGTGGCTGTGGAAGTGCAAACCCACCACCTCCAAATCAGCATTAGAACTTCCAAGATGTGAAACCCCTCCAGAACCTGTAGACCAATCTCATTCTCTAATATTTGCTTCTGGACCCAAGTTCTGCTGTGGGAATAAAAATTTCTTTGGAAATTAAAAAGTAAAAAAAGTGAGGATTTCTCTTAACTCCTTTTAATGATGTCTGCATACTAGATACTTCTTTTTTCCTCATCTAGTCATTACATTAGTGGAAAGGTCTGTTAGATTGTGGGGTTTAGGCTTTTGATTTTGGGGATTTTTAGGTGTTTGGGTTTTTTTAGTGGATTTTGGCTCCTTTAGAAGGGACAGCCTGCTATAACAGGTGCATTGCAGACAGGTGCTGCATAAGGTTCCCTACATAACTCTGCCAATGCTTTTCAATCATGATCTACAACACCCCTGTTACTCCTGTGTGGGGCCTCCCCTCCAGTGCAATTGCCAAGGTTATGAATTATGCCATCCTGTATTGATTTGGACAAATGTCCACTACTGACTGGGTCGACACCACCAAACTTGGTTTGCAGGTAACACAAGCCAAACCTTGGAAGGCTCAAGCTGAGCATTTAACCCACTGTGCAGCCTTTCTCACAGTCCTTCTTTTTGATTCAGTCACACATTATGTACCCTGACTCCCATGTAGAAGATTTGTGGCAATTGCATGATGTATGAGGTGCCATTTGTAAAATATTATTTAGTGTAAAACATGATGTTTTTTCTGTTGATTTACAAGTTGGATTTATAAATCTGCACTTCTCACAGTTTGAGTTATATATCTTGCCTCTGATTTATAAAACTCACCAGTAAATCTTTAGCAGAAAGTTTTGATTCAGAAATCATTATTTTAAACATTAGATTTAGCTAAAACATTCAACTGCTTTGTAAGTCATGGAATGGATTTACATACCCCAATATGGATTTACAAATTCTACAGCAGATTTACAAATCACTCTGAGAAATTCCTAAATAAAATGCTTTGATTTATAAATCTTCACTTTGCACTTAGGATACAAGTGACTGATTTATTATTCTGAAGCTAAACAATAATGATTTAGTTCACAAAATCCGACATTTACTTTAAGTTAAAGTTCTGATTTATAAATAGGTTTACTGCAATATAGGCCAAAAAAAGTAAGATTGTTTGGTGCAAGACTGCTTTGCAAACAGCTCCCTGCACACATGAAAGGCAGGACATTTCTGAGAGGTCATAGGGAACCAACTGATCAGAGTTAGCAGCAGGGCAAAGAAGGAAGAAAAATTGGGACAAAGAAACTTTTTATTTCTCAGTAATAAGACCAAAGTTTTGAGATGGAACATTTTGACTACCCTGTCAAAATCATTTCTCAGTTCAGAAAGCTTTCTCTAACCCTGATCTCAACCCCCAACAACAGGGAAATAGTTTGAGTTCCTCCAATAACTCTAGGAGTTATGGGGAATTCTATTGAACATTATGAAGAGTTCCACTGAAAACTGCAGGAAACTTGTTCCTCTCAAGTGAACTTAATGTTTTCCAGCTTTTAGGCTATGATGAGATGTCATTTATTTGCACCATTCCAGCCCAGGTGTTTCCAAGAATCCAACACCACGTAGGAAAACAGGAAAGTGTAAGAATGAAGGAGATCCCTGCAAATGCCTCACTCTTTGATGGGTTCCAAAAACACTTCCATGACCAACAGGGCATTTGACTATTTTAGATACTGGAGTAGTTCATCATGAATACCCACCAGGGACTCAGAAGGAATATTGGACAACAACAGAACTGTCAGATAGCATAAACACAAAATGCAGTGGAACAGAAATTAAACAGTCCATTTTCAATAAAAGCCAGATATCCTGGAAAGGTTTTGGTAATATTTTTTTAGAAATTACTAACAGCAAGCTTTATCCAAAAAGCAAAATTCAGCGTAATTATCTGGAATCCCCTGAAGAAATCCAAGTATCCTGCCAAACTGTGGGACACAGTGCCAGCACTCAACCATTGTAGAGGTTCCCTTTCAAAGCTCACTTCATAAATCTTCGGGAACTATGAGCAGGCTGGAGAACCCCATTGATCTGAAGGGGATTTTCTTGATCCAGGTAGCTCTAATAGAGGGTATCAGCAAAACTGACTCTGAGAGAGGATTGGAATGATTCCATAATACAAGTTTGCTGAAGCACAAGGTTAGAAATCATGATTATTGATTTAATCTGCGTTTCTAACACCAAATAACCGAGACCTAAATCCTTCCAGACATCAGGGTTCCTAACTTCCAATGGAATTTAGACATTTGCATAACTCTGAATGTCTGATGACAGAAATGTCTCTAGATTAAATCTTCCCCCCCCTTGGCTAGAAGTTTCTACCCCTGTACAAAGGGGCTGACAACAGCCAGGTATTGCATCAATGTGCTGGGAGCTGGAAAAGACAGAAATTTTGAGGCACTGTGAGGCAAACACTGACCCTCTCCTCTCCCTGCTCTCCCCTCCCATCTCCTCAGATAAATATCCAAGGTATGTAATGTACTTTTTCAGGAAGCATAGAAGTGACACCTATGAACTGATGCTCTTTGTTAGCCTTGAATCTTCCTTGTAACAAAACAGCGCTTGAGAAACTAAGAGCATGTATTGTGTTCTCCTGATGACTGATACACTACTTAGAGTACACTTTACTTTTACAATGCAGTGTTCAAAAGTTCAGTTTACCATTTGTAAAATGGAGATTATATCTTTAAAGCAGCCAAATCTATGGATGAAAATTGAATATAAGAACAAGGTATTTTCATTACTTCATTATTATTAAATTGACAGTTTTCTGAAAATATTGCATTTGATTTTGCTGTCAGATTTTTGGAGTAGAAGATATAGTTACACGGGATTGAATCCCTAGAATTTATATAAAATTAAGATCTAATCCAAAGCCAAAGAAGGGAATGACAGTGCTTTAGTTTTCTACATCAGGCCTCTTCTTGCTGGTACAGATAATATAGCTGGTACAAATTCCAGTAAGCTCAAATGCAGGTAAAAAATTATAATGCTTACATGAACATATATACTATATGTATATATAACCAGCTATAACCAAGTGAATGGCTCTGGTAAGGATAACAAAAAAAAAAAAATTTACCTAAGCTTCATTTGGGAATTATCAATTTCTAAAAATCCACAACTGTTGCATTACAAACCGCAGCATTCTGAAACTTGATTCCTAGATTTACAGGAGGCTAAAATACAGCAGGGAATGTCAAAGCTGTGCCATGCTAGACACACACAGAGGTGTTTTTTTCAGCTTTTGATACCTCAAGTGCAAGTCTTTACAGAGTGGTTCTAGAATACACAGGATCAGATTTTCTGCTTGATCATGTGAGCCCACAGCTCTGTGTGCACCCTGCATCTGATCACACAGGATACCTTCTAAGATACCAGTGTGCATTTTAAACATATTTATGGCATAACCACACCTGTATGACACTGTACATGCACAAATGTAAGTAGTAGATGTCATCATACATAAATTAGGGACTTGTGTATCTGGCAAACTTGCCAGAAAACACATTCTGTAATTCATGTTCCTTGCAGTGTCACACCAGACCTGATCTTGATCAGTCATTAGCCATGTTCCCAACCTCCTAGTCAAAGGAAGAGTGAATTGGAAAGGATTTAGTTTGTTGGGTTGTTTTTTTGGATTTTTTTTTTCTTTGCAAAGCGCTTGTCCCAGTATATGCTACATACCAAATAGGGAGATCTTTTCATTCAGATTTTATATCTATAGTTTCTCCAGTCAGATTCTGGAAGGACTAGGTAAGCCATCTCAGTGTGAGACTTTGTACTGGAGAGAGAACTTTCTTGGGCAGATTTGTATTTAACATTTTCCATGTTCTCTGGATTCTTAGAAAACATGAATTCACCACACTTTAAAAAAAAAAAAATGTTTCTCCATTCTGTAAGGTATACATTTTCACCTACCTTTTTAATTCACTTGGAAATACTTGTAGAGTAACAGGACAACATGCAGGTCTATTTTCACATTCCTGCCTAGTCTAACAGCTGTAGTTTAATTCCAGTGTATTTGGTTCCAATGTGGTGGTTTTGGTTCGCAGCCCGGTTGTACTCTGGCATAAGCACTTGACGTCACTGGGAACTCTGCCTCCTTACAGCATGGTTGACTGGCTCTCCCAGTTCAAAGCCAGATTCGTAGCTATGTTTGATTACTTGCATTTATTTTCTTGACAGGTAGCCTTTTGCCATAATTACAGCAGTAAAATTTTTTACATCTGTGCTAACCAGTTTTAATGTTCTCAGCACAGAGCTAAGAACATGCACGTAGTGAAAAAGAAACTATACAGGGCAAAGGAGAGCTTTAATGCTGTTCTTCCTTTTTAGTGTTCAGTGTGATTGACATCCATTCAGCCACAGATAAGAAAACTTGTAAGTTCACTGAATAAATCTCAGTATAGTACAGCAAAGGCATTTTGGTGAAAACGTCTCTGTGACTGAGACGTACAGAAATTCTCCAGAATCAACACATTTGTGTGGAGCACTCTGTGATAGGGTTTTTATCTTGGTTTGATAAGACCAAGCAGACCCAGCTGGACACACACATAGCCCACACCCTGACTACTCTAGATTGTTTCCTATGATGTGCTTTCCAGTGTTTCTTCCATTCACTGTTTAAGTGACAGGGTTTCCACTACTTGTCTCAGAAGGTTATTCTGCACATTAGTTAGGAGCTTTTCCCCTGACATCCAGGCTGAAATTTCAATTTTTAATTACATTTTTTTTTCCACACTCCTAATGTCTTCTCTGTCTGGCCTTTCTTTGTGCTACCATAAACAATTCTCCCTCCTTCAGGTCCAGTTCTCAGCCTGTTAAAGCTTCTTTGCCTCTCGGTGGCAACACAAAGCAGCCTAAAAGCCGATGTAGCAGCCAGCAGAGGATCTCCTGGAGGAGGGCAGTCCCCAGCTCAGGTGGAGGTTACACACCAACCTTTCCCCCACTCTGTGGTGCAGAGGACCTGGTCACTAAGGCTGGGCTGTATTTGTAGTGCAAAGCTGCTGTGGATCTCTGGGATTTGGCCTGTGCTGCAGAACTGGGCGCCTTTGAAATCAGCCTCTGATACTGCTCATTGTGCTTTCCCTCCCAGACAGCAAAACTGTTTCTTTTTTCTGCTGGGCATTACCTTACATTTGTCCCAGCTGGCATTCTGTTCCTTATTTCTTTGGCATGTTTCTGATCTCAGCTCCCTTTCTATTATTCCGCTGCCCTCAGTGATATTTATAATGTCTCCAATTTAGTATCATCTGTGAATTTCATTAACCAGCTGTTTACTCTCCTCTTTCAGATCATTAACGAGAATGTTAAATAACACTGGACCTAATGCTATTCCCTGCATTACATTAGTAGGAAACTTCCCTGTGCTTGATACATTGCCTTTTTTTGTTCTGCTCTGTACAGCTCTCTAGCTTGGTGTTAACCCACATGCAGCGTTTCTAGAAGCCAATGTGAGTTAATTTGTTCAGTAAGATTTTATAAGCAAAGGTATCTGATGCCTCACCTAACCCCAGTGTGCACCTAGCATCAGATATTAGGGGAATTTTGTTTCTAGGAAAAAAAATCTAGCATTTTTTCTGCTAAAAAAAATGTTCTGCGTAAGCCACAGTGCTCATGATAGCAGCAAAAGAGGGACCAAAGCTGTTTCAGTGACTGCTACACTCTTGCTACAATATATGTTTCTCAGCATTAATGCTGCTTTATCTACAGTCAGTGCATTTCCCTGCTTTTGCATTTATGAAAAGACACTATTTAAAAAAGACAGATTTTTGCATGGTTGTGTTTCAAGCTCAGAGTCTCCCACGCTGCAATCAAGGGTAATGGCAACTACTCACAGGTGTACATATATCACATAAACAAGTGAAACATTGATTGTGAGGGGTGCAGTGACAGTCCTCTATCCATAGCATAATCTTCTCAAGAGATATTTAATCAGATGATTATTTACATCTTAAAGACCAAGGAAAGGGAAAATGTTAACATCGAATTATGGGGAGGAATGATAAAGAAGATGCTATGCAT
Source organism: Neopelma chrysocephalum (assembly GCF_003984885.1). Taxonomy (NCBI): domain Eukaryota; kingdom Metazoa; phylum Chordata; class Aves; order Passeriformes; family Pipridae; genus Neopelma; species Neopelma chrysocephalum. Next base: position 1,368,586 of record NW_020897783.1, read on the forward strand.
GAAGTGCTCATCACAGAACTGATGAATAAAGGGTTTGCCTGAATATGCCTTAACACCACTAGTGCAATCCAAGCCCAGCCACTTGCATGATCTAAATCAGCAGAATCCACTGAAGCTGGTGGAGTTTAAGAGGTCCAAAACCCAAGAGATTGTGCCCAGACCAGTCTCTGAAGCTCTGAGTAAATCTCATATTTTTTCCCTAAGTTTTTTTCTACAATTTCTAAGTTAACTCATATTATGCAACATTATAAACTAAGTTACAGAAAATACAGAGTCAAATGTCACCTTCAGAGGCTTGTTCTTTTGTACATAGAATTCCCCCAGTTAAAGCTGACTCTGGGTCAGGACACTGAGCTGAAATTTATTCTACTAATATTTAGGTGGTAAAAAGCTTACAAAAGCCAATGAGGTTTCTAGTGGTACATAAAAATACATGGAGAGCTTATGGCACAAATTATAGTTACATCCCTTAGACTAAGTCTTCCCTTTAGTAAGTACACATTACCTACTGTAAGAGTTGTGTAGTTCAAGGAGTTTGCCATGAGACACTCAGGTTGTGAGGGTGGACTCACAACTGGGACTGTTTAAAGCTCTGATCAAAAAAGAGTAACCTGATGTTACAGCTGAAATTCTCCCCCTAATTCAAGAAATTTCACCAAAGAATACAAAATATCTGGAATTCTTTGGTTTGGGAGCCACAGAATGAATAACAACATGGAAAGCAGAACAGGTCATTGTGCTCTCTGCTGGATTGGTTCAAATGTACAAACCCTCATGTCACTTCCAGCTTTGACTCCAGGATGAACTACAGACTGCAGAGATGTTAGAGTCATAAACTAAGTTTTGAAATGGACCACAGGCTACTTTAAAACCTGGAAAACTACCAAGTGCTTAGAGATGAGTGACCAGTGCACATCAACTATTACTCTTATTTTTATGGTAGTTGATGTGGGGATTTTTTGGCAAATCCTGCTGTCAGGTGGGACATGCTTGAAGGATTCAGAATGCTGTTCTACACAAAAGTTAATGCCATGAATCTTAGCTTTGGGTCACTGTATTCTGATCATCCCTGCAGTCAAAACCCACAGCAGAAATTGTAAGATGCCTATCGTTCACCTACAGCAGTAGCTCACCAGGGCAGCTGCTTACTCACAATCTGCAGTGTGCACATCCTTACTGTCCATTAGACTTGTAAATTAAACGCTGGAGTGGACTAACTGGACAGGATTTACATAAAATCTCAATCAAATTCACGGCAGCATACCTTCCCCTTTGGTAATTAGATTTAGTGGCAGTTTTGGTTTTCTGAACCCAATAACCCATCTCTTTACTTTATGATATCTTAGCAATCTTCATTAGTAAGTGAATTTCTATGCATCACTTTTAAAAAGCACCAGCTGCACCAGTAAAAATGTGCATCCATTCACTGAACAGTCAAAAAATCCAAATGCATATTAATACATCTATAGTCGTTGAACTCTCAAGCACATCTAAATAGTTATCACTCGTTCCTGATTTCCAATGCAATCACATGTGATGCTGATGAAAATACAATACAGTGGGTAAAAATCTGGTTGAAAACCATATCTGAAGAGTAATTATCAATGGTTCACTATGAAAACAAAAAAAAGGCAAAAAGGGGTCTAGAGTAGGTACTATTCAGCACTCTCATTAGGGACCTGAATGACAAATGAGAGGCTAGGCTTATAAAACTCCTTGAACAGATCAAACCAGAATGTACAGCAAATATGTTGAGCTATAGAAAGAGCCAGACAGAGTACAAAGAGATCTGAAAGTGTTTTGGGGCTGTAGAAAATGTTTAATGCCACACTCAGATGCATAAAAACATACATATACTATAACACAAGAATGACAAAAGGAAGTAATTCTTCTGCTTAATATATTGGGAAGACCCCAGGTGATACAAGTTTGAGGCACCTTTCTTGAACAAGGCTGTGATCCAAGTGGAGAAAATATAGGGGTAATGATAAATCAGGAAGCCATAACCTAATAGGTTAATTAATCAGTATTATTAAGCCATTGAAGGAAAGAGTAAGGTTTGTTACATGTTAACCTGATAACAATTTGCATTCACATTAAAGGCTGCAGAAAAGAGAAATGGATTCAAAGCTGCCCTAAACCACAGTGAAAAGAGTAGGAAATAACTGGTTTAAATTATAAAGAGTCAGACTGGATATCAAGAGAGAATTGTTGTGTAGCAAAAACAGCAAAGCACAGGAAGAGAATTCCTGGACATAGTTGCGCAGTTTCCAAAAATCATGTTTTTAAGCAAAAATGAGACAAGCATCTGCTGGGAATGACAGAGGAGTGATCAGTTACACCACCCCGGGGCGAGAGGATGGTCTTGATGCCTCCTAAGTGCCCTTCAAGATCGCATGATTTAATTTAAAATCTCAGCTTTAATGTTTTCTAGGGAGTCCAGAAACACAAAAGCCCTTGTTTTGGGATGAGAAATACGCACATTTCCAGTCATTACTTCAAATCCAAGAAGAAATGCTAAGATTTCATATTCACAATTCCTCCTCCTGAGCTTTTTTTTTGCGAGACAGTATTGTATGATGAAAAACTCCCCTGCACTACAAGCTATTCCAACACCTCATCTTCACCTGGTGCTCCACTTGCTGCATTTCTTTTGGTACATTGGAAAAAGCTGTGGCACATCAATTCAGAAGTGGTGGTACCTCTCTGGCACACGGGCTGACTGGGTGGCTAATTGGCCATTACAGCTGTGGTTCACAACAGCACATTATCTTAATGGTCCTTTTTGGATGCCCAGTTATGAGTATTTGTGACTTAAATGCTTATTTGTTTCCATACTTGCTGCCGAAGGATTTCTGACAGAAATTTGTTTTCCTTATCTTTCCATATCAAGTTTGTAGATGAATTATAAACTTTAACTGCTAGACATTCCTGTACCAAAACCTTTAACTTCAGCCCAAGCTGTTGAGGGGCTCTTTTCATTTATGAAGATGATACAAGGCTGTTCCTTTTCCAGTAACACAACCATACCTTACTCCATTCTGTGTAGCCTCCCCTGTACAACATTTCCTGTAGAAATGGGAGATTAATTCCCTACCACAGTAAGAAGTTCTCTGGTCATTTTTTAGACTTAGTTCAACTAAAATTTCAAGTCTCCATGTAGTAAACTTCTTCATTTGATTCTCAGACTTCAGGGCACAGAAGCAATTTGATTCTCAACCTCCAGTCCAAAGGATTGATCCTTAAAGGCAAGGAATGATGGTTTAATCACACCAAAAGGATACAGCAATTAGAACTTGAACTAAATCTGGACTTGCAGCAAATGCTGGTGGAGAAATTTGTGAGCTCTATGTTCTTCATCTAGCAGCTTCTCTCACTATTATGAGCTGTAACAAGACCACAAGGCAGTGACAACTGTAATGTAATGTTGATAACACTATTCTTGCATCTAGAGGGGTCAAATACACCATTATTAGTTTGTATGGGAATCTCTTATTGAAATGAAGCCCAGTGAAAAGCAGCAACAATGCACTGATGGAAACAATCTTCACATTGCAGAACATTTGAGGGCAGGAAATAAAGCATACCAAAATCTTATGTTAAGACAGCAGGGAGAAGAAGAGTTGGCTTAAAGATGAATTAATTCCATAGCCAAAACCAGAAGCCAAAGCTCTCATATTAATTCTCTTTTTTTATTTAAGCACAAAGACTTTGAGTCTTTCACCCTCCATCCTGGGTGCTGTGAAACTTCAGAAAGCCTCCCTGGGGCTGGAGAAAAGATGGATGTCCTCTGCTAACCTGCAGATGACAGAGTCCAAGGTACAGAAGCCTTTGAATGGAGAGACAAGTTCAGCTCATTTGGCAGACACACTTCTCCCTCTAACTACTGCCTTAATTTTTTAGGTTGTATGGGCTGGCAGAGAAAGGGTGCAAATGTCTGGCCACAGTCTGAATCAGATTTTCCACTGAAGATCCTGGAAGGGATGAGTCTTTGTTATCTACTAAAATGTTGACAATGTAAAAAGAAAATCTATTTTTATCATCACCATTAACTTCAAGGAATATCCTTCTGTTAGCAGAAGGATAACTTGGCTAACAGGGAGCAGCCTGTGCCACAGAACACTGCCTGGCCTTGGACTCCCACTCCTTCACCAAATTAGCTTTTAAAAAGAGCACAACACTAGGACAAGAACTGATGGCAATGAGTAACTCCAGGCATGCAATTGAGAGCAAAACAAGGCTGCACAAACATGCATGGGAAAACCTGATCTAAACTGTCATTACTGAACACCCCCCCAATGCAGATAAGGTCCAGCTGTAGCTGTGAAGATGACATTCCTCTCTGGAGATGAGCCAAGTTGGAGGAGGATGTGTCCCACCACCATTGCCTTGATGTTTGAGTTACTGCCAGCTATGGAGTAGAGAATTCATCATCTGTCAGTGACCTCCAAGATCAGTCAAAGTTTTCATTGCTCAGAAAGCAAAAATCACACAAAAAGTAAAACATCTGTTAGGAGAATAAGCTGCATTTTATGGTGTTTGCTGTATGCAGCAACATGTCTGTAATCTCAGACCATGTTTGCTGTAACATAGTCATTCACCACCTCTCTTCACCACACACTTCTGATGCCCAAAGTCACCTTGACTGGAGCAAGTATTAATTTCTGTCAGTGGGGTTTTAAATGTTTGCATAGACAGAGTTATCAAGGCAAGTGTGAGCAGACTGTAGGTACAGCCAGAGCAGCTCCTTGCTCTGCTCCAGTTACGTACCCAGCACTCACTGAGTCTTTCCTTACACATAGTCTGGAGTGTAAAGTCATAGTAGTATTCAAAAGGTTAAAGCAGAGTGAACTGTTAATTTTAATGCTTTCTCTAAGCTTCAGTTTTAATAAGCGAAAATGATGTTCTTATTTGCAGTAAAGTGGTGTTATAAAATTCTGTCTGTCAAGCTCATTTTAAAACCATGGAAATAAATGATCTGACAAAATCAGGCTATTAGACAAGTGAAGAAGAGTGATTTCCATAAAAGTAGAGGAGCTGTTCCTTAATTTCACACTTGGTAGTCTTTTGGGTCGACTAAATTTTTAAATAAGTGATAAAATTATATTAGCGCAATTGCATTTTTATAGATTTTTTTGGTCATTGTACTCTTTTTCAATTCCTTTATTTTAACTCAAACCATTCTGCTGAAAGGTTACCTCTCAACTTATGTTATCTCATAACAGTTTCTGCTCACACAACAGAGTTGTAGGTTCACAAATCCTCTATAAAAGTATCCAGAATGACCACACTGACCCAAAAGTATTCTCAAGTAGAAGGATCATTTTATTGTAGTCACAGAGTGACACAGAGTGCTGGCCCTGCACTCTGCAGGGTCAGATGTGTAGTAAGCACTCCAAAGCACTTTGGTTTCAGATATGAACACTTTCTTCAGGAGCAGGCTACAATTTCCTTCATCTACACCACGCATGGAAAAGGCAAAAAAACCCAGATGCTTTTCCCTGTCCAGGTGAGCAAGACAAGGAGAGCCTTTATCCAAAGAGAAGTCACTGCTCACCATATCTAGGTCAGACAGGCCTCAACACACACAACTTGTTGCTGAGACATACCAAAAACTTGTTCTGGGACTGGTGCCCTCAAACATATTGCAGACAACAGGAGGGACAACTGCTGGTACTCTGCTCTCCCCGTCACATGAGGAACGAGGGCACTTTCCAAGCCACAACTCAAGGGAGAATTTCTGTTGCCAGTTTTCCTAGCCTGAGAGGAGCAAGGCTGTGGCTTCTCCTCACCTGAGGCCAACCACCCATTTTGAGAGCACAGCTGGCTGCATAGAGGAGTTTGGAAACACATCTAGATCCATGGCAGAGGCTGTGGTGCAATGTTTCCACCTCTGGAAATCTATGACAAGCTTTTTTCTGACAAACCAAATCACACATTTTGAGATAGACACTAATTTTCCTCCTCACAGATTGAAATAACACTCTAATAATTATGTTGTAGTGGAGAGGTCAGTAGAGAAGGATTTTGACCTTTTATGAGGTCAATGACTCTTCATCTCATATTGCTCAGTTTCATTTGTTTGTTGAGAGAAGAGATCCAATACATTGATACACAGGTTGTGACATGCTGTTTGAACATTAGCTTGCTATAATTGGTCATGTCATCATGCATCATATTAACAATATACACAAAAGTGCCCTGAAACAATTGTCTTATAGATCCATCACATATCATAACAAAGCTTCTGGGACTGTTATCCAGCAGCATCCAATTGTGATGCACATTCTACTTGAGTTCTGGATCTAAACATCACTGTCATCTTAATAGTAAAGGATGGATTAATAACTTCCTGCTGGCTTGCAAAACCTACATGCATGTAAAAGATGGCAATACGCATTTATTGTCACTGAGCATGCTCAAAATAGAAAGCCTGTAGAAAAGCAAAAACTTCTTTGTGTATGGTTTTCAAACCAACAGCTCTTCATTTTCCCAAGTATGGCAGCTCCTTAGCCCTACTACTGCAGCTAATTTTACTGCAGTAAGTTCTTCCAAAAAGTAGAGCTAGCAGAATATCTTCATCTATCAGCTGAATGAGACACACGTGACCTTGAAATGCCAAATGAAAGAATACACTAGCACCTTGGATTTATGTCATAAATCACACAGAAAGCATTTTTTGCACAAACATCCTCTTTCACCACCTTTTCATATATTTTAAGAGAAATGCAAAATCAGGTTCATTCTACACACTGCAACTCAGCTATATTTCAGTCAAATTTCAGTGTAATTAGGATGCCCAAATCTACTAGGAAGTTTGGAGATTTTTAGCTAGTAAATTTATCTTTTCCCCTCCCCTACCTTTTTCAAGCTATTTGTCGGTGAGAAATACAAGTGATTTAACTCCTGATGCAGTAGTCCAAGCTCTATGCAATTCCTTTATTAAGAGTTCAAGTGCAGAGACAGGCCTTATAGTCAGAAATCCTCCTACCAACGGTTTTTGTAAACCGGGAACATCATCAGCTTGACCCACACTCAACAAGAAAGTAAATATAATTATTCTCCTTTTACCCAACACGAGCCATTGGCATGTAAATGCCATAATCCCCAGCAGAGGCACTTTGTAAGGAAAAGTCTCACAAATAGGTAGAATTAGAATATAAGCACAGCTCCGAAGTAAATCTGACTCTTTCCCTCACTGCCATTCCAGAAGTTGCTACGGGAAGGGTCCATGGGCAGCATTGTGCAGAACCCAAGCTTTACATTGCTGCAAAAAGATGCTGTTGCTGATTCTGCAGGGTCTGCACTATTCCTCAAGTGAGTCAGCACTGAGGGAATGCCACCACATTTGTGCAGCTGGGAGTACTGTTTTTCAGATAAGATGGAAAATGATGCAAATTTTAATAAACCATGCAGACAAAACTATTAACATCCTTACAGCCTGTTCTACATATTATCTGTCTTCGAACTGAACTCCAGCTGATCTGCTCTGCTCCATGACTGCAGACCCTCCAGACTGGAAGCACAACACAATAGCACCCTGCACCTCTCCATCACCAGCAGCACATGCACAGGATCCAGGCTGCAGGGAAAGGGATGCTATGGGGCAGGAAACTGTAAAAATGTGGGTTCCCTCTCCCACCACCCCAACTCTTGCTACGTTCCATCTACAGAAAGTAAGTGTCCCTCAGCACAGAGTGGCACAGTCCATCACCAGTGCCACCCACCAGCGCCTCCTAAAGCCCTCAGCCACAGCACAGAGGAGTCTGACAGGGATACCATAACCTGCTGAGCACAAGAGACTCATTGCAAGCTTTTGTTAAACCTCAGAAACAATAAAATTCCACTTACCAGGAGGAAAAGAAAGCTGCAGCAGTGCCAGCTGCTCTGCCTCAGCCTCACACGCTCCTTCCTGGGTATTCAATACAAGCAGGCAAGCTCAGGGCACTCCAGCTGCTCCATGCCATGCAGGAGATGCACACCCAGCAGAAGTGAATACATGCCCTGATTTTTATTAAAAGGAAAGCTAATTTAAAGCACTCTCTGGTATCCTGAACTCAAGAAGTGGGAGGTACATGCCTGAAGCAAAGCTGTGGGCATTGTGCTGAAGCCAGCAGCCACCCTTCGAGGTGACCCTCATGTTGCAGGAGGGACTCCTTGGGACCCTTGCATGCCAACAGGGCTCCCAAGCACTGAGGCAGTGAGGGGGAGGATCAGCCCTGCTTCACACCAGCCATGAGACCCATGAGATTCAGGCCCTGCCAAACCTCGGGCACAGAACAAGGTCCCAGCTCCCCACACCCGGGGAAGGTCACACAGCCCCTCACCATTCATCCATCGCTTGCAGCCCCCATTTGCAGTTTTGTGGCAGGAAAAGAAACCTGCCTAAGGAACAAGAACAACATAGAACAGACCATTTACATCAGGATTGTTTGCAAAAAGGAAAAAAAAAAAAAAAGAATAAAAGCTGGCGGGTGTGAAGCCTTCTGCAGCATTGAGTCCCTGGCAGCCCATGGGCCTCTCCATGGGGGTCTGAAGGCCCACTGCACCATATATGAAAAGTTCTTGGAAAGGAAAGGGTACAGAAGTTACCCTTTCAGTATTAAAACACTGTGGTCGATCCAAACACCAAGTATCCAAATTGAGCTTTTCAGCTGCTCCTGTAAATTTCATGTGAGACCCTGCTGCAACATTAACTTCAAAATTAGCACCATTTAGGACACTGAAAGTCTGATATTGATCTATTTGAGCAGACAGGGTTCTAGTTATTTAAACAAACAAGGCTGCAATACAGTCAGTGTAAATCTACCTGGAAACTGGAACCTGTCCCATTGCTTGGGACATCTTGCCATGAGCACAATGCAGAGAGGTTTATTTTGGAGCTGATTGTTGAGAAAGTTAGAGCTTTGTGCCTTAAACACAAACAGCCTGTTCTGTGTGTGGGACCACCTTACTCTTTCTGAGCCTGGAGGGGGAATACTCATTTTCCCCATCTTTGATTCACTGAGCACCTCCCAGGCCTGCTAGGAGGTCATCCCATAGTGACTGGGAGGATGGCTGAACTAGGATGTTTTTACTGGCTAAGGAAAAGTTATAACAGTTAATAGGTGTATTACAGATTTGAAAGATGAACAATGCCTGCCAACAGTTCCCACGACAAAATTTAAAAATGGTGGAGGTTTCATCTTGCAAAGCCACTAAGACACTCCTTAAGAGATGTTTGTAACGAATACAAATTATTCTCAGACACCCTCTCTTGGTACTAACAAAGTTCTTATGGTTGTATTCTGTTAACAAATAGTTTTTATAACATTAAATAAAGGTGTGAATCCACGTCAGATTTGACTATTAACACATGATTAACAACCACACCAGCATGGGCTGAAAGTATGTAGTATTTGCTTTTCAGACGTCGTCATCTTTCATATGAATCTTGTTTAAAATCTATTGGGAGATCTTTAACAAACAGGACCAAGTCCCCAGCCATATACTATGAACACAGAGCAGTGTAACTGTTAATAAGGGTATTCATCATGAGACAGCCTATTTTTGGCATTGTATATGACAGTCTCAGTAACTTACAATTGTCCCCTGAATGTGAACTTATCATTTAATTACACTCCAAGAGACTGTTTTCCCATATCACCCAGCAAGTTAGTTAACCACACAGCAATTCTCCTGCTAATCCAAGTGTGATTGGATCAGTCTAAGGTGCACAACACATCTTTTAGTTCCTGGTAACCCCCTATGGAGCAGTCTGTTTATTTCCACCTTTGAGTTTTTTTCTTGAATTTAAATATCCACTGTCTAATGCTCCAAGATTTTGAACAGATAAATAAGTTGCTTAAAGAACTGAAATTCATCATAAAATACCCAGTGTTAAGCCAAATGGCCTTACAGAAAGCCTCAGAAAAAGTATCAATAAAACCTTGGAAAGAAACAGATCAATCATTGGCAAAGGTTTTATTTCTTAATAATCAGTTTATTTTAATAAAAACAATAGGTGTCACTAGATAGTTTGCTCATATTTCATATGCACTAAGAACACATACAGATTGAATAGGATGCGGGGTGCAAAATTTGTTTTTGTACAGAAGATATTAGCCTATGTTAAAACATATAATAATTGTTTGAGATCTTATAGTGACCCCAAGTTCCATTAAAGGCATATTTCTTTGTTTCTATTGATGCTTCATGCAATGTTGACAGCCAGTGCTCTACCCTACTGCAATTCAGTTTCATGGGGTTATGAAGCAGCTGCATCCTGAGCGACATGGTCAAGCTGAAATGCCACCTGACTTTTATAACATCACAGTATATCCCCTATAAATAGCTATTATTGTTATTGTTCTCCTTACCTGGGAAGGCACATGCACAGAGCTTTTGCAGACAAAAGCAAGAACAGAGGGAGAAAAAGAGGGGGAAAAAAGCGGGGGGGGTGTTGTCTCAGTTCTCCCATTCTGCTTCTTAACTGCTGGAACTAACCCACTGCACAGGCCTTAAACATCGACACAAGCAGGTGCCCCAATCACCTGAGAGTTTGGTCAGTACCAATAAAAGTCACTATGTATTGCCTATGCAGTACATATTACATTCCCTCAGAGAGGCATTAAAATGCCAGCTACATTTAAACAAGTGAATGTCTGGCCCCTAATAAAACCCACATAATTTAATACTAATGAGTCTACCAATTATGACCTAGTCTCTGAACTTCCTTTCTGGGAAAAATCATTGGGAAGGTAGTTCAATGCCAACTCTAGCAATTACATTACTGCTCTGATATAGAGAACCCCAGCTTTGCTTCTGGTCATTGCATGAACTGCTTTGGGGTGCAGAGGGGAAGGGGTGAGGTGTGATTGCCTCCCTGTGACAATGAACAGAATGTAAACAAGCTTGCTGATCCTCAGATCAATCAACTGCTTTCTCACCTTAATCAGAATATACTGCTGAGTTTAATGGTAGCAGAAAAAAAGAGCAGGAGATTGCTCTGTAACTACCACTAAATAACTGAACAGTGCTGTAGCTGTACAAGACATCCCACTTGAGAAGTGCCCCAAACCCTCTGTTCACCAGTGTATCTTTCAGATCTATAGGAATCATAGATCTGTATGAGGTCTCTTTGAGATACACATAGAATGACTGCAACATCTACAGACTGCAACTTCCAACCACCTATTTGCTTCTCTCTGTGCCTGGGTTCGGGCATGTTTTTTTCTGTTTGTGGTAGAATTCAAGATTAGGTAGGCACGAGGTCTTCCTCCCCATGCAAGAAACCACCCCTCAGAAGCAACAGGAAGCATACAGCCAAATTTAGGGGGCAGTTCAGCATGGCACTGCCTACAATAATTTTCTTTGTGCTGCCTGCAGCAGGCTTGCCAGCTTAGGTCTCTTGTCCTTACTCATCTGTTAGAAGGCTGCATCAATTCATCATCTACCCAGAATTTAATTCAGTGATTAACATATGTTTAATTAATAGGCTCCACTATGACAATAAACTCCATTTTGAGCTGACTGTTGAACCCTGCAGAAGCTTTGGCTGGTGGAGAACAGACCCATCTGCCTTGTACACTTGTACCTGCTGCAGTCCCACATGGCATTCGGCACAAGCACAGTTCAACCCCACGCTTTTACCTGTCCCCAACCACGACCACCATGTTCTGCCTCTGGTGTGACTCCCTCTGGAAGCCCTGCAGGACCTTCTGCTGGTGGTATACCTTTAATTCATAGTGTACCTTTAATTCCTGTGACATGCTGAGATAATACAGTGAGGAGTTCTTTAGAAATGCTATAAATAGCTTAAATAAATAGATATTCTCTGTGGTGGGTCCTCAGCTCCGGAACTGACTCTTGCCAGAAATCCATCAGAGCCTGAATCTGGCAAGCTCTTGTAGGAGATGTGAGACACATCTTTTTACATTCCAACTCACTAAATGCAAGTGCCTGACTAGTTCTCTGAAAAGGGAGGAGGGGGGAAAAAAAAAAAAAAAAAAAAAAAAAATCCCTGAAACCCAAGGGGTCACTCCCTGTGCCAGCTTAGAAGTTGCCTCCCATTAGTTCACTGTGTACTAGCTGTAGGAAAGGGCACACAGATACTGCAGTGCTAGTGCCTTATAAATACATATAATAATTAGAGCTAATTTCTACAAGAAACAACTTGGTGATCCTTTGAGACAAAGGGCTCACTGACACCGTGTGATATTGTCATTGTTATTACTAAACAACATCTCACACACTTTGCTGCCAAACGTGTTAACTCCTCACCTCATCCCTCAGCGAGCTATGACTGCATCTTTAAAAAAGCTTGCTCTGGAAAGGTATGTGTTTGATAGTCAAACAAAACAGCCTCAAAATCACTTTAGGGCATTGCAGAAGTGGCTTCTATTCCCGGCCTCTGAAGTCAAATAACTGTCACAACTTTGTCTAAACTAACCAATGCCTAGGGTTTCAAGGTATTTAATTACATAATAAGTTATAGAAACACAGAGAATAAGTGGAAATGCCTCACATTCAGAGTCAGACATTTTGTCTCAAAGTCTGGCATCCTTAGCTGACTTAGAGAATCAAGATGAAGTCAAAATTAGTGTGGTTACATTATTTCTTTTTATAGCAATTGCCTGAAAGTCCACAAGTGCCAGCCCCATTAATGCACTGTCACTCAGTAAGATCACCTATTTTGTCCTTTAAGAAAGTAGTTTTGTGTGCATTTCTGAACATCAAAAGCAGAGACATTCGCTATTTTAAACTTTTTACGGTGTGACTATTTCTAGTCTCTGCTGCCAAAGTGAAAAACATTGATAGTTTAATATGGCCATGTATATATTATTTATTGCATGAAGCACATATTTTTATTTTGGTCACAGAGTGTTTGTTTAAACAAAGACAGAGTTTTACCTTCTTAGTTATTACAGTTCTCTCACCTCTGCTCTTTCTAACTATGCAAGTCTGTCAAGAAAAGCTCCAAAATAAATTTAGCATTGTAATTATTACAAATAAGTCACGCTGGCATTTGGGTAGGAAGACCCCCCTCCCTGCATGCTTCTACCACGGTGGCAAACTTATTTCAAAAATTCTGATGAAACGCTTTGTAAATTTTGTTATTCTGTGATGATAATAAATCATTATAGCCTTAAACACTTCTCTAGCTTGGAGCCTCAGTCACAAATTATCTTGTCATTCTGACCAAAACATTCTCCAAAAAAGCTTGACAAGTGCTAAAACCCAGAACATGAAACCATGTGTTGTTGTGAAAGCAAGATTCAGAAATGTCAATTAATTAGATTAAGAGGCTACTTTTAGCTTTACTTGTGTTGCCAAATAACCCTTAAAATATGCATAGCAGTGGAAGTCTACCTCAGCAATACAGTACTTCTGTGCAAAATAAAGACAATGGATCTGGCTAATAGAGGAAATTATTGTATCTGTCATTCAGACAAGGAGAATGATCTAGAAGCAAATGTCTTGCTTCCCTTTGCACTGTATGGATTCACAAGCAAGATAAATTCTGCCACTTAGGAGTTTAGGCACAATTTTTTTCCCCCCTGAAATCTGATTCAGATTAGAAAATAAAAGTCAAATCACTATTATACATCTCCATAAGTAAAATGGATTTCTAACATCACTGTCTGTGTAGCTGTCTCCTCCTGCCCATAAACTATCATCCTTTATTTGCATTTTTGAAGTTCACTTTAGAAAAAAGAGTGGTGCAATTAAATACATTTTATTCAACTTTCTCATAGCTACCCCTAAAATTTTTATCTTTAAATAATCCATATCCTCAATTTTATTTACACTATAAACTGTTCCTATATTTTAATGGTATGTTTGCTTTAAAAGGGGTTGTTGGCTTTAATAGCTCGGTTATTATCTTTGTAAACTAACATTCCACATTCCTCCTAACTAAATCCTAGCAAATCGTCTGTGCTTGCATTTGGAACATACATTCCACCACTGAAAATAAAATTTAAGCCAAATAAATGTTCTGTTCAAATTAATATACATAAAATGAATAGCTAAACATAGATCAATTTTGATGGATTTAACAGTAGGTTTGCTAGTGGCAGGAGGGTCATGATATGCAATACACCCAGGAGAATGGAACCAAATAAATTTAATTTCCTGTAACCCCTACTAGTTTGTGTTATTTTTAATGATAGAACACTGTATCTCTTTAGAAGAAATTAACTGCTTGTGTTTTTATAAAACATATCACTAGTGATATGGATCAGTATAAAGGTACAGGTTAATATACACATAGGTGGATAAGGAGGAAAGTAAAATAGGAAGGACCCCAACAGAAACATCTGCAGCTGAAGGAAACCTGTAAGGCTCAGGCTCTGCCCCAGGACAAGACCCATTCACACCACAGGAGAGCCTGGGCAGAAGCTTAGGAACAATAACTTGCACGAAGGCAGCCTCTCATTTCATTTCTCATTGAAAAACACCAAAATAAACGTATTTGCTTTTCTTTGCCCTTCCATCCTATGCTTTCAAAGGACACTATACCTGGCAAAGCCATCAGTTCTCAGTATGGACGTAGGCACAGCACAAGACTCACAGTTACAGTACATAGAGTCAAAGATGGTCTAGAGTGGCATCACTCCTTGAGCAATAACCCATCCTGGAATGACATTTAGTGACTCAAATAACGAGTTTTGGCCTTTAGCTGTAATTTTAAATCTTCAGCTAAAAAAAATATTAAAATATAATTATTTCAGCTGTTTCTTTTTACTGGTCCACTGTTAGCTGTGTTACAAGCTGTGGTTTCTGGCAATTAACCCTGTTCCTCCCCTGCCAGAGCCTTTACAGACCGACAGCCTTCTCTATGGCCTGGACTTACTTTAAGGAAATCTTTCTCTTCCCCATTCCTTAGCCTTTCACTTCCTCACAGGGCACCTACATGGTCTTTTGGCTGCTGGCTTCACCTGTGATGAAAAGGTGACTGTATGTAACTACTTTTTGCTGTTGAACACATACTCAAGTCTAATTTCTCCCATCTGAGAAGTGGGACTCTGCAGAGGGTATCTATGCAGGCCTTTTACTGAAAGGGGGAAGGAGACAAGGAAGAGAGATGGAATATTTAAGGATATATAAAAAAAACCTAACCCTAACACATTCAGAAAAATCCCCACAAAAGACCAAGACAGTGCTAATTTTTAGTCACACCACAAACTATTCTTAAGTTCTCTGGCCAAGGCTTGTTAAAAACAGAACATCCTAAATGTTCTAAAAATTGTATGAGAAGCAGATGGAGGTATTTCCTTACAGAATGAGCCTAAAGTCAAATGAAACAACTGAAATATATCGTCCAGTAAGGAGTAAGGCAAAAATTCACAGTGTCAGAGGCATCCTGAGTGCAAAGGCATTGGGTGCCCTGCCAGGGGCTGAGCTGCACCAGAGGTGGTAGAGCCTCACCTGGCCTTCAGCTGCTCCTGGACAGGGCAGGGACCTCCCACAGGTCCTGTGTCACACATGTCCACTCCCAGAAGATATTCTGCAGACCTCAGGACATCTCGGGCAGCCTTAAGCATCTGTTTTGACACTTAAATCCTGCTCTCTATGTCTGTGCTTGGAAAAGCCCTATAAAACTGTGAGCCATGGATGAAAATAGAGCAGTGAGGACTAAATTAAAGTAAAATTTAGTAACAGGGCCCAAACGTTAACATGCTGTATTTATCTCAAACTTATTAACATTCCTATGAGTCCCTGAAACACTTTATTACTGATACATGGGACTGTGCTGCTATAATAGGCTTCCCTGAGGAGTAACTAGGACTCCAGCTGTACTGCAGGATATGTTGTGGTACATATTATAGGGTTAAATGGTGCTGTCTATGTGTATTAGGAGTGTAAATGAGGGAGCTCATTTTGAGAAACCTGAAGTCTGCACTGAAACACTGAAAAGGTTTGTGGTGTTAGTGCAAAGGAGTGAAGGGTCCCTTTTTCCAGTTGCAACTTAGTCATATGATTGATGTTGAAAACTTAATGCCTCTGCCAGCAAAAAAAAATGAAGCTGTGTCTGAAGTAACTCTACCTACCAGTGTTACAAGGAGTGCAACCTCACCTGAGCACAGAAGGCAGTCACAGCGTAAAATGGCAAAATGCAAGGCCATTCACTGCCTGTCAGAGCTGGTTAGCAAAGGCAACAATGATGCTAAGCCATGCAGGTTCCTCCCTCTGCTAGAAGAGAGAAAGCTAGTTTTATTTCCTATACGGCATAAGAAAAGCCTGATGAACTGAAATGATGACAGAACTGATGTGAAAACTCCATCCAAATAGTTAAAGTTAAAATAGTCATTACCAGTGTACAGCTGGAAATCGGCCACAAGTTTGTAGAGAAAAAAAATTGTACTCTCTGCAACAGCCTTGCACCTGAGGTGTTCAGAAAGGACTGTAGGTTACAGGAGCCCTCAAAGTTCAACTTCTGGTTATTCCACAGCACAAGTAGGTCAAGAACACCCACGTCAGCTTGTCACAAGGTGCCTGCACTCCTCCTCTGCAAGCTGCTCTGTGCTTAACTTGAAGTTAGAGTTGTGTTCCCCTCGATAATCCAATCTCTGTGCCCCTTGCTGCAGGTTGAACTGATTAACTCTTCTCCTACCCTTGCTAGACACGTAAAACATTTGATCAGCACCTATTTTATAACAACTTTCTTTGAAGCATAGACTATTATCTTGTCTCTACTCAGACTTCTTGTTTCTAGACTAAACAAACCCAATACTTTTAACTTTTCCTCACAGGTCATGTTAGCAAAACCTCTAATCATTCTTGTTGATCTCCTCTGGATTCTCTCCAATTTGCCTCCATCTTTCTTAATGTCACCAACTTCAGCAGAAGTTTTGCAGCTTGGAGAATTGTTTCTTGCTGCAGAAGTCACCTGACACCCTGACCTTTAGCTCAACAATGAGAAATAGCGTACAAGCTTCCTTAAAGAAAATGGTATTACATATATACTGTCATGTATACTTAGTGTCATGCCACCTGCTTGCCACATCAACCGACTACTTTGCCTTAACAGCAACAAAGCAACAACAAACAATAAAAAAGCTTCTTCTTTTGTGAGCTGTTGTATAGACAGTCTTATTGTATAACTTTAAAATACAAGAAAGCACAGCTGAGCCATTTTAAAAGTCTATTCTATTAAAAACTCACTTTTTTTCTCTCCACATCTCAAAAAAGCAAAGCAATTTCAAGAAAACAGAAGAGACCAAAAGAAAACTGTGAGGGAAAAGCAAAGCAGTGTTAAATAGATGCTAGCCAAAGTTACAGAGAGTGAGTAAAGTAGCCTATAGTTAACAGAGAGAGAATAGCCTTTACTTCAGGCTGAACATTAAAATAAACGTAAGACTTCTTTAGCCACTCTGTAAAACTCCTCACAGATAACAACTCACAGGACTTACCTTCTTCCCCGAAGACTGTAAAGTCCAACAAACAGCACAAGAGCAACCAACAGGGAAACCCAGAGGCCAGTGACATTAGATACATTATCACCCACCACACAAGAATCAATAACATTCACCCAACCACCCATCAGCTGCTATTTAACTCAATAAGCACCTAAATGTCTGCCAGCTGGGGAGTGCCAAGCTCCCTGGCTGCTGATCACCTGCAGGTGACATGCGGTGAGCTGAGCTCTGGAGCTCCCCAGCAGGCAGAAGGGCTTGTGGGGTCTGGTCCAAGTTCTGCTGGGGGACACCCACCACCTGGGTTCACAAAGAAAGCATGCTGAGAGCCAGGGAGCAGCTCAGCCCACTGGAAAGCCCCCTCTAGAACAGGGCACAGTGTGCGTGGAAGGGAGAGCACTGGCTGCTGGACTGCAGATGTTGGGATGCTCTGGCTGCTGGAATGCTGTGGTCTCCAGCTCCAGGAGAGGGCTTGCAGCTGGGAGGCTGAGCAGATGGCAGGCAGCACCTATCTGGGCTCTGTTAGCCACGAGTGGTAGCACAGATGCTTCAGCTGCTCTCCAGAGCATTTCATTTTGAGGTCCTTGGTTATGTTGCTGCGTGTCTGACCAGCTTCAAAAAATCCCTGCTTGGCCACCAGACCTTCCCTGCCATTTGCAGGGCAGCCTGGGTGCCCAGCAGAGCATTCCTGTCCAGGGGACAGCCCTGTGGAGCAGGGGGGACGGGCAGGGCAGCAAACTCAGTGGTCTGGCACTGGGTGTCTCTGATGGCTTTGTGGCATTTGTCATCCTCAGTGAAACAGCCTCTTCGGGGGGAGATCTGAGCAGGTCGGCAAGAAAACACAGCGAGAGGCCCATGGCAGGGCTTTGGGAGGAGGGCAGGAGGACAAAGTGACAGCAGAGCAGAGAGGAGTGTGCCAGGCTCCAGCTGCGTCCAGCAGGAGAGGGGTTAAAGCAGCTTTCAGAGTGCAGGAACCAGGCTAAGAGGGAGTATTACATGTGCCGAGAGTGTTTCTATGGGATCAGAACTGTTTACAGTCTAATGTGCCTGCACCTGTGGGTTGGTGTGGTTTTGCCTGCTGTTCAGTGCTTCCTGAGAAGCTGCTAATATACCGTAGCTGATGAGACCGCTGTTTTGATCTCTCCCTCCTTGGAATCTCTTCTAGAGCCTTTAATAAAAGCCCTATTAAGGAAGTACAAGTGGGTGCTTTGTGCTTCTTCAATACCTAATTTATATTTTTAACATTAAATACTCAAACACATGCTTTGAATTTGTGGGTTTTTTTTAGTTTGATAGTTTCTTGCTGGAGACTTACATACATTTTCTATCACATAATTTCTTACTTTCTTTTGGGGTTTTGCATGTTCTTGTACACTGCCCAAATCTTATGTTGAAATAAAAAGGCATACCAAAGTCCTGTCATTCAAATTATTGATGGTAACTAGTCTGTCTGGGGGTGATGGTTGTATTAAAACATTTATCACATAAAAAAGAAGCATATGGCATTTACAGAATCTGGGCCAACAAAGAAGGAAAGGGTCATGTTCACTCCCAAAACAGGAGCAAAGCATCTCCTGAGGGTTATACATGGATTCAGTTCAGAGAGAGCTGGAGAATGTCATATATTTTGAAATCATGAGGGGTATGAAATCAGCATAAGTTACAGCTGCCCTTAGGTGCTTTCTTTTGAGTGGTCAGTGCCACAATCACTCAGCAGAGCACATTGATCTCACTGACTTTGGCAGAATTATAGAGGGTCTGTTTGCATGAACCATTGCAGAACAATTTATCTGATGTATTAATCATCTCTTAGATAAGAGTATCTGGACTGTAGATTTTTCTTGTAACCCAGTTTTCCTCCCATGCTCTTTTGTTGTTGTTGAGTTTTCACATGAAATTTTAAAATGCCATTTTTGGGGGGTTTGTTAACGCTTAGGATCCCGGGGTCCATTTTGGAGCACTGTGAAGTGCAAGCTACTGTGTCAGAGTGCTCTGTAGCCTTCAGAGAGGATGGAGAAATGCCAGTCCCTATTTCCACTTTTGACAGCAGCTCTGGTTTGGAAATTGATTTGTCTTCATAGTGGAAAATAAAAACCAAGACCCTATTTTTCCTTCACCTTCAAAATGCATGTGTAAGAGGCAAAAAGTGAGCATTTTATTGGAGATTGGGAGAATTAGCATAATTTATAGGGTTGATGTGGCTATTTTACCTACTTCTAGTAATACCCCTGTGAGACTGTGTCTATGCTGCTAGTATGATAACTCAGGTAAGTTTACGTGTGGTGAAGGCAGCATCCCAGCCACCTTGAGGATTTGGTTTCCCTGCCATGCAGAGGGCAAGCCCTGTTTGTCTCAGCTGGGCTGTGCCCTCTGGGGACCCTCTTCATACCCACAGCCTGCAGGAGAGGACTTTCTCAGTCACACCCACCTCCCTCCCCACAGCCAGTATGAACCACTGTGGGTCAGCTTTTCTTGTCCCCAGCACCCAGGGAGCAATGAAATACATTTTGCAGAATTTCTCCATCTGTTCTGCCCTTCTCTGCAGCTCCCTGACATTGCATGCTCAACTTCCCGGCACAGTAAATGGGAATTAATGCAGAGAAGTCCATGGCTGGCCCTGACTGGCCAGTCCCTGCCCTCCAGTGTTAATCTGCTGCTGCTCTTCTGATCTGCCCTCTGCAACACAGCATTAGAGATGGAGATGAACACTGCAACCCCTGGTTAAGCTTTGCTTCCCAATCACCAGTGCACCCCGATAATGACTTTAAAATACAGTCGTTTTTTTAACGCCAGTAATTTCCAGAGACATTTAACTGGGGAGCCCACTCTTCTGAACTCCTCTAAACACGATGAATTCATGTTTTAGTGCAAGCCAGAGTGCACACAGAAAACGTTCAGCTGTTCAGAGGTACAAAACCCAGTAATCTTAGCCTGAAACAATTGTACTGAACTGAAGCACTACTCCTCTTTTCTAGATCTACTTTTAAGATCCCTGTCAAAACAGCCCTTCAAACACATTTGATTGGGTTGGGGCTCATCACGCTGTCACCAACTCACTTTTCATTAGGCTGTTGCTCTCTGTTAGCCTAGCCAAGCAGAAGAACTCAAACACATGCACAAATTAAATCGACATCCAAACTCCACCAATATACAAAGCAATTTAAATGATATTCATTAGAGCGATGACAAGTCCTGATGAGGCTTTCAGGAGCGGAGTCCTTCAGCTTCTGCCGACTCGGTTTCATGGTCACTGAGGCGGAACTGCAGTGACTGTACCTCCAGTTTAGAGGAAAAAAAAGCCAAGAATATGACTCCGCTTCCTGACACACCTACCTCATTCTCCCTCTCTGCACAGGTTTACAGCTGAGCACAGCTTCCAGGCTTTTTTTACAGTTCTTCCCAGGCTTTATATTGCACACACGCTTTAGCAAATCCCCTTCCTTTCCCCGCCACCTACAAATGTGCCAATTAAAAAGAATTCCATTTTCAAGTAATTTCATTTCACTTGGCTAGAAAGGTCACTAACTCACAACTATGATGGCTATAAACATGTCCCCAGCTTCCTACCATGCAAGAATGAATTTGATATGTTGAAGCTTAATAAAGAAGTATTTTTCATTGTTAATTTATACTGAAGTTTAAAAGTTACCCTCTCTCCATTTATATTTTTGATATTAAAAAAAAAAAAAAAAAGAAAGATGGACACTATCTTCTCCACAGGGAGTGGAATGGGGCTGACAGGTCTAATATAGGCTTTTCCACAGTGCCAAATCATTTGAAATTCATTTCCCTTGTGACCCAAGTCCTTACCTCAGGCATCAAGAGGTAAGTCATCAGAAAATTAGCTCACTATTTGGTTACAAAGTCCACTATGCTGCTTGCAAAATTTAAGTGTACGGAGGAAGAAAGGCACGTCTTCACCCTACTGTGACACCAGGGGGTGATGTGGGGGGCACACCATCATTTCAACTTAGGTAAGGAAGACATCACTGTTAGCTGTGAGCTCCACCACCCACCCCAGCCCCTGGCCAGGGAACGGGGCCGGGTCTGGCCCTGCCATTTTTAACTTCTTATTTCTTGCTCTGCAACACCCTTTTTTATGTCTTGAAACAGGCCAAGAATTTTAAAAGCATGATATACAGAAAACGTCTTGTTATATTGTAACTCAAAAATTCCTTTTCTTGGCATAGCTGCCTTGGGTTGTAATTTTTAATTTTCCTTTTTAAGCACTCCTACAATGAAAAGACAGGCACGGTGCTACACAAGTATGATTTGCAGTTGTGTATTTTCATTTCAATAAAGGTTATATATATATGAACTTGATGAGTGGTCTGGACAAATCCATCTATCCCAAAAAGTCTATCTGATTTTAATTCTCTTAAAAATTACTTAACCAGAAGTGTATTTTTCAAGCTATAAATAAGGCAAAGTGAACCAAGCAACAGCTGCTGAGGAAGTTTGTGTGTCCCACATATATGGTGTAATATACTGATGAAAAACAAACAAACCAACTGCTACCCCAACACGTAAGCTGGATATTAAGTATAAAGGCAGATTGTTTTTACACAGAAAAAAATAATTCTATGTACCACTACTGCTGTATTTGTGCAAGTACTAGATAATGAACACAGTGCTAGTAAATCTGTCATCTTTTTCATGCTGAACATTTAGTTAAAATTATTGCCCCAAACCAAGGCCTGAGAACAGATTGTAACCTCACCGATTAGTCCAGTGCTTTCAGACATGTATAATGATGTGTTAATACATAATTCTGCTCCCTTCTGCAAATGACCCTGATTCTTTCTTCCTTCACTGGTAAAAGATTGACTTCTTATGCAAATACCCTTCAATGACTGCTGTGATATTATAGTCTTAAACATATACAAGCTTTTCATTATTACAGGGTAATTACTGAAAACTCAACAAAATTCACTGCTACCACACCCCGACCAACAGAGCTACTTTCATATTCCGAGATGCTTGTAGGATAATTATTTCTTGTTCTCTCATTTACCTACAGCAGGTCAAGCAAGGGCTGGAAGGCACATCTTGGCATACAGTCCCAGGAGAAGAGAATTTACTCAGGGTTTTTTTCCTGGAGATTGTATGTATTTACTAGTGATACTCAAGGGAGTTACACATTTGTGTTTCTACTGCTAAAACAGTAACTGTCCAGACAAGTATTGAGAGCTCTTTCATCCTTGGCTAACAGGACAGTCCAGTGACTTTTTAAAAGTTGGGTAATCTTCAAATAATTTTTTTTCTACTTTCCTTGATAAATTCTAGTTTTATGACTGTTCCCTGTATTTCAGCTCTGTGGAGCAGTGTGGATAACAGACCACCTAGCAAAGCTCCAACATGTTCTTGTAACAAAAAGTTACCCAAACAAAACAGGCAGCAATGAATGTAATAATTTGATATTTTTCTAGGAAATATATAAGGCTCTCTGGAGGCGTATTTTAAAATACAAAATTTATTAATTAAATTTAGCTTTATTACGAGTCATCTCTGTTCCACTTGCACCACAGTTCATTTTTTTCTGTTGCAGCTGAAATAAGAACTTGCAAAATTAAAGAAGGTTCTTCCCTTCAATACATGCCAGTATTTTTTTAAATCTCAAAGTATAGCCAAATTTTTTTGCTGTCATAACATGCAGAGTCATATTGTGTTTAGCTTTATATAGCAAGATATGTAGCCATATTTAAATGCAACAGATAATTTCCATATTGATAACACTAATCTGCCTTGGTTTGGATAAAAAATTGCACATCGTGTTTACCGCAAAAGCAACGGCATAATTAAAACAATATACTTTCAATTTTAATACAAAAATAAAATATAATGAAGATTCTAGAAATATTTTGATTTCAGACACAGTTCCTTACACTAGAAGTCATATTTCAGCTAATTATAGATTTCTTACTCACTAAAACTTAAAGATACATTCCCTGATATTTTTTTTTTTTTTTTGCTAAATGTTGACTCCAGTGAACAGCTCTCTAAGATCTGGCATATTGATTTCTTGTTGTGAAGTGAGCTGTTCAAGCTCCATTTAAGATTTTCATCTTGCATGTAGCCCTGAGCACATCATAGCACCATAAATTAGTTAAATTGCACATTTATCACAAATGTTATTTTAAGATACTGCGTAAATGTGATGGCTGGAAGATATACAGTATGCTGCAACAAGCCACTACTTGGGTGGGGTTAGACCAGGGTCACCTTTATACACCTGTGATTTAAAGCTCTTCCCACCCCATCACAATTTCATTTTAAACTTCTTTCTTGAGGCATTTTGTTTTCTCTTGCACTCGATCTGCATAATTCTAAATAAAATATCAAATGCGAAGCAAAAGTCAGAACTCAGATGCATATTTTAAAATCCTGTATCCATACCTTCATGTTTGTCTAATAGGAAAAAAATTATCTTAACATATCTAGGTTGGTGATTTGGTTACCACTAATAGTTACCATGCCAATATACATATCAGTGTATGGATGAAAAGAAGATTATTCTAGTTCACTGATTCCCTAAATTTTTATAATGTTAAAGCACATTGGTATGCCAGTCCTGGAGGTTCTGAAATGCAAGCTGAACTTTATTTTAATAAAATTGGGACATGCAGATCCCGACTAGCCATTCATTTGCAAAGTTTCCGGTGTATTTTAAGAAATGGATTAAAAAGGTGCACACTAACAGATATGGCTGCTCCCTGAATTTGTACCCGGTACATCTCCTCACTGCACCTTCAGAACTAGGTAAATCAGGCCCAGGAGCAGACTTTTACCAGATTAGGGCAGTTGCATCAGACCCCTTGCCTGTATTTTAAGAGCAAGTAGAAGGAACACTGCAGAAGACTCTGCAGTCTCTTGCTTTTACTCCCTCCCGTGTCCCAGATAACAGTATTGCGTACAGAGTTTTTAGCATTACTATTATAAGTCAATGGTGCATCTTAAAAATACATTGATTGACAATATATGCAATAATCTGCCAGTCTCCTTATGTGTGAATTTCTGGTTTGCAACCAAATACTATATTTAAGCTGTTATAATTTTCAAAGGAGGAATTCTCTGCTGCAGAGGTAAAAAGTTTGGCTGCGTTTACACTGAGATCATCTATTTGTGAAAAACGTGGACAGCCACCCTGGAGGCTTCACAAAAGGCTTCAGCCAGCCAGGCTGCCTCCCCTGGCTAAGTGAGGGGGACTCCTGGGATGGTACAGTCAACCAGTAAAACAGCATGCTGTGATTTTATTGCTGGAATTTGAGCTGAGGCCATAAGCACTGACACACAAATGACCTTAATATCAGTTACAACTGCGAGCCAAAAGAGGAGGAAAAAACCCAAAGCCTAATCCCGTTCACTTGGTCCACTTGGCAGTATTTGCTGTAGAATGAACAGAACACTCCAATACAGTTTTGAGGCATGGTACTGGCCTTTACACTTACAGAGGAAGACGGCAAAACAGAAAGAAAGATGGAAAGACAAAAAAATCCCAAAGATTTCATTACTTGCTTACTGCAAGACAGTGGATTTTTTTTTTAAAAAAGGAAACTCTGTACATTTGACATTCAGAGACTATTTTTACACATGATGCTTAAGTGCTGCAATGGTGGTTTTGGTTCCCCTGTAACCATCTCCAGACTCTGAGTTCACCTGACTGGCAAAAGACATTATTTACATGCATAGTAATAAAGGTGTTTGGAGACGCAAATTATTTTCAATGGTTTTGATGGGATGACCTGTCAACACCACTAAAAGTCTGTCATTATCATATAAATGCTCCTGTTTGTTTGTGTTTCTTTGGCATGTGTTTCTTCATCTTCCTTGCCCCTCTCTGCCTGCTGGGAATGTTGTCCAGCAGCAAGTAGGGCCCTAAGAGGATTCATTTCAAAACCACAAAGTTCAAGTCACTGGTCTCAGGTTCCTACTCCTGTCATTTGAAAATGCTGAGTAGCCGGGAAGGGATTTTCTAAGCTGTGAAACACGCACCGTTGCAGACTCTGCTCAACGCATTTGGAGGAAAGCAGGTGAGCAGCAGCATCTCCCTGGCTCTGAATTCAGCACAGCAAAGCACCTCTTTGCTTTGCCACGTGCTGCTGATAAACCCCCTCTTCACAGCCAGCCTTACCTGATGTTTAAAGAGGAGTTATAATGCTCGTTTATCTTTTCTGGGGGGAAAAAAAAAATCCTGTTAATGCAGCCTTTGAATAAGTGCTACCCTGCTCTTGAAATGCTAAAGTTCACTAAAACTCCAGTGATTTATGTGCAGCTTTTGACTGCCAGCACCTGGCAGATGAAGAAACCTACTCAAGCTTCAGTCATAAACAGATAGCATACAATTTAATTTTAATGTGCTCGTTAGTCGTAGCACATTTCAGACATAATTGTGAACGCAACACAAAATTATAGCAAAAAGACAATTTTAATGCTGCTGTAGAAAAAAAGGTTATATGAAGAGTCATATAATGGTGCTTCATTGTCAACAACAAAACAGGGCACAGAGTGCATTACAGTGTCTGTGCTGTTTACATGCCAATATTTTATACATAGATTCTCATATGGTGTCAGCTGTCAGTTACTTCTGCAAATTAACTGCCAAAAATGGAGACGAACAGAATCACTTAGTGTGCTGGTAACCACGGGTTACCTTTCATATGCCTAAAGATAAAGCTGCAGTATGGAATCTTGGGAGAATAATTAGGCAGAACAAAACAGAAAGTTACCAATTGAAATAAAAAGGCATTCTACAATAGGAAATAACAACCAAGAGCGCTTATAAATAAGTAAAAGAGGTTATATCACAGAATGCCTCATAACTTTTTAAGCAAAGTATTACAGTACAAACATTTTAAAGGCTTTATCAATGTTTAGGAAATACAGTACAAGTTTTTCAAATAGATTTAACCCTTTGAGCACTGAGTTTATTTTGAATTTTCTCTTTTTTATTTTATTTTTATTTTTTTTACTAATAAATACCTTTAAAAGTCATGTTGTGCAAAACAGTTAGAATGCATGCCAGGAATGCAGTCCGTGGCTTCTGTTTCTTCAGACAGTTTAAAAAAAAAACCAAAACAAAATAAAAATGAAAAAACAAACAAATGATAGCAACACTAATAAATATGTATAATTTAAACATGAACCTCTCTTAATATAGATGTACTGTATAGCAAAACAAAGCAAAACATACTTTGCTTTAAGAATAATGTTTCTGAATACTTTATAAATGCTATCTGTGGTATCTTTTATCACATAATTTACAATGTTTGGATGTTAAAGGAAAAACCATTAGATCTAAAAAAAATGAAATATACACTATACATAGGTACGGTTTATACCTGGGACTTATCAGGTACAAACCCCACTGTTGCTAAAAATGCTGAAGAAAAAGAAAATGGCATTAATCACAATCACATTTTCCATAAGAGATTTTGAAATCTATACAATATATACATCTATGTTTCAATGTGAAAATTATATTTTTAAATTTCAAGGTGTGAGACACCTCTGCATAAATGGAGGTTCATATTAGTAATCGGAACTAAGCTGGTAAGGGTTTAAAAAAAAACATATCCATACATTTTTACCAAATTAATGCAAAAGTGCTTCAAAGTACTCAGAGGGCTAAAGATTATAGGGTGAGAAATACCAGCACACTTAGGTCACATGAAAAAGTGCACCAGAATTAGTTATAAATGCTTAATTAAACTGTCTGTTAATGCATGCAGCTTGATGCATCAGAGGGATGCACAGCAACTAAATCCAATTTACACAAAGTTCCAAACACTTACCACTGCATTTTAACCTTCATATTTTACCAGTAACAACAGCTGATTATGCACCTCTATTTAAACACTGTACAGTTATACAAAACAGTTCATCCCAGAGCGACTCTGGAGTTAAAATAAGAACATGTGCCAAGAACTAAATAGTAGCTTTAAGGCGTCTTTGACAGTTTTCCTCAAAGCAAATTACAGTTATTTTAATCAAAAGCAAACGCTACTGCTTCTCTAACTCCGAAACATACAGAAGATGATCCTCTGGTGACTTCCCATGTGTTTTACTAAGATGAAGTTTAACAGCATGCTTGCTTGCAAAAGTCCTGTTGCAAAGTTTGCACTGATAAGAAGTTCCGATATCTTCCTCTGGAGAGGACGTCACCAGTTTTTCAGATGGTGACTTTGCTTGTGCTATCTGATTGTTAATCTGTTCACTGGACAGTTTGGACAAGTCTCTTAACCTGAAACCCAGATGAGATTCAAGATGACTGATATAAGTTGAAGGAGTTCTGATCTGTGAAGCACAGTCATTACAAAAGAACACTGGGTGCCCAGTGTCCAAATTTTTAAGGAACTTAGTTCCCCCCGTCCTTCGGAGCTGGTATTTCACATTGGCCAGCCAGTGGCTAATTGTGGTCATTGAAAGTCCCGTAAACCTGGAAATGTGCATTCTTTCTTGAGGGCTCAAGTCTGACATGATGTATTTCCCCTCTGAAGTCTGCCGTAAACTGGCTGCAAACTGGGCCTGCAATATGAGCAAGTGCTGAGGGTTCCAGTTAGACTGACGTCCCTTCCTTTTCTGAGCTGGTGTACTCTCTTCTGGTTCCTCTATTGTGGTACCATCAATGTCAGATTTCTCAGATATGCTGGAAGGTGTGGAAGATTTTGATGTGTGACTTTCTGTCAGGTTCTTCAGCATATCAGATATATCTGACAAGGCATTCTCGCGTAGCGGCGAGTTTGACATGAATGACACGACTGCAGATGTCTTTGCTGTTGTCACTGTAGATGAAGAAGATGCAGAAGACGTCGATGTGGATGACAAAAGCGCTGAACCCAAAGAGCAGCTTTTGTCACTCTTGCCTTTCGTCAAATCTATGGGTTGGTCATTGTTGACATGATAAAAATAACGGTCTAAGTGGTCTGATTTTTTGGACTGTAGAGGTGGGGTGGCCACCGCGGCCTTTTCTGCCAAACTGTTGCTCATTTTAAAAAGCATGCTCATTGGATCCAAAGCGGGCAAAGATGGCTTTGCTGCCTTCCCAAGGTGAATATTCATGACAGATTGCAGTGCACTTAATGGGTTTACAAATGGCTGTTCAGGAGGGTGATCAGTGATGATAGCTGTGCTGCTACTTAAAGAACCTACAATGGACTTAACAGGCTCTTTCCCATTCTCCACAGGTTCTACAGTTGGACTATCCTTGCAACCATCTCTCTGAGGAACTGGGCTGTTCTGCTGGCTTTTAAAGCCACCATCATTGGAGGATTCCATCTTAAGGGGTTCACTGACTTCACTGCTGCACGGTGAAGGCGTCGCACGCTTCAGTGGAGAAAGCTTTCCTTCAGGCTCCTTCATTTTTTCCTCCACTTTAGCCACCTTCTCAGTGACCTTCTTTACCAGTTCTTCCATGGCATGGAAGTTTGTTTTTGGCACAGGTGAGGTCTGACTGCTTGGTGGAGACACCAAGGGCTGGCTTTTAGTTGGTGATACCAGTTCATTGTTCCCAAACATAGGTTTCAATGGTGTACTCTTCCCAGATGAACCCAATGACAGCTTCATCATATTAGGCAGCTGGTAGGCAGCGTGAATGCTGGGGTAGCCACCCCAGCTTGGTGTGCCATTCTGGGCTTTGTTTATAGCTGATGTAACTGTGTTTTCTAAAGACTTCAATATATCTAATCCCCCCTTAGGGCTTTCTTCTAGGTCATTTTCAGTCAAGTAATGGTATTTTGAGGAGATATCATACTTCTCCTCATCTTCACTTGACTTCTCTTTGTCTTTCATTTTGTCATCGGCAATGACTCTTTCTTTTTCTACTTCTTTTTTAATCTCAACATTTAACTTAGGGGAAACACTAGAAGGTGTGTTGGAAGGAGACGTAAAGGTGGTGGCAGCTAGTGGCACAGACTGGACTTTCTCATCTACTAAGGACGTTATTGTTGGCGTTGCTGGGGCTTCTATAATTGGCTTCCCTTTTTTCATGGCAGAGTTAGTGACTTTAATAAAATGTCCTGTCACCATCATGTGAGCCGTGAGTTCCTGCAGAGTGTCATGGGAACTTCCGCACTCCATGCACTTCAGAATTTGGGATTTCCTCGCCTCAAAGTGCCAGGCATAGCTGGCACCGTTCTGGTGACCGTAGCGATTATTTGGCGTAATGTAAGGGTTAGAATTCTTTTGAAGTGCATCGTTGGTATCTGAGATTGTTGCTTTTGGCGTCCCACCCGTGGAGTCTGGAGAACTTGGAAGATCAAGCTCCAGTGATGCTTTCTTTCTAGTAGCTGGGATAATTTTTGCTGCTACAGGTGTAACAGGTTCCTTCAGAGGCACTTTTTGGTAGTGTTTTGTTTTGATCATATGAACACTCAAATCCTGAAGAGATTCAAATGAATGACCACAGTACATACACTTTAACACTTTCTGGGCATCTTCTTTCCCTTCCATTTCAAGCAAAGAACGTTTACGAGGTTTCGACCATCTTTTGGGGTTATTGTTATCCGTTTCATGGTTGTCATCTCGATAATGTCCTGTTTCATTCATGTGCACTGTTAATTCTACTAAAGTGTCGTAGGCAGCACTGCAGTCTTTACAGCGGAATTTACTGGCTCCAGTAAATATAGAGCCATAAAGCTTACTGCTCTGTCTGTACAGCTGAACTGTGCTAAAAAGACTGGGTTCAGGAAGAATTCTGCTCTGAGAAACTTGCTGCAGTGTTTTGGCCATAGCAGTCTGGTGCCAGTCAAAGCTGCCACTTCCACAACTGCTGCTGCTGCTGCTGCTACTGCTGCTGCTACCGTTGTTTTTTTCTGAAATTGGCTGGTGAAGGTTCAAGTTGAGATTGGACCAGTAGGAATTGGAGAGGAAGTTATTATATACTGCTTTCATTTGTTCTAAACTGTCAGATACTGTAGAGTCTTCCAGTGGTATCGACACCTCCTTGCTCTCTTCCTCGTTTTTAATAGAGCTGCTCTCAAAGTCTGCCATGCGGTCACTTGTCTCACTGATGTGAGACTCACTGTCCATTTCATGGCTAGAAAATTCAGCTGCTGGAGAGTTTTGGTAGCTTTGGCAGTTCTTACTGAAGTCTTTTTCTGGACATGCATATTTTGCTGAAGGCTCCCCATCAACTGCATTTTCGTCAGGTTCCACATCTTCCTCCACCAGTGCTGCTGCTTTTAGTTCGTCTGAAACGTAGGCTATTATGAAGAGAAAAAAATATAAGTTAGTTTCTGCTCATCATACTTTTGCTTTAGCCAAAGAAGTGTACTTATTTGTAAAATTAAACAGTTAAAATTTAGTGTTTCTTCAGAGCAAGAAAAAAATCTGCTCTTCAAACATAATTTGCCACCTTATTCTTCTCAAGGGGCAACAGCTTGAAATTAAAACTAAATTTGAAATTAATGAAGCACATTCTGGAGGTGGCATTCATTTCTAAAGTAATAAATTACTTGTATCAACCTCAGAGACAGCAGTTCCTGTCTGTCAATTAATATGTCTTATGCTTCTCCTACCCCTAATGCATTTCTTAACAGACAGATTCACAATTTAAATTAAGCAAGCATTTTTTGCTCATTACAGTCTTGAGACTCAATCCTTAATAAATATAGAGCATAACAAACATCAAAAATTTCTACAAAGTAAAAAAATGCCCAGTTAAAACAATTTTTAAAATTAGATATTTTTTAAGCTATCATTATTAGTAGTGTTGTATTTTAGAGGAAAGGGTTAAAAGCAGGTGACACAACCTTTTGAAACAACTCAGAGCAATTTGAGGTGTTCATTAGAGGTGCAACAAATGTCCCATTCCCATTTAAACATGCCTTTCTCAACAAGAAAACCCATGCAGAATTATTTCAGGAGCTAGTTCAAGAAAATTGGTATGCTGTACTCATTCTTGCTGTATAAATATATACAAGACCTTCCAGTGGACCTTACAAATGTCAAAGTGTTTGCTCTTTAGACTACTTTGTCAATATTTACTCAGCATAAGCTACACGGACACCCAACAGGGATCCTGTCTCTTTTTCCCCCTCAAGTAATGCAACTGGTGATGTAAATCTAAGATACTCCTCTTGAATAGGATAGTTGGGAACTGACAGTAAACAATTTTTTTTTCCATGGTGCTTCTGTGCTTCTATTCTACATATACTAAGTCTACCTAAGTTTTTCCTTTAGGCAAGAAAACTATGGAAACACTAAAAGAAGTATCATTAACTAATCAAAATTATCTATTTATACATAATGCATTAATTTGCAGGAAAGCAAAAATAGTATATGACTATATTAAGTGAAATTTAAAATCTCTCACAATTATAAACTTTGGAAAAAATCTCATTTTCAGCAGACTCTATGGTTGAAGACACTTGACTTTTGACCTTCTCTGCAACACATCTGGAAAGTGTAGGGTATTTGTATCTTAACCACGTTGAACAATCTACAGCTTGTTTATAGAGGCAATAGTGCAGAGAAGACACCAGTTTATACCCCAAAAGGACCTACTTTAGGCAACAGACTGAAAAATGTAGAACACTACAGTAAGTATCACATACACAGTATTAAACCTTACAAACTTCTTTCAGGGAAAATATGTTTAAATGTTATCAGAAAACCACAAGAGACCAAACAACTGTTAAAGTGACAATGAAATCAGGCTTTTAGTTTCACATGGAGTGTTTCTTCGTTTGGTTAGGTAATACAAAGTATTCACTACTGTTCTTTCACATGGATGGATGGTAGCAAATCTTCCTCCAAGCATGTAAAGTTATAAGCTGATCTTCAGAATGGAAGCTAAACCTTTGAAAGCACAAACATATCACACAAGAGCAACACATAATAATGATTAAATATTTCAGTTCAGATAATTTCAATTCAGAAAATTCATGCAGCCAGGGTCCTATTTTTAACATTTGGGAGGACATAGTTTGAAAGAATTATGTTAAAAAAATTTATCATAAGATGCTTCAAAGATGCTGATACGAAGATCAGACTTTAACAACAAGTACACATAGCCTAATGAAACAGAGCTGAGCTGTTTTACTGTATCTTATGCTTTTTCAAAATATTTTGAAAAAATATTATTATTTTATGTTACAGACATGCTGGCAATTGGTAGTAACGTTCAGCATCTCTCCTGCAAGTATTTGCAATAAAATCACTACACAGAATCTAAAAAGATGGATTTTCAGACCTTTAGCAAAGGAGACCAAAGCAGTTCAAATTACTCTCTAAAGCTGAAAAAATTTATATAACTACTAATAATGTTCAAACAACTGACTGTCAACTGCCTCTCTCTCAACCACACCATATCCTAGTGATGTGGATAAGGAAGGATGAAAGGAAGGAATGACAGCATGAAACCTACGATCTGGAAGGAAACGTACCCGTTTTCTAGTCCACCTTGTGGAAACAGATTTTCTTTTACACCTTGTATTCCTTTGCCTCTGTTTTGAAACTGAATAATTTCCTTTTCACCAAGTAAAGAAGACACAAGGTTATCACCACACTGCCTGCATTACAGCGACCTCATTCACACCTGCAGGCTGAGGCAGCACACCAAGGCACTATAACTGTACCTGCCTTTTGCTCATTTTGTCTACTGAGCACCAGGCTGAGTGTGTGCCACCCACTCCCACCACCACATCACATACCAAAGCCATGGGCTTTGTCCCTCCACACCATGGAAAACCCTCCTGGGAACCAGTGCTCACCAACACAAACTGAGGGCACAGAACCAAGCCCCTAATTAGTGTGTTATTCTTTACATTTTTATTTCTCTTACTGCTGAAGTCTTATGAATTTTGTTTGAACTTAAACACTTGTCACATTCACAGCTTTTTTAGAGAGTGACTTTTACATTAGGGAAAACCTCCAGCATGCGGCTCATTTAAATGTAAATCTATTTACCTTTCATGCTTTCTTTGCCCTTTTCACCAACTATCAAGCATATTTGCGTGTTAACCAGGAGCTGCCTCCTCTATAGCTGTTCTCCTTCCTAAGCTCAAGTTGTGAAGCCAACTTGTGACATCAGTCTTTGATCCAGAAATGCAGGAAATGAGGCAAAAATGACAGTGTGGAATTTAACCCGACAATCTGCAACTTTGATAAACTGACAGTTTGAACAACTCCTTCTGCTCCTTCCCCTGCACAAAGGAGAGGAGGGATGAAACCTGGTCTAGTGAAAGGTGTCCCTGCCCACAGCAGGGATCATCTTTAATGTCCCTTCCAACCCAGGCCATTGCGTGATTCTATGATTCCTCAACGAGAGAGTTGAATACCTTCATAACTGAGCTATCAACTGTGAACCATCACTGCCCAAATGCAGGAGATGAGGATGCTCAAGGAAATATCTTAGCCTAGGACTTAAACCACCATCCTAATCTGGAGTTTATGTCAGTAGCTTCTAATTTCTTATTTCAAGGGCTGGTCTCCTAATCCCTTGCCTTCATGGCAACATAAGGCAACTCAACAGGTTCTGGACCAGCCTGCAATGCAGCCTTGGGGCACACTCACAGGTTCTGCAATGCCACTACAGGTAACTTTATGGTGGCTGTCATGTTTCCTCCTCAGAAAACCCACTTAAATTGTTCCCAGCATGTGGACAGAAGAGCAGGGACTGTGGGATTTGGTGCAGGTACCCATGGAAAGGAACCCATTTGCAACCAAGGGAAGCCCTGATCCCTCCCTGCCCCACCAGACCTTGCTCAGGCACAAGAAATGGTCTGTATTCTGAGCAGAGATGAAGGTAAGAGCTTCACTGCATCAGAAATAAGGACAAGGAGGCCTGTATCAGAGAATTTTCTTCTTTGGTTAAGTACCTACAGGAAGAGCAAAGAGACCATGAAAGCAGAGAATAAAAACAGCAGGAGATGGTAAAAAGGTTTTCCACTGAGATTCACTGCCTGGTAGAAAGCCTGTCTTTAAGGAGCACTGTCTCCAGCCCATCCTTACACAGCCATTTCCCTATTATTATTATTTAAAAAAAAAAAAAGACAAAAGACTTGTAGTTTAATACTTTTCAAGTGTAGAGTAAATGTTTGAACTGCAGGGCATCTATAAAACTGTTCTTCAGTGCCTCAACAGCAAAGTCAGAGGGGAAAAGAAAACAACTTTAAAGGCAAGTCTAATGGCAGAAGAAGTTAATAAGAGTGGAAATAAAAGAAATTAGGTGGTTCTGGGTTTTGTTTTCCCAGAGTAAGAGACAAAAAAAAAAAAAATCACAGTTCTCAAAAACTGTTTAGTTTACATCTCACAGGGCACCACAACCCAAAGGAAATTGCCTGCAAGTTGAGCAATGGTGTCACTGTGACATAATATTTAACAAAAAAAAAAAATGGAAAGCCACAGCCTGGTGTGGCCCTCAGTGTCTGGGGAAGATGAGGATATCAAAGGGGTTCAGAAACATTTTGCAGGTGCAGCTGCAGAGAGATTGAGAACAAATGGGTCTCTCATTAATATTTGTTATAATTATTAACTAAACTGCTAGGTAATAATGAAATTAACACATTTGATATCAATACATAACAGTAAGCTGTGGTATAATGCAATTCATTTCCACACAAGAGGGAATTACCTTCATAACTGAGCTATGGATCATTTCTTTGCCAGTGGAAATAAATTGTGATCCATCACTGCCCAAAATGATCTACATATTGTATAGACAGTAATAAACTCATATACCTGGCTCTACACAGACACCAGGGATCTACTCTACAAGAGCAGAGAAATATCACCAGTCCACTGTGGTTCTGGAGCAGAGGAAGGGCACGTGCAGCCAAACCAGCTGGGACTGCTGATGTCCCAAGCAATGAGGTGCCCACCAGCACCACAGCTACTGCCTCGACCCCCAACTGCCAGAGTTCCCCTTCAGCAGAAACAGGACAAACATCCCGTGGTTTTCATCCCCTCCATGGCAACATCCATCTAGTGACAGGGTCAGACACACACCACCTTGAGTTTGTTTGGAAATAGAGACCACAGCGTTAAAGGCGTATTTTACTGTTCTCCAAAAACCAATTAATTGCACAATTCTTCCCTTATTTCCTGAAAAATGCATCTGAGACCATATATTTTGGCTTGGATCTATCCAAATATTTCATTTTGATACTTATGAAATTTCTTGGTTTAATTATGTTTTTTTGCCAAGAATGTTTCTTTTCTTTTAATTAGCTTACTGGGGTATATTTAAACTAGTATATATGCTCTTTGCTTGAAAAAGTAACAAAACATTCCAATATTCTTCTCACACAAAAAATGCTTAACTGCAAAAGTTTATCAAAAACACTCAGCTCCTTGGAAATATTTTGGCTTTAACCAAACAGCTTTTATTAAAAAAAAATTAATCAGCTTTATTATTTATTTATGCATCATTTCAAATCATCATGTCATACTAAGCGTTATCTCCCAAACCATCTGATTTTGAGTGGATTGTGAAAAAAAAAAAAATCTTCTCAACTCTTAAAAACCTGAGCCCCATGTACATTTCACACTTGAAAAAGGAGAACAGCAGAACAGGACTGGGAGCAGGAACTCTCCCAATGCTTAAAGGATGAATATTATATTACCACTAAAAAAAAACAACAGGGAAAAAGGATCATAACAGATCATAAAGTGGAGCAGTGAGTAGGACTCCGCCAGAGAAACTCCCTCTGCATCCTGACCCTGTTCCCCACACCACGCCACAGCGCAAGAGGTGGCTCCTGCCACCGCCAGTGCTGCTGGCAGGGCACAGCCTTTTCCTAAATATCTGTCCTATTCAGTTTTAAATCAGACACCAGCCACCTAAGAAATAACCAGAATATTTTTTAAAGATTTCAGAGTCCCCAGTTTTGGTGGGACTATGTGGAGTTAATAGGGGGCTCAGTCCCAACACCAGCCCACAGAGGAACAGCAGCACAGATCTGACTGTACCAATGAACCTTACTTACAAAATTAATGAACAGAGGCAAGAGAAAACCAGCTCAGTGGATGGAGTCAATCAAAGACCTAATGCAAATGAAGGCATATAAAAGAGTTATATTAGTCTGTTAGAAAACACCCACTCCGCAGGCCTTCCACTTACAGGAAGAAAGGCAAACATTTCACCCACAACTTGAGCTATTTCTATCCCGAGACTGACTGATAATTCCCATGTAACTGAAATTGTATTTGAGACTTCACTCCTTGGCAGAGATGTTCACATATTCCTCATTAGGCAGTTGGAATGGGAGGAAGGAGTGACTGCCCTGTTTACAAGAGTGGCAAATGACAACAGTCTCTAAACGGGCATTGCAATACTGATTACCCAGCACCTTGACAGGGACATGATTCCTGTTAGAAAGGTCAAAGGTTCTGTTTCATAGAGGCAGGACTGTCTATTACGGGAGAGAAATGTTATTTCCAAGTGGAGAGGTCAGCACTTCTCTCGCACATCGGCTGAAGTCCCTGGTACCTCGCACCGGAGTACGAGCCTACTGCAAGACGGATTGTTCTGCCCACTGGCAAGGTCAAGAATATTAATTTTGAACATGTTAATTTGATGTGATGTGCATGATTAATGCTTGTTTAGCTGGATTTTTTTTGTATGTTGATAAATCCACAGCCTTTTCATGCCAGTAAGAGTGTAGTGTTAAGTCACTGGGAAGCAGTGTGGATGGATGTGACATAGGATGCCAATCTAATAGGTGGCTATCATTAGGCACTAAAAACTTTGAATTGTACTTGTGTTTGTTCCTTCATGAAAATACTGCAGTCTGCCACAGAGAGCTCAGAAATAGGCCAGAGGAAGCCAGCCAGCTGCTCTGATTCAGCATCCTAGACTGGTACTACATTTGGAGAGATTTCAGTGCTCAAATCAACTGTACGTGTTAAGAGTTGAGAATTACATGGACAAGAATAGACAGTGAAGAGACGATAACAAGGAACAGGTTTATATGTCATTAAAGTGTGGACCACCTAAACACAGAACAAAGCAAGTCCACATCAGGCACCTTTTCCTCATGTCACTGTATTTCAAACTCCCCTGGGTTTTGTGCACTTTAAAGGCAGGTACAGGACTCAGAGCTCCTATTCACTTTGGACTTTAGGCTACCACATCAAAAGTGTCATATAGGCCACCCACGAATGAAAAGAAAATACATTCAAAAACTGCTACTAATTCTGATAAGGGAGGCATTCATTTTTCTGAAATCAAATACAGTTTAGATGTTTCTTAAATGAGAGAGTGCAAACCTCACCTTTATGTATTACCTCTTTCGCTAAATATACACCTGAAAAAACAGGATACTCTAATATGAAATGATGGCTTAGAAACAACTTGGCACTATTAGACAGCACGACTTAACTGAGGTGTTCAAGAGCTTCAATGACTGCTTCATTTTTCACAACAACCCTGCGGAAGAAACATTCTTATCCACAGCTAATAGCTGAAAACCTGGAAATCCAAAAAAGTTATAAGTTAATTGTCTAGTGCTAGACAAGAAGACAAGTAAAGGAGCCTGTTACTTCTGTAGGTTAATATATACAATTCAGCTATTTACACAAAACATGAGAAGATGAGTTAAGTCTGTGTTTCTGTTCCTATGCTGCTTCACAATGTGTTTATGTGAATACAATATAATTGAAAATAATTGTCAGTTTTCAGTTTAAACAATTATTAAGGGGAGAATATCTGGTGAAATACCCACAGGTGTATGTACTGTGCACAACCCAGAGCCTGTGGTTACAAATCTCCTCTGAGCCAAGCTGCTGGGATCCAACAAATGCTGATCCTGCAGTCTGCCAAGAAACTTCTTTTCACAATGGAGAAAATAGGGAAGATTTTTGAAGTATTGTCACAACTCTCCTCCAAAGAGCTTTCTGCCCTCAGTACAAAGCAGGACTCAGGTATGCTCTACCAGAACCGTGCTGGAGAAGGAACATGATGGATCATGCCTCTCTCCTCCAAAACTGCACTCTGCCTTGATTTCTCCCTGGGGCCCAAACTCCTTGAATTCAACCTGCTGAGCAGGGTTTTTTCTAAAATCTGCTCGAATTATCCACCCATGAAACATAACACCACTTCTTTCTGATGTGGAGAGCAGCACCTGATCCCATCACACTGCAGTGTGCTCTTCCACGGGTAGGGCTGCATGAGGATTGGTCTAAGATGTCTTACTTGAAGAGTTCATCTGCCACCTTCTGCAAGAAGTCTTTGACAAGAAGGGATCCAAACATCAAAAAACTTTAGCTGACAACCAAGGTCGAAGTTATTCCCATGTATAATGAATATAATCCTATAGATTTTTAAAGAGGCTTCCCTCAGGTGTCATTATTGTACAGTCAGGCGTGAATGACATGTTTATGAGAAACTTCACAAGAGTAAGACTTCAGAGACTGGCCAGGAAAAACAGATTTTTAAGGGTTTTGACCTAAATTTTCAGTCACACATACACAATGCAGCTGACTTCTAAAAGGACCACAGCTGTAGAGAAGCTGGGGAACAGTTCATGTCCCACTGTGTGTGCCCACAGTTGATTACCAGAAGCAATTCAGGGTGACAGTGGAGTGGAAGGGCTGAGAAACATTATGGACTCCCATGATGACAGAAGGACCTTCCTTGCTATGATATTTTGCGGAATCCATCTCCTTCCCCCTTTTCACTCTGGGGGAATAGAGATTTGAACAGCCCCTATGGGCATATGCCTGGAATTTCTGGCTGATCCTGCTGAAAAAGGAGAAAGAAACCTCCCTGGCCTCCCTGTCACCACATAAACAGCACCATTAGGACGAAACCAAATGAGGAACAGGCACTGTGAGCATTCACTGGTGATTCTCAACTGCTGCTCAGTTTGAGTCAGTTCAGGGTCTTCTGTTCTCATTTCATCAACATTCACATAATACCGTCCTTCTCCTCCCCTCCCCATCCCTCCACCTTCCCAGGGAAAGGATGCCCTTCCTCCAAGTACACCAAAGTTACAAATGACCATCATTCCAAGGAGCATTCCTCACTATCCAGGGGGTGGTTAAGGGTCAGCTACCCAGCCACAAAGGGGAAACACCGCCAGGGACTGGGTAACCAGTAACAAACTGGTGAAGTAAACAGTTCACAGGCAGCCCCAAAGACTCAAAACTTTCACCTAAATTTGATAAATACAATTAGCATGTGCGTTAGTAACAGGAAAAAAAACCCACCAACATTTGCTGTATAAATTATTCAACACAAATAAATGCGATCCACTCTAAGTAAGACAAAAGTCGCTTTTCTGTGGCTTCCAAGACAGTTTCTTGGTGTGAAGTACTACAGACTTGCTGGAGATTCCCACTCCATGCAAGCACAAATGACAGTGGAAAATAAAAGTTCATCAGCAGAGAAAACAGCTTCACATTACACTTTGACCCTAATTGTTTTCTGGACTCTCTAGAATTTTTCTAAGCACAAAATTACTATTTCCTTAAATGGACAAAAATATTTACCAGAATCCTCAAATTAAAAAAAAAAAATGGTTTGGGTTTTTTTGTTTTTTCTTAAATAAAAGTCACTGTCAACATTTTGCTAAGACAAAGCCAAATTCTCTCTATGAATTGGTACCAAAACACAGAGACACAATCTCTGCTTGATACCAGCCATTTGGGTGGCATCTTTTAATCACTGAAAAGCACACAGGGCATTCCACAGACTAATACAAGATTTGCAGCCAACTCCAGGATAAGCAGGCATGAGCATAAAAGTTCTCAATATGGCTCTAATAGCCCTTAATTATTATAATCCTTCACTGAGCAAACAGATGTTGTGAGGGAACTTCAGTTTCTTCAAATGGAGTAATCAAACTATTCTGCTTCTGTCCTGCCTCTTCTCAGTAAATGCTTTATATAGTTGAGTGGAAATAGCAAATGTAGTGACAAAGTGACCATTTAATTGTTACAGAAATGTGTTTCTGAACAAAAGTGATGCTGTCATTTCTCTTCATCCACATTTCTCAGAGTCTTCTGATTATGGTTTAGCCTTGTTTTAGACCAAGATAAAATCTTACACCTTATTTCCTGTAATCTTCTCACATATTTGGTTGCTCCTAATCTGTCCACATCTTACAAGTTCTACAGTAACTAGAATCTGGTGTTGTATTTGTGTTAAGCTATACCAATATTAACACACATCCTTGGGGCAGTTGCCTTCACTGTGAAGTTTTTAAAAATCAAGTTTCCACCTAAAATGTTTCAATATATAACAGTGAGTCATTCTACTTGGCAATTTATTTGCAAATGATCATGGCTGCTTAAGACATTCAAAATGTACCAAAAGACCTTCAGCCTGATCCTTCATTTTTCTTGCAAACTTGCTACTCCTATTGAAGCCCTTTATACAGTAGTTTCAATAGCTATTTTGGTTGCAGTGCCTCCTTACAATAAACTCCATACATCTGTATGAATGGTATAGTAGAAATCCAAATGATTTCAATCACAATTTCAGCTATTGTGAACTTGTGCTTATAATGAAGTTCCTCTATTATAAAAGGAGTTCACTGTGGGCCAACAAAGCTTTGTGTTCTTTCACAGTTGTTATTCAACCCTCACTTAAGAAAAACAACTATTGACTGCAATATGAATCTTAGGACCTGAAGAAAGCAGAGATTCTAAGGATTACCTCTACATGATGGCCCCAGCTCGTTTTGTATGTATAGCAAAAAGAAGCACTGAATATTCATTTCACTCATTTGCTAAGTATACTAATATACACTTTTGTAAATGAGTCTCTATCTAGCACTAGCTACTGAACCGAAGGGTATTTGAATAGGTGGGGTTTGCTATAATACCACACTAAGATAATGTGCTGGAAACAAATGGTTCACTGATTCCTGAATAGAAAATTTGCTGGAAAACCCTGAGAACTAGAAGACGAGGGGGAGGGGATTAAAATGTCGCTTCAGAGCCACCAACCAAACTCCTGTCATTTTTAAAAGATGTTCCTGTGGCACAGTATGAATAGTTTATAGCCATGATTGTGAACATTCAATGTCATATAAGAAAAGACACTTGTCAAGAGCCTTTCCCTTACAAGCACCCTCGTCATGACCTGTGTTAATGAAGTTAATTGAATTTAAGATCAATAATGGTTAATTATTGCAATTTGACATTCTGAGATAAATGGCTTTAAGACAGAGAAATGTGTGTGTATGTGAATTCTCTCCAAAGAAGGTGAACACATTACAGCCTAAGAGGGATCACACAGTCCTTCCATTGATCCTGGTACAATCTGATCGACCTAATCCTCTGATGAATGTGGGCTTTTCACAGCTACAAGTAAATGTTCTACAAGACTACTCTAACCCTTGTCACTGACCAAATCTATATGAGCTGTACACTAGAAATCTATTGAGATAGATTAAAGAACTGCTGTAGAAACAAGAGATGCTTCAATAAAGATGAAGGTTTATTATATTGACTATTAATGTTACATGCAGTATGTAATTATGAATGCTTATGGATCATAAGAGTTTAATTTTGGTCACTCAGATGTAAATGATCATAACTGAATAATAGTATTAAATTAAAAAAATAACAGATTAAAAAAAAACCAACAATCATGTTGAATTTGATGACTTAGAGTGAATGCTCAATAAGAGAGAGATTTTAAAATCATCCTTGAAATGTGCTCACAGAGAGGTATTTATTTCATAGAGTCACTCATCAACCTACTCCATTTAGGGGGTTTTTAAGTTTACTTTCACAATAGTTCCTCAACAGGAAGACAT
Source organism: Neopelma chrysocephalum (assembly GCF_003984885.1). Lineage (NCBI taxonomy): Eukaryota > Metazoa > Chordata > Aves > Passeriformes > Pipridae > Neopelma > Neopelma chrysocephalum. Next base: position 1,410,692 of record NW_020897783.1, read on the forward strand.
TTTTCAAACGTGTTAGCAATGATATTCTTACATGCATACCGAACAAGTTAAATGACCACTTACAAGATTTATAATGACAAAGTAAATGTCAAGGAAAAAGTATTACTGATTGCAGAGCACTGACAATAAAAAGCCGCTGAAGAGTTCTGTCAAAATGTAAGATTATGCAAAAACACTATTGAGAACACTGCTAATCATCTGCTCTTGTCAATTACTTGAAGGGTATCTGACAGCATATTTACATTAAACACATTTCAGTAGCAAAATCCTTAATGCTGTATCAGAATATTTTCATTATCATTAGAAATCCTTTAAAAGTCCTTTTGCAGCAGAGCATTATAATAGCAATGATGTAATATCTATCTCTCTATCAGGTAGGGGTATCTATTTTATGCTATTACAGCTACATAACATTTGAAATAATATATCTGAAGACTAAATATACATGTAAGATGGCAATCTCCGTGTTCCTGTACCCAACGTAGATATTTTCAAGTAACAGCTTTGCAAGAGTCTTGAACTAAGTGCAAACGGATGATCTATCTTTGTCTGGCCATTCTTTTAGCCTTTTACTCCTCGTGTGACTGTACTTTATTATGGCAAAAGACATTATCAAGCAGACATTTCTTCTAAATCTTTGACTGTGACTTGCATTTCAGCTGCTTTAAGAGGAGTCACATTAACTACCAATACCTTTCACCTGCCAGACAAACTTATTTTAGTTATGACTACCTTGTACTTTATGGAACCCTTCCTCCAAAATAGAGAAATAAATGAAATGTAGTGAAAATGAAATGTTGATCCTTTCCATGCTTCAGCAGGCGTTACTAAAAAAGCATACATAACCCTGTTTGATGTGTAAAACAGTAAGCATGCATAAAAATGGACAGAGCAGAAGCGTGAGCTGCCTTTCAGAAGGAATTCATTTGGGTTTAGAGGAAAAAGAAGGCAAATAAGCCCAAATCATGACTTGTGGGATCAATTTATGG
>NW_020897783.1:1416680-1419180 GCF_003984885.1 Neopelma chrysocephalum
CGGCTAACATGTCAAACAGCCTGCCTTAGTTAGGTGAGCCTTTAATGGGTAACTGGCAGACTCTGGCAGCCTTATTTCTGTTTTAGATTTGGTTTGTCATTGGATATCCATTACCTGCCATTCATCTTTGATCTCTTTGGACAGGCCTGATCAAAAGATGTCATTTGACCTACTCCACTTGGCAGAAACTTGTATGACTCTCATAAAGGGGGCACCCCAGCTATAAATAAAATGACATTATTATTTTTCTGTCCTATCATGTAGAAGAGACAATTATGATAATGCAGTGTCTGTCACTTGGAGCCCAGCAAATTGCTAGCTCTCACGCAACTGTTTAGCTTTCTTATTTGTTTTTTGTCTGTTTTCCTCCATTTCAAGTTGAAAATAAAACAGAATTGAAATCACTAATGCTCTGCCTCACACTCTGACAGTCTCAGGGTTTCCTTTTATGGGACTGACGTGCAGATGTGACCATCAGACTGTTTGTCAGTGGTGGGTGGTGGTTAAGTGCTGTGTTGGCAGCACATCCCAACAATGGAATCAGGTTTATACTTCATTTCCACCTCTGTGCACGAGCGTCTATCTGAATGCAGCGCTGGTAGACGTTACAGCAAACAGATAAAATCATGGAGAGAGTTTATTGTATCTTTAATAAAGCAACAATAGAGGAAATGTATGAGCCCCTTCTCTCCTGCCAAGGGGGCTTCGGCATGAGGGGGGGGGTCCGGGAAGGATGACAACAAGCCAACTGTCAGGATGTTGATTGTCTTTTGGTATTTTTCCAAGCAGCACATACACCCCATTCCAATGCCCCCACATCTCTAGCAAAGCACACTGTGTGCGTGTACACATGTGCAGGGAGCAGAGCACATCCACAGTGCTGGTCTGGTCCCCCCATGCCCACGTGAGTCTGCATACTCGGACACTAACAAGCTGTTTGGCCACTGGCCTGAACCTCTTTACAACCTCTTGGCTGAAACTCCTCTTCCCACACACGATCTTCCACCAGCAAGTATTCCCAATGTTCTCCTCTGTCTTTACCAGGGAGAGGTTCACAGCAGTGCCACTCAAAGCACTGGGCCAGAAGACAAAAGCTGTCCAACTGCAGGAGTCCCTCTGCCTTGCACAGCACCCTGGCCCTGCTCTGCCTCCACAGCACACTCTCAACAACAGAAACATCCATAAAATTAGGTAGCAGTTTCCTATTGCAGAAGATTTGACAGTTGCTCCATAATTCACTACAAGCATTCACTATGGGGAAACTGCAAAACCAACATGGTCAGCGAGCAAAATCACATGTACTTGCAACCTCCTCGGGTATGAAAACAGTCCCCTATGAATCTATGATACAAAAAAACCATGTACCTTTGGTTTTCTTACTTGTTCTACTTCTCCTTACACAGGCTTGATGTGCTGCTGCCAGTGAACAGATCTCTGACAGAGATGCTGAGAGAGAACTAAAAACTGTTGCGGGCTTGTAAATACCAAATAGTTACTCCTCATTAATTATTTGTAATTAATTATTCATGATTAATTTGTGCCAGAACAGGAATGTTTTATTCTGAATTAATTTAATTCATTTCAAAATTGCTACTTTAAATTGCCACCCTACCATAACGTGATATAATCTCTCTCTGTAGACAAGCCCTAAAATATTAAAAAAGCATTTAAAACAAAGGAAGAGCGGCATGTTCTCTCACAGAAACACACGCTGCCTGCCGCCTTTGCAACATACTTTGTCTGCTCATCCAAAAACAACCTGGACAAAATGGAGCCTCTCCAGTGGCCTAGAATATTTTTGCAGTATGGAAAACGAGCAAAATATTCTGCATCAAACTTGGAAGTGGCTTGAAACAGAAGGCCACAAATTTACAGTTCCTTGAAGACAGATCCCGCTGATGCTACACAGAGAGCAACTGATGCTACAGAGAGAGCAACGAGGTTCTAGGACATGGCTACACTGAGAAACACAAGGGAGCTGGGTTTCAGTACAAAGCAACAAAAAAGGAACACTGGAAACAAAACCAAAGAATTTAAATTTTAAGGCATTCTTTAAAGATGAAGAACACCTAGATCTTTTTCTTATGAACTTAAGGATATGACAAAGAAAGCAGATGGTAGGACTTAATAGAATTCGAGTACATTTGGCAATGCAGCCCTTTCCTGTTGCAATAGCGCACGTTATTCTTCCAATGCGTCACCAAAGTGTGGCTTCAACACAGCACAGTTCTTTCAAGCAGACTTCTTTATTACAAAGTTTAGCTTCTTAATGACACCTACTGAAAAGAGGAAAGATACACAGACCACTAACCTCTCGTGTTTGAGCTTTTACTGTCCAGAAATCCTCAGCAGAGATAGGAACAAAAACAGGCACTAGGTAAGTACTGCTACAGAGTGATTGGCACCACCCTCCCTTACTCCTGCTTTTCAAACCAACCAAGGATGCAGCCTGCTTGAATACAAAGACCCTTCTTGGACTTCAACTTCACAACTCAATGAG
>NW_020897783.1:1424180-1441454 GCF_003984885.1 Neopelma chrysocephalum
ATAAAGAATGTTCTGTTCGGTTATGTCTGAACACACATTTTATCTACATGAGAGTTTAGAAAGATTTGTTCCTCAGTTAATGTCTGAACATGTGTAGGGTATAAATGCACATTGATATTAATAGTTAAAAGGAAAATGATGGATGGAAGTGGACTAATCATGCATATTATTTTTAAAAATAACATCTGAGACAGCTCTTCCTAACATTTCAGCTACACAGCCTTTACGTAAGATCTCCTATTTCCTGCCACACTGACCATATTGGAAAGGACGGCAATGATTACAGGAGGCTTGTGAACTACGTGCCGAAATTAAAAGCAAAGGATGTAAACAGGATGCGTAATTAAGACACCACTGAGCCAGACATCATGACTGCTGCATGACATAACACGTATAGGAACATAACATTAGCTGGAGCTAGCTTCCCCTCCACCCCTCCCTCTCCTTTTGTAGCAAGAGAGAAAAACTATGCAGGCAGCATGGATAACGTTCTTCAGATAACCTCCTCTGAGCTCAAAGTTTAGGCTGCCCACCAGATCCAAAAGAAACCCATTAAAAATTTAATGCTAAAGATAAAAATAATGAAAATGCATCTATGTACATCTTTTCTTGGGAAAAAAAAAATCTGTTCTTTTTTCCTATTTTTGCTTGGAATTGCCTTGATTCTAATAAGGTTGTCTGGTGCACACAGCCACACACGGCACACTCGTATTGACTCGCGTGTACGTACAAACCATACTGTAGTACTGTAAATGCTCCCTTTACCAAAATCAATTCAAAGATACAAAACAATCTATTGAAGAGTTTTGCAGCTGGCTTTTGAACCACTTATAAAAGACAACACACAGAAAAAATTAACCCCTGTGGCTCTATTAGGAGCAGTATAATAAATGTGCATTTAAAAGATCTATAAACACATATTTATCTGCAAAATGTTCTTGCATAAAACTGTTATTGAAAAGGCTTTCATTTTATCTTTGTGTTATTGTAATTTTATTGAATTGCTTATTCATTCTTTGATATTGTGTTTTAATGGTATTATAAATCTGTTTTATGTCTGATAGGAGCCTCATTGTAAACTGATATAACAGATAATATGGCAATTCACCATAAAAATTCTAAACCAAAAATGCAGATCAGAACGCAAAGAAGCACTTTAATTCATTCTGGGTTTCTTTTCATTTTATTTTTTAATTATTTTTCATGTTCTGGTTGCCATCTGTTGATAAAAGATGGTTGTACAAAACTCACAGTACTACACAATGGGAACTTTTTTTTGTACAGTTCTATTCATAAAAAAGAGGGGAAAACAGTATAAAAGCATTGCACCTCTCTAGACTAAGGATCATTAGCTGGTTCATTGTATAGATTGATATAAATTAGCCACTTTTGGAACTAAATATCTTTTTTTTTTTTTTTCAGATGATACTTATTTTGTGTAATTTTTAGTATCATGAATAATAGAACAAAAAATCCACCTTCTGCCACATCTTCTATTATTCCTGTTCTTTTATTTAAAACAATGTAAGACAATTATGATAAAAGATGTATCAACATATAGCAGCAATTATGTCATAAACCACCTTCTGCTCAGAAACTCAGCTGAAAGTTCATTCAGTCAAGCACACGAACCTGCCAAATCACGAAAATAAAAACTCTATTAACAAGAGCCCGTTGTGAAAGAAAGTGTATAACCTGAGGAGTGCTGATATGTGCATAATCCTGTAAACACAACCCAAATCCCTCAGCCCTCACCAGCAGAGTATTTGCAGCCCTCCCTGGCACAGCTACACCTCCACGCAGCAACCGTGTATGACGTGCTGAACACGTATGAATGTGTCCACACACACTTTTTACAACTTGTGTTTTGTCTGTATTGATTATTTGATCTAAAAATAGATGCATTTTGTTCATGAGCTAACACTTCCCTTAAGGCAGAGAAATAAGTAGGAACATGCCTGCAGAAATAATATGTTATTAACATGAAAAACAACAAGAAAAGTACCTCTTGTAAAACACACTGAAGAACAATGCTTGGCAACAGGCTGAGGAGCACTTGGTTTTCATACGATTTCTAAAAGTAACCAGTCATGCTGTCATTAAAGGAACACCACTGAGAAAGCAGCAGAAACGTGCCCACAAATATTAAAGAAATTTATTTTTCAATCTTCTAAATAATCTTCTAAAGAAATAAATTTGTTTCAGAAGGAAAAAAAAAAACAAAACAACTGAAAACGACTCTGAGTCCTTATATACCATGGCAGCACTATAGCAAACTTAAGACCAAACAAAAAATGCAAACTATAAAAGTCAAGAATTTTGAATGACCAGCTTCACAGCACATTTAAACCTCACAACATACGAGTTTGTCTGGAGAAGCAGAGGGTCACTAACTCAGCACACACACTGTGTCACAAGAAATAAAGGCAGTTTCATCTCTGAATTTCAAATTTGCTTGCTTATCTTGGTTGAATCACTATCTACCTTAATAGAGAACTGGTACCAGCCCTTCCTAATGCACCTTGATAAACAAGAGGGGAGGAAGAGGGAGAGATTTTATGTGCATGCTGCAGAACAAAAAATTGCATGTATGAACCACAATTTTATTTATAAAACTCATCCCTTACTGTAACATATGTAACAGCCTTGTTTGGAAAACATTATGAAATCTTAGAAAGAAGAATCCAGCATTTACACAAAAATCAGAACTCTGCTGCAGCGTAGGCATGTGTCTGCCTCTTCCCACAGCCTGCATTCCCTAAAACCATATTTAAGGACTTTTTCAAAGCACAGTCCAGGATATTATTGCTACTTTATGTTAAAACAGTAAGAGCTATTGGGTGTTACTTGATTTGAATACAAGTGGAAGGAGTTTTCAGACAGCAGAGTATTGATATCACCTCTCCCTGCAAACCCTGCCTGGAGCCAGCGGAGCATTCATGTAAATACTTGTTTACAGATTTTTAACACATATATGCACACATAAGAAAAGTTCTAAAGGCAAGCCATGCTTTTCATCTCCCTGCTCAAAGAGCCCAGGGGAGAGCCCAGGCCTGTGGATTGTCATGACTCCCCAGGGCTTGGGGTGCAGCAGGGGAGGCGAGACCAGTCCCTGCCATGTGGGTCCCTCCAACTGCTCCAGTGACCATGGAGCAGCTTGGTGGAGAACACACAGGAGTCTTCTCTCCCACAGGGACACTGATCCCCAAATCCACCCCACTGATCAGAAAAGGTGAATTCATAACTCAGGGACCTGTTATGAGAACACACGTTCAGGTAGTGTTTATGAGCCTCGTCGGGCAGGTGCTACACTTGTGCAACTTCCCATGAAGCTGGCACAAGTCTGGAGCACAGAAGGGCTCCAGGACAAGGCACAAACCCATATACTGTTCATCTGAGTAACTCCATGAGCCCTTCACAGCTTATTAAAGTCCATCACATACAACACTAACAAGAGCAAATAGCCAGGCAACCTACGTGACTGTATCTTGATACATCACACAATAGCTTCATTTAGCTTAATGCAATACATTACAACGGCAGCACAGAAGTTAACATTAGTCAACAACATAATGGACAGATAAGTGTCTCTCCATGGTTAAGGACATACACAGGTTCCATTATGAGCTCTATTTTTAGTCCCTCCTTTGCTCCCTCTTCTCAAATTGTATGAAAAGCAAAATTGGTCTGCTTGAAAATACTAAGCTTAAGTCAAAGGAAAAAAAAATATTCCTGAGAAGTCATGGGAAAAATGGACAACTTATTTTAAATTAGACATCACTCTGGATTCCGTAATAAAATTGTAAGGACACCAGGGGAATTCACAATTTTCCATTTGGTACCTGGCTATAATTCACCTTTAGGTTCATTCTGGGAGAAGCAATATTTCCTTATTTTATATTGAAAAAAATCTGCCTTTTGGATGCTGAAAGGTCCTTTTTTCTTGCCTCAGTTTTTAGAATTCCTTCCAAGAGTCCTGACCATCACTTGGAGCAACGGGCATGTTGCAAAATAGCAGACAAATGCTTTTTTTCCTGCTGCCAAATATTCAAGTTACTCTTAGGTTCATTGAAAACTAACTTATACATAGACCTATTTAGTAACAGTTTCTCAACTAAAGCCACCACTGTACATTACTTATTTGGTAAAGGTTTCTTGAAATTCTTACAACTAAATAATTTTCGATATATAGGTCTATTTTTAAGAAGCATAAACATAAAAATACATTGTTCCATTTTATTATCAAGAGAGGTTGAAAATTTGCAGAGAATTTTTTTTTATTCTCTGAAACTGACTGAAAGAAGCTTTAAATGCAGAAAGGAGATGGGAGTTCAGCTGCAACACTTGTTATGTGTCCTCCACAGAAAGCTTCAAGAGTTTGCTCCATGAATTGTGCAAAACTTGAATAAAAAATTAATAGTTTTTACATTACATCAGTATAGTCAGAAATCTAAGGAAACCCTACCAGAGATCTGAGCTTGTGAGACAGCAGTAAAAACTCTGTGATGAGAGCCAGGGTTCTCAAGTTTAGTCCAAGTTCTGATTTGCTGTATGACTTCAGCCAACCCATTTCATCTTTCACCTTCTCTTTCTCTGTAATTACTGAAATAACCAATAAACTCCACCATACACCTTTGGGTCAAGTTCCTTGTAGATTTAAAAGCAGCTCCACTGATTTTAATGGAATTGCATACTAATGCAGAATCTGGCTTTCATATTGGGATGTTATAATTAATTAATGCTTAAGAAATTCTTTGCAATCATCTGTAGTAATAAGATACACAAGTGCAGTTATTGTTGACGTACTGAAATACCCGGGGGGGGGAAAAAAAAATCCATATACAGTGTGCATAATCTGCAAGTGCTGCAGGTGGTCTCCTCATGCCAGAAAGAGCATGTGACAAAGGTGACAAAAAGTCTGTGTGTCCTCCCATGCTTATTGTCAGGGATGCTGGTCTTTACTAACTCAACACTGCGACTTTTTCAGGTTTTCTGCGATGCTAACACAACACCACTGATAAATCCATCATGAGATGGATTTCTCTTCTCAGCAGAAACAGTCTGATTTCAGCCTGTTTCACTCCATCTGCCCTCTAAGGAATGCAGGAGAAACAGCCTCCTGCACTGTGGATCAGGGTCAGCTTTGCCCACCACGAAGGAAAAGGTGTGGAGAGAGCAAGAACATCTGCATGGTTCCCATCCCTGCCCACCTGCACTGATTGTTCCCGAGCAAGCACCAAAACTACTCAAAACAGGCCTCAACAGTACTCGTGGTTTAACCCCAGCTGGCAACTAAGCACCACACAGCCACTTGCTCATCCCCTCGGTGGGATGGAAGGAGAACTGGAAAGAAGTTAAAACTCCTGATTTAAGTGCAGTTTAATTGCTTGAATATATAATAATAATAACAATAATATATTAAAAGGACGACAACAAAGAGAGAGAGAAAAATAAAACAAACTCCCCAAAAAAACCCAACCTCCCCCCAAGCAGTGATCAGTGGCTCCTGGCCAACTCCCCCGGTTTATACACTGAGCATGATGTTCTCTGGTCTGGAATATCCCTGTGGCCAGTTGGGGTCAGCTGTCCTGGCCATGCTCCCTCCCAGCTCCTTGTGCCCCTCCTCACTGGCAGAGCATGGGAGACCGAGAAGTCCTTGACTCAGGGTAAGCACTACTTAGCAACAAGTAAAACATCAGTGTGTTATCCACATTATTCTCATCCTAAAATCCAACACAGCACCGTACCAGCTACTAGCAAGAAAATTAACTCTACCCCAGCCAAAACCAGGAAAGCAGCAACGATTAGTGAATTGGTACTGCCATACTCACACAAGCCAAGCTTGTTAGAAATAAAATTACTTTTCATACTGTACTCAAACAACGTGCACAGCAAGAACTGAAACATGATGGTTTATAAAAATCAAGATCCTTTCTTATAAACTGCATGTACATAACCATTCATCTAAAACAGATAAACCTCACCTTTGTGTATGTTTAAAATTGCCTTTTCCCTTTGAAGCTGAGATTTTCAAAGGCTCATGGATGTTAAATGCCCAATTCTTAGTGAAATTAAAATGAGATTTGAGTAGGAAAATCCTTTGGAATTGGCTAAAAAATGACAGCAGTCAACAGAGGATTTTCAAACTGTCTTCTTCCAGAATTCAGCCCAGAGTTTTACAGCCAGGTAATGAACTGCTGAACACGGTACAAAAACCCTGCAGGAAGTTTTGCTGAGGCAATGGGCACTGTCAAAACATCCTACCTCACCTCACAACGTGATGTTATATAAACTTTTTATTTTTTTATTTTTGATAAGTAAGAAAAAAAGGCAATATTTAGAGAAAAATAATGTTGACTAAATTATCCTGCAAGCTCTTAAAGGCAAAGCCCATGTTGTTACATGCTTTGCAGCTGTACTTAGTACAAGGGGACCCTGGTTCTGAGCAGGGCCCCTGGTTACCACTGCAATAAACATGAAGAATAACAGTAGGTTCAGACATAAAGAGTTGTAATACCCCCACACTCTGTCAAGGTACTGGACATCAAAGGAAACATGAGAAATAATGCAAAAATGATAACTGCTGTTAGATCTATGAATATGGACTATGAATAGCCCATTCCTTTATCACACAGCATCACCAACATAGCACCAATTACTAATCTTCTAGACACTACAGGTTCAAAGAAAACTGGAGAGGTAGGAAAAGGGATGAAGTTTAATAAACAAGGGCCATATATGCTTTTGGTGAAAAGTACATCATACTGTTCATTTAGGAGATCATGAAGAAAGTAAACCTCTGGCGTATACAAAGAATGATCCCAGATAAATGAGCTGATTCTGACATTCTAGTATGAAAAAAAGCAAAGAAATCATCATTTTATGAGAATATTTTTCTCACAGTGACGGTTAAGACAAATGCTGATGAGATATCCCTAAACATTACACAGGCATCATCAATTGCCTGGTTTGTTGGGTTTTTTTTGTTTTGTTTTAGGGTTTTTTTAATAATAGTAATTAAATAAATCACAGTTCTTGAGCATTATTTGCCAAAAGCAAAAAAAAAAAAAAAATATTTCCAGTTACCTACTGCACTACTTGCTGTATAGAAACACCTTTTAAGTTATTTGCCTTGCAGTAGCTGCACGTGAGTGTTGCAGCAGTGACCTCTCATTTTCTGAGCATCCCTCTGTACCTGTAACAGCAGCAAGTTCAGGAAGAGCACTGCGGCACAAATTAAATACCCACATTTCAGCTATTGAGGCTGTGAGACATAATCACTGAATAAAGAAAGTAAAACCACTACTACATGGAAGAAAAGAATCCTAAATAGCTTTGTCTCTGTGAAACGTGTACCCTATAACGTAACAATTTTATAGGGATATTTTACACATTAAGATCCATTGTTGGAAACAGAATTAGAAAAAAACCTTCAAAGTAGAAGCAAATTTGAAACATAATTTTTTCTTACACTAGTATCCCTATTTTGAAAGTACTTCATAAAACACTTCATGGTACAAAGGAAGCCAAAATAGTGTTAGTGTATCCTTCTAGAAAGATTAACCTGCAACATATCCCAGCTTCTGAAATCAAACATCTGCATTATTTGATCCAATGCTATTAATAAACATGAAAGCTCTGGCACCTGTGAGAGAGTGAAAAATGGAACACAGAAGTATCTTTTAATTAAATATATTAATGGTAAATAGCACTTCAGCAAGGGAATTTTATTTTATTTTTTTAATTTGGCTGAAGACGAAATATACACTCAAGTAACTTTTAATTATTTCAATATATATTCAGGTAACTTTTCCGGTTTATTTGTTTACAAACTCACTTGCTCCCTGAGGTCTCAGCTATCACGTGCCACAGGAGCAGGTAGGCAGACATGCTACAGGAGAGGCAAGAGGAGCAACACGGCAGCACCTCCATGGCACGACTCAATGGAACCTGTGCAACGCCTGCTCTGGAAACACAGGGCAGGGCAGGAGATCCCTGGCTTGGGAAAGGTGTCAACTGCCACAAAGCTCTTTTCCAGGGGAGACCTGATGTGACACGTCACAGCCTGCCAGGTGTAAATCCATGGGACACAATGCTGGCAAAGCTGCCATGAGCTGTCCCCTCCTCCTGGATCCTTTCCATCCTTCACTTATGCCCAGGCAGGAGGGCAGAGGACTGGGAACTCAGCAGCAGCAGGGACACACAACCACAATGCTCTGGCAGCTGTGCCTTGCAGCTTCCCTTGGGTGCTGCTTTACCTCTCCCTGGACCCTCCACCTCCAGCCCCCGGCTCCTGTGCCAGGAAGTTGCAACAAGAAATTCTGCGCACAGGAATGGTTTCTCCCAGAGTTGTGTACTCTTCCCACAGCTTTCAGCAGGAGGGAGAAAAGAAATCCTTAATTCAAGATACAAAGAAAATATGTATTAAACAGCTATATTCTGTTAATGAAAACTGTATTTTAAAGAGATGGAGAACACGGACCATTATAACATTAGACTCTGCTTGACCGTTTAACTGATTTACAGATCCACCTGGTGAAAACGCATGAGTTCATTTAGTGAAACGTATGCATTAGATTAACAATCAAGAAAAGGCTAAAATTAAAATGGAAGAATGAGGAGAACATTAACAATAAGAATTTTCAAGAGCAGAAAATACTGGGTAAAGCAGTTACATAGTGGAAATGTAGGAAACCGGTGGTTTCATTTCTTGAACCGTGCATGTTCCGATCCCACACGGTCTGAGCCATATTTCTCAACAACAAGCTGATACATTTTCTGTCTGATCATTATGGATTTTGACAATGTCATTTTGGAACCTTGGTTACTAAGATATCAATAATTAAATGCTTTCACACTTCACTCTTGTGGATACTGGCAACTTATCTTTGTCCTCCGAAGAAGCTAATGGTGTAATGGGCAAAACATCAAGAATAATTAAGGAAAATGCTGGTATAAACTCCATCAGAAAAAAATACAACTTCGTGCATGGCTCCTGCTTGATACCTCACATCCTGCACTTAGTTTCAAAATTAGGGAAAGTTATTTCTTTCTGCTACGTCTTAACCGTGTTTTGTCTGTGTTTAGAGAAAGAAGTACATGCTGTAATTAATGATTTAATAGCCTCTATGTGTACTCTCATTTTCTAGTTAAAAGAATAACTGGCTGAAACAGCAGTAGCCCATTACAAGAAGCATCCTTCTCCTTTTGTCTTTCCCTGTAGAAATGTTCCCCATAACACAGTGCTGCTCAACGTCGCAAGCCTTGATTTGCAGAGAAGATACTGCAACCCAGTGACATCTCAGAGAGGAGGGCTGGGAGAGGAAGAATTAATTTTAAAGAGCACAAAGTCTATTTTATACCTGTAAGTATGTAATCGCCCTAACTGGGAAACTCATACAGGGAAATTCAAGGAGGTGCAAAGTCCCTACCCAGGGATACTCAATACATGAGGAGGTAGCAAGAATTTCAAGAGCACGTAAAAAGACAACTCTGTTACAATACTACTAATATCTTGATGCTGTCACTGTGAGAAACCAAGGCAGAACAGATTCATTTGGCTGAAGAGTGGATGCAGCTTTATACAAATGATTAATACTTGGCAAACCCCCTCCACTTGGCTTGTCACCAGCAAACTCACTATACTTCCTTCCCGGCCCTCCATTGTATTTTATATAATGACAGACTCAGCTCCAAGACAAGATGAAGCTCCCGTGTCTGGATCAAAAGCAAGGAAATCTCATGACAAGAGATTTGAACAGCCAGTTTAGCTGTGGTAGAGAAGGACAACTCCAATCTGCAGCAGATGCCTCACCCTGCACCTAAACTCATCCGGGATCTCCATCCCATTATCATTCCTGAGTTCTGAGGATTAAGACACAATGCAGGAATGGTCAAGAAGCACAGAATTATGTCGGGGTTTTTTGTTAAATCAAAAAGCCCCAGAGAACAGCTTAACAATACCATATAACACTGCTTTTACTTCATCCCAGAAAAATTCCCAAGCATAACTACATAATCAAGCGAGTGATAAAGCACAACTGTCCCAGAATATTCCTGGAGAGAGCAAGTCTGAAGGTACAGAATTACAGGACTCTGAAATAGCATTACACATCCCAGAAATGAGGAACAGACAGGGAAACAAGTTGTACCAAGGACCAGATGGGTGGTAGGGCTGCACTGCATCTGACCTGCTCTTGCTGAATACTTGGAGCTGGACTGAGGGACCCCCTGGCTCTGAGAGACACTGACTGCTGCTCACTACCAAGTGCCCCCAAGAACTGGAAAAACATCAATTACTCCCATTCTGTACAAGCAGAATACAGCAAACTGCTATCTGACCTATGGAGAGTGGTTCCTGTCCAGACCAGCAGTTGCATATTGCTGCATATTCTTCTTTTTAAAATGCATAATCTTGTAATTATTTACACACTTTGCCATTCCTTTACATAACAATTCAGTGTTCAAGTTGGTGACAAAATTCTTACAAAAACCATATTAGCTCCACAAATGTTTATCTTTAATCTACAAATAACTACATTTGGAGAAAATGAAATGCTGCCTTTTCATCATTAAATTATGCAAGACTTGCAATCTTCATGAGTAAATTTGTTGCAATGAAAATGGACATCTTGGTATGAATTACAAAGGACTGGAAAATCTGAAGTAGAAATAAGCCACCAAAAAACTACAGCAAGAAATATTACAGGAACCAGTATGTCAACCCTAATTGTGTAATTACTTTTTGGCTTGGTCATATAAGCTAGAAGCAAGAAACAAGAGACAATGGTAATTTCTTACTGCTGAAATGAAGGTGTCAAACTGTCTTGTATGCTCTGTGTGCTCTAAGCTAAAGTTTACATTTATATCATGTTACTTCAATTACAATCTTAAAAGAGACTTGAATGCTTCAGCTGCATTAGGCCAGTATTTGTAAATGTTGAACACATGCACACACACACACTACCAGTTGTCTGTGTAAATACATTATGAAAATTCTACTGCATGGATCATTTGTTTAAAAAAAGACTCTTTTAAAAAAAAAATTACATTTGAAATATTCTGCAGTTGTATTTTTTTTTTCCTGAGGAATTTAAAAAGCTTCATGAGCATCACTCAGTGAATGTCTGCAGTGACATGGAACACAGTGAAACCCGGTAATGCTCCTGGGCCTGATTTTAGCACCCAGGCTCACAGTGCTCTGATCCCCGCGATAACCTTATTTACAAGGAGCTACCCACTCCAAACACACAGAATTCTGCCTGTTCTGTGACCTCCCCAGCATCAGAGTAGCAGGGAAAAGGTGCAAGGAAGAGGCAACTCCATGTTCCCCCATGGCTGTCCCCAGCTCGTCCTGCCTGTCCCCTCCTCCTGCACAGAGATGGGACCCACACCCTTCCCGTACCATCCAACGGGGCAAGTCATTAGCTGTCTTTCTCAAAAGCAGCCCAAAGCAATCTTTATGCTACTGCACATTATTGTCACTTTATTTTATAACTTATTTGTTTTCATTTCTTCAATTTGCCCCTCATGGGACTGACCCTTGGTGCGGCACTGACAGACGTGGGTGTGCGAGACGAGCAAACTTCATTCTTTGGTAGACAGACAGAAATCAATGGCACAAAGACTGCTCTCCAGCACATAATCAGAGCAGAGGGCTGAGGGAAAAAGAACGTGAAAACCAGAAACTGAGTATGTACAGAGCGGGCACTCGTGTGCCTAATCAAAAACCACACATGGGTGTTGGGATCAGCTCAAACAAATATGACAAAACTTCTGTTCTAAACCACATTGCCACAGATTTTACAGATACCACACAGTTTTATGTAACTCATTTTAAGAATGTTTTTAGCTGTTTTAATGGGATTATTGTCAAACGCCTGTGCATAGAACTGTGTCAAGATTTAAGAGTAAAAAATGCTATAAATAATATATGCTATAAAATCCCTTAATATCTCTTTTTACACACAAATGCTATGGCTAATTAATATCAGAGCTATTTAGGAGTCTAAAAAAGTTTGGCAGATTTTTTTGGACTGTTTCTCAACTGACTTGGGCCTCAAGTAACATAATTGAGAGGTATTTATGGGAAGAAATAAGAAAACTTGCCCATGATACAGCAGTTACTGAAATACCAAGTATCCAAAGCACTTTACAAACTGGAATATTAAGTCTACTCCCAGAACAATGGCAAATTAGGGGTTTCACTTCTTAGTAAGTTACACAGGTACCTAATAAAGATTCTGTTACAAAACATTGCACGTGTGCATACATATAATCTCTCTCTGTACAAGTAAATAGTGTTTTATCACTACATATAAATATACTTTGTTATATGCATACATAAAGTATACAAGAATATTTTTGTATGTTGCCCATGAATTATAATTTTCAGAGGAGTAGACCCTGTTCAGTAATCATGTAAGTAGTCTTCATGCAGAGTCAGTGAGATAACTAAGAAATAAGGGTCACACTATTTGTCTGCAAAATATAGATTTAATTGAATATACCAAGAATTATAATTTGAAACAACTTCAGGAAAAGTATTTTTGTGAAATGGTCTAAAAATTGAGCACAACAACATGACATAATTTAAGAATATCTACAGTTAATAAAAATATTCCTCGTAATTTTCTTCATATATCTGAAAAAAAAATATTTCCCTTTCTCTATTTATATAGCATGCAGAACTCCTTCCTCTTTTATTTTAGAACTACATGGTTAAATATAGCTTTTTGTGAATAGTAAAGCCAGATTTGAAACTGAGACTCAGATGCAAACACTGACATGAGCAGAAGCCATATCCACGAGATCCAAGGCCAGTTTTGGCTCATTTTTACCTTGCTTCCTCAAGCTCTAGCATAGGATATGAGTAATTGTGACAACTGTAACATTAGCTGTTTTGGCTTTCCTTAGACTTTTTCCTCCTTTTCTGTTTCCCAAAGAACTTGATAAGGATTTTTGATTGTTTGTTTTCTTTCCTTTTTAATTTAGAATCATTTGACTATTAAGAGGATTCTTTTTTTCTTTGCAGCTGTTTAACGTCCACTTCAGTTTTTGAATCCTAAAACTTAAAAAAGAATAGACCCATCCCTTCAACAACTTAAAATACAAGCTCCTTTTTTTCTTTAACTGTCTTACAACGAATGACTAATGATAAAGAATATACTGCCAAACCACAGCAAAGGCTAAACATACACAGCAAAACAAAGACTGGATTAGAAATTCCACCTCAAAAGTATCACCTACACATCACAATCTAATTACTAAACTGTACGAGTAAGCATCAATTTTCAGAATTCTCTTGTGAAGAAAGGTATGTCCACCCTCTCCACTTTATGCGTTGAAAACTAAGGTATAAAAACCCTCTGATTTTCCTTCCAAGAAAATTCAGGAATTCCTAATTTACAGCATTATGTTTCTATACCTCATTTTCTTAAACCCAGAACTGCCCACAGTACCAAAACGATGTCAAAATAGGAAAGTTCAAAATCATAGCACTCACTATTTAAAAAAAAAAAAAAAAAGGAAACAAAAACCAAAAACAACAAACTAAAAACAGCACAGATATTCTAAATGTTGTTTCTGCTGGCAAGCTCGGTAGTTGCCAGTTCCACACACACACACACACACACCAGCCTGACTGGGATTCAGGCTCCTTTGGCAACATAACAATCAAATGGCAGCAACGTTCTGGTACAGCCACATGGACACGGACGGGGATTCCCACTTCCTGATTCCTTCAATACTGTGGGATAAATAAAAACCTGTTTGATAGACTATAATTTTACTTCTCCGAGTAGTTTTATTCTATGTCAGGAAAAAAAGAAAGCAAAACATTATACTGTTGTTCCCTATGATCCCAGCCTCCTTTGGCTGGCAATGAACAGACCCAAAAATATCCAGCTACACTGTGCTAAAAACTGTATATTCTGGATACGCAATGTTTGTAAGAAAGCCCTGAAGTACGTTTTTTTAAGGAATTAATGTGAATGTGAGTGAAAAATTTAAAAGACTACTGTAAGGGAACTACGTATTTCACTGAGTACCAATACTCTCTTACACTGCATAAAATATATGTTGGAGTATCGTTAGTTCTGTACATAGACCGACAGATTATGAACACACCTAATTTCAAAACTTCATCTCTCACTGCAGTATTTTTTTCCAAGAAAAAAATGCATGTATATGTATCAAAAGTTAGGCCTCCTTGAACCATATATTCCTAGTTTTGATGCCTGAATTCAGTTCTGTGGTTTCAAGTTTCAGATCCATTAAAGACACATATAATAAATAAATATATTGCTATCTAGGGTACAGAGATCTATTTAAACTTCAAAATACCAGCATTTACCAGACACTTTTGACTGAAGGGAGGTTTTGTGAAATTATTTTTAATAAGCAGGCCGCAGAAAATAGGAGAACCTGAATATCAAAGAATGTATTTATGACAATTTGTTAACATAAATACTTTGAACACGTAGATCTTTTTAAAAAGCGTGCCCTGCTTTCAGGCAAAGCAAGATAATACAACACTCCAAATAGCAGAGATTTAGGTAACAATCTAAAGCTGCATCCTTGTAAGAGGATTTTATAATGGAGTTGCTGACAGACTGGAGATGCCATCGAGGGCATGGCCACAGCAAAGCTTTAAGGGAATATTTGTTAAAAACATTCTCATGTTATACAATTGGTGGGTTTTGGTTCACTGTCAAATTAAAGACAATATCTTTTTTATTTTTCACATCTTATAATAGCTTGTTCATCTTTTTTCCACTTATGTCACCAATATTTTATTAATGCCTTGATCTCACTTTTAATGTAATTTACATACATACTAGCACCAAAAGATAATAATGATAATAGTAATACCCAGCGTAGTGTGGCTAAAATGCAACTTCAAACTTCAGGACTGCAGCTGTAATTTATGTTCTGTCTTTGTTTGCCATGTTTTGTCATAAGGAACAGAAGTAAAAAACTCTGTTGAAGACGTGTTTTGAGAAAATGTCATCTATTTGCACAGAGACAAAAAAATAGTAGTAGTTTTAAGGAGTCCTGGCTTGCTTTGGGGTTACCCACCCCACAGCTGCTAAATACATCAGGTACAATGCAGCCAGCAAATTACTGTCTATGAGCATGCAGACTGCAGCTAGTAAATGGCATTTTTTACTGATTTTAGCAGAATGTCCATTTTAGACAGCAATAACGGAAAACCAGCAGCCAAAGGGAAAAAGCTACTGGGAAAATTACAGATTTACTAAGGATATTTTGCTGAACTTCGATTGTAGAAATGGGAAACAACCTCGACATGTACAAAAACTATCTTCCTTTTATTTTCTTCAGAAATAATCAGAAGGTGAAGAGGATTTTTTTGTACACAAGAATGTGTAAAACCCACTGATTCAGTACAAAACTATCTCCAGGAGATAAGGACATCTGTGGTGTTCTACTGCCACAGTCTAAACATCAGGCCTTGCTCCCCGTTTTCAGTGATAATGGACAATGTGTGCCTCCTGACAATATCATCACTATAAACTTTATTATTACATTTGGTATTTCACAAGATGTCTGGCGGCCGAGTGCTGAGACACCGCATAGTGTAGAGCTCTCCCACACGTTTCAGGGATATTTACTGAATTCCAGTATAACCTAACCTGTTAATGCTTCTGGAATGTATAAACACTGTTAACTGCTAAATTCCCTGTATCAACATTTCAGACATAACCATTAAATAAGTTGGTTGCTAACTGTTGAGGAAGATTTTGATTTATTGAATAAAGTATCATCATGGGATGAAAATCAAGATCACATTTTTAGGGAGACATGACATATTACCCATAACGAGATGTAATTTTGTACTAAAAGAGTAAGGATAAAGAGTGTGCTTTTAGAATAGAATCAACAGCCAAATTCACACAATTTGGTTACCTATCAATACAGACACTTGACTGATAATATCATCTATTTATAACTTAATACTATTCTGAATATTAACAAATGTTTCTTGGCATCATGTTAATAATTGTATAATTATTTCAAACACTTTAAAATATTCCACCTGATTAAATCAAACAAAATGTCCATTCCTGGTTGACTCATTAGTATTACATTACACTCCTCTTAGGAAAAACAACTGCTTAGCACCTACTCCCAAATCCTTACAGGTTCTTAAGCACAAAAGCGTATTACCTGGCAAGATGAGAATCCAGTCAAGAACCGTCTACCAGAATCTGTCTGTGTCTACACTGCATCAACAGGAGGGAGCAGAAGCACATGAGTTATCAGGTAACACAGGTGAAATTCTGTTCCTTAAACTGGCACTACAGATCTCGGTGTAAAGCCCAGTGAAGTCAACAGAACTGAACCACATTTGAGCTCAGTGGCTTCAGACTGGGTCTGAACAGGAACAAACATTGGGAGCATCACTTCCCATGGCTTATTCCAAAGGACAGTCCACAGCACTATAGACTGCTCCAAACCTTTGCTTCAAGCTAAGTCAGTCTGTAGGATACCAGAAAGTGCAAGAGGAAGCTCTGCAGGTCAGGCTAACATCCCTCTGCAGCAAGGACAGTGGGAGATACTGCCTGGCAAGTGCTGGCATGTCCATGCATGGCTGCCAGGAAGGGCATGGCTCCATAAGCTGACGTGGAGAAGGACTGGACAGCATTTTGGAGCTTCCCTCCACATTTATGTCCTACCTGCAATGTGGAAGCAGGCTCAGGAGAGGAACTGAAGCTCCCCAGGCTGTACCATTTGAGTTCATTTTCATCCCACGGCTCTAGAATGCTTGACCACTTCACCAGTCAATGTAAAGTTGCTGTTATATGTAAGGGGACGGGCATTTGGTTCAGCTAAACCATTCTCAGATATGATCCATCACATACAGGCCTGTGAGATCCAGCTGAAAGTTCTTCCCACATGGAGCCATGTGGGGGCAAGAGGCTTGTGCAGGACCAGAGCAGTGCCACCTGCCAGGCTCCACACCAGCCCCAGGAGCTGAGGGGGAGCTCACAGCCCCTTTCATGCTCTGATAAATACATCCCTGGGAAGACTGACTTCCTGTCTAATCCTCAGCTCCTTAATCACACTGGAAACTGGCAGTGGTAGTATCCACATAAGCAATTACTGTAGACACAAGGAAGACTCAAATATCTCCTTTCTCCATCCAGGTACATCCCATTGAATACATTGAATACATTGAATACAACCACAATCCCAGTTATAACAGTGCAAATTCCTTAGGTTAAGAAATTGCCATTTTAAAGGGGTTTTTTT
>NW_020897783.1:1441464-1459220 GCF_003984885.1 Neopelma chrysocephalum
CCCCACTCAGGGACATCTCTGCTGGATGTAACAGCAAAATCTGGGGGGCTCCACAGTGTTAGCATTATTATATGTTTGCACTACTGCTGCCAAGGAGACCCACTCCTGGATTAACATCCCATTACATCAAGCATGACACAAACACGCAACACACAAAAACGTTTCTACTTAAGCAAAGTAAGCAAACTACTTCACATAAAGTGTAACCTAAGTGTATCTCCCAGTCCTTACAACAAAGCACAACAGTCCTTTCATCACAAACCTTAACTGTTTCACTTCCTTTATCAACATTCAGTAAATTGGCTTTACAAAATGTCTGCTGTCTATAAAGTTTTTAATTCTATGTTTTGTTAACTAAAAAACACAACCAGTGAACATCAAGTAACAAAAGATGTTTTCCTTCGAGAAATGTTAAATATTTCACTTTTTCACGACGAGCACAAGTTTCTAAATGACGATAACTTTGTTTTGTAATTTGTTTATTGCTTAATCATGAAGACCAGATTGAGCATTTGAGTCACACAGTTTTGTGTTGCACACTCCTACTACAAGAATGTGCTGTAAAATTTTATTTCTTTTCCCTTCATTCAGCTTACTGCTTGCTTGTCCTCCTGCTTATTCAGCTAACCATTTCGAAATGAAATGCAATCACATAGCAAGATTTCACTGCTGCTAGAATATTTTATACAGAAAACATATAAGCATGAGGAAATAATGCACCACTATTCTCATATATTACATTGGACTATTTGCTAACTAATATAGATAGGAAGCATTTTATTGCAGGCCCAGAGCAAAAACAAAGGAAGACAAGGTATCCTGGGTAAATGATACATTTCAACATATAAAAAACCCACTCACATGGTATCTTTGCTGCCTCAAGTTCTACCTTCTACTTTTCAAATATTCTTTCAATAAAATTTGCAACAAGTCCAACCCAGCCAGTCCACCAAGTTCATGTCTCTCCTCTTTACTCATCAGGTTAAGGTGGTTACCAGAATTGCACTCTTATGCCCAAACTAACTAAATTAATACGGTAATTGCAAGGGGATTTGGGGGTATCAGAAAGGAAAGCACACATTTAACTCTAAAACAACAGCACAGTGTATACAGGATTTTGAAGGTAAGCAAATGAGAGCAACACATGAGTTCAGCTATTTCTATTTTGGGAACCATACAGCAGTTCAGATCTCTACCTACCAGTCTTTTCTTCTGCATGGCACTAGTCCTTCCTCTCCCTTCTCCTGAAGGCATTTCCACCCCTGCTCCTTCCTACACAATTACCCCAGGCATTAGAGTAAAAGTAGTACCCCGCCTGATGGCTTTTATCTGATGATTCCCTATCTCCAAGGCCATCTGGCTCTACCCTTGGATTATCAGGTGACACGAGTTAGTCATCTTGCACCTATGACAGTAAAACCATTATCTTTTACCCCAGTCATTTCTGAAGAGGTATCCTAGAAAATATGCTGAATAAAACAAGGTGTTTTCATACTTTACAACATATAAGTACATACAAATGTATTTTATGCATTTCACTGCAGTGTGGCTTGGATACCGAAGGATGGTCACTTAGAGAACACCAGGACAACTTCCAAGCTTCAGGTTTAGCTTGCAGAAGACTTTTCTTAAGAACACTGCTGACAAGCTGAAAACTGAAGATAAGAAATATTTCTGTTTCACTGCACAGGCTTGTGGGACTGAAACCCTAAAATCACCGTGCATATAAAAGATGCAACAGCAGGCGACACTGAAAGGAATAAAAAGGACAACTAACCTTAAAAATGTGGAATAAAAAGTCTCTCTCATCTCTGAAATCTTCAGCAGGAAACACATATTCTCCATCCTTTAAGAACATAGCTCACTCTAAAGCCAGTGAGAAACACCCTGGATCTCGCAGAGCGAGGACAGAGCTGAGCACTGTCCGTCAAAGAGCTAAGTGTAAGAGCCTGGACTAGGCAGGGTATGCGCCAGGGTGGGGGGATGCATTGCACACTTAGTTCAGCCAAGCACAGGACATAGTTCAGCCCACACATTACATATATTTCCTCAAGATATTTTTTTCAGTATACACGTACCATGTAACTCAGTGGTTCCTACTGAGGTACTACATCTACTTAACACAGCGAGTTAAACACTGGCAAATGCCTGATTATTATTTGACTGTTTATTTTAAGCTCCCTTTGCACATTCTTCCACCAGTTAAAGCAAAACAGTTTACTATCTGTGCCGGTGCTAATGTTTGACATATTCTGTCCATTTTTCACTTCATATGAACAAAAAGGCAATCCAGCTTTAGCACGTTCAGTACCAAGGTATTTCAACTTCCTAAACAGTTTTCTTTATACAAGTGCAAAAGCAACCTGTACTTGGGGAAGGATGAAGAAGGGCCTAGGACAAAAAAATCCTTCTGTAGAGTCCAACTTCTTCCACCTGTGAATCAATAAATATTATAAATGGGGAATAGCTATTCTGTCTTCCCTCAATACCATGCATGGAACAGAGACTGGGAAAAATCAGAGGCAAAAGATGCACTCCAATTTGACTAGCAGAAGGAAACATTATCACAGGGAACTTCATCCATAATCTGCTAAAAAATCACTATGAGACTAACAATAGCTGCCTATATTCCAACATACAACCATCTATCCATATGTCTCTTAGCCAACATTTGCTTGATGTCAGCACTATATATTCCTCCATTAGGGAACTACTGACACAGTTCCCCTACCAGTAAATAAAACGGTGATCAGCAGGTCTGAAATACAGCAAATACTTGAAAAGGTATCAGAGGTGTTGATATGTGAAAAGGAGACAAATCCACTTCCCAGCAAAGGAGGAAAGAGCTCTATAGCCATAAACATGTCACTTCCCATGTGGGCATGGCTATCCCACAGTTATTCAGCACACAGAAACGTGCTAGAGAAAGCACAGCATTCCTTTACACACATCCCCTCATTTGCCCTGCACTGTCACAGGGCCCACACACCTATGACAAAAGATGTCAGTAACATGTCAGACTGAATTATCATTACATACAGAAGTAAAAGGAAGCTCGTCCAACTAAAAAAATACACACCAGCAACTCTAGACAACATCCTAACTTTACATAAAAGTGCTGGGCTATTAGCCAAGGGGGATGCTGACTTTGGTCACACAGTGTGCAGAGGATATTTCTAAAGCTAATGCTAATATGCAGAACTATGCTTTTAGAGAGGTTTTTTTTTATTTCTCACACAAACTTTGATGAACATGACGTTCTGAGGAATCACTAATATGAAATGTTACTTGAGGATACAGATTTCTCCAAGTCATCCAAGTTAGCTGCTTCCTCCTCCCAGTGTTGGAAGAATAGCTCTATGCAGCAGATGTGTCATACCCAGCACTCAGATGGTACCCCGTTTCCTTCTTAGCTGTGTTCTCTCCTCCTCTAAGTAAATACTGGAATGATTACAAGTGAAACAGTGTGAGAGCAGAAAATGTGATACAGGCTACACACAATTAGCAGAGGAGCTGCTTGTGTAACACTGCTGCAAAGAATTGTGCAAAGAGCACTCCAAGGTATCAGCCAGTGTGAAAGGGGTGGCGTGTGCAGTAATGATGTGTATGATTTTCATTCTGCAATTTAAATTCCCAGTATTTCACAGCATGTATCCTTGCAAATCTTGCTGATAATCAACACTAATATCTAGTTTTGATATTAAAAGTAGTGGGTTTGTTCTTCTGACAGCACAAAAATAGGGTAAAGGAAGTATGAAATCAAAAATGAAAAAATACAAAGGGTGAGTGTGGCAGGCACCTCTGCATCACTACTTACAAAATATTTTTTTTTTTAAAAAGAGATTCTACTAATGCAATCATCACACTTGTGTTTCCTATGATCGGTGTATCCACAGACATATCTTCTAAGCATGAACAAACATCGAAGTTGGGGTTTTTTGGACTATATGAGTACTTTGCCCAACAATCAATGACAAGTCATCCCATTATCACAAATTATGGGCTCAGACACCCAGCTCCTGAGTGGCTGTTGCCCTCCCACCAGTCTTGGCTGGCAGGCTGGTGCTGTACGAGCTCTGCCCAGCTATTTTGCAAACACTGGTCAACGCTGCACTGCCCAGAAGCGCATTCCTGCACTCCTTGTGCTGGGCATCCTCTGCTGCACCTACTACCAGGGTACCCAAACTCAGAGGAGTTGGAAACTGGGCTTTGTAGTGGCCTTTTTATCACTCCAGCACACAATTCCAAAAACTCCAGTTCATGAATCAGCTCAGAAGAGCCTGTTATTCCACAGGCTGATTGGAAACGAGATAGGTACTGCCTCCACACCTTTCCTGTACCAACACAGAGCAACACTGCGACTCGTGGAGCTTTGCCTGCCCTGCTGATGGCAGAGCTCATGCAGCTCCAATAGCTCTGTACAGGATGGCAAATGAGACAATACACTGAAAAGGTGGCCCAGGATGAAAAGGCTGGATGAAAGCCGCAGGACCCTGCCTTGGACAGACTAACCGCACACTCTAGTAACTGCCAGGGAAGATAGTGAAGCTGAAAGAGGCTTAGTGCAAGCATGCAGGAGATTTGTGACAGAAAGTTAGAACTCCATGTCAAGCCTTTCATGCAAACAATAAATATTACTTATGCTCGTAATCAGACTTTTCTCCAGCATCGTCTTTGAATGTTGAACCTTTTTCAATTAATTAAAAACTATGCACTGCAGAGTGCATATTTTATCAGCCCTCAGCTGCTTAAGTGTCTAGAAAAGACCAGGCAGTTTTTCTTTTTTCCAGGCAACCCAGAGCAAGTACTTGCAAGGGTCATATCTTTTTAATTATCTTTTCTCTCTTTGATTAATTATTCCGTCTGACAATAGCGTGTTTCTAATGCTATTCACCTGCCTTTGATGATTGACAACTTTTCTGTCTGATTCAAAGCAAACAGCTGCTGCCATGATTGCCTAGCAACCAGGATGTGATGGATGAGCCCCAAAGATGGATGGCTGCAATAAATCATGTCTCCAGCTATAAAACTGAAAAAAGGGATAAGAATAAAAGCGAACAAAAAACAAAACAAGGTTTCTTCCCATGAGTGCACTCAGCTCCTTACCAATTACACCTGAAATGGACTTTGTGTCTATTAATAGCAAAGTTTTCTAATCAGTAAGAATGCAATGATGCCATTTGTATCAAGGTGTGTTTACAATTGTTCCAGCAAATTGGCACTTGTACTTCAATTACCTACTGTGTTACACAAGTGCAGGGGTAGGAGAGCAAAGTTTTACCTTCTACTGTTGAAGGCTTCACAGAAAATATTATGTGTTTTCAGAGTTTTTCATGGTGTTGGACTTGAATGAAGTGTATAAACTTGAATTCTCATTACTTTTGACCACTGAGTTTACCAAAAGTAAACGGAAGTGAATTTGTAGAAAGAATAACAAACTAGATTTCTGAAAAACTAATTTCTAAAAAACTCATATAAAGTCATTGCTGGCTTTGAGAAACATGTTTTAACTCAAATGCTGCACATTGTTTATTAAAGCTTGCTGTAATTCCTACTTGCTAGGAGGGCATCTCACAATCAAAGAAAAAGTTGTTGTGACAAGCAGTGTTTAGGAAATACCATCTACCTGTGCAAATTCAAAACTGATCCAGCAAAGTCATTCTTGTCTAATTTTACCTACCCTTCCTGTCAATCACTTGACTTTTGTACAATGTGCCAGGCAAGGAACAGTCAATAGTTTGTCAACTCAGAACAAGTTTAACCGGGCTGGGTATCGCACTTGCCTGGAGATGCTTGTGCACGAACACCCCAGCACCTGAAGTTTTGGCACTGCCTCTTGCTGAAGCTGCTCCATTGTTGGAGTGTCTGTCTCCTGAAAATCCCTGCCTGCGCTTCCAAGGAAAGAGCTAATTGCCTATAAAAAGCTGTTTCCTTAATTCTTCCAGCAGGTGGGGGTGTCCTGGTTCCAGCAAAAGTGCTTCGAAGAGGGAAGGGATTGCCCTCAGTACTTACACAACCAGGCTATCCACCCTCCAGGAGCATCCTGGACACTTGGGAGCAAACACCAAGACTCAAAGATTCACAACCCTGGGTGAAGAGGATGGGAGGAAAAGAAATATGTAAACGCTGAAATAATTATGTCCTAGAACTTTGTTTTCTTTGCCATTATGAAACCCCCAAAAAAGGGGATCTTGTTAGCAAAAGGAAGCTGGACTGTGTTAATCTGTTCACAAGCACAATTTTGTACTGTAACTGGCAATGCCTGACAATGTTACACTGTATCAGCTACAGTCCTGCTTATATTTTAGTGTTACACACAGCAAGTCTCTGTATTCATGCAAAAGACTGCCTGTACCCTTGCATGGGCCATGGCTTTGTCTACATTCTTTACAATTACTGAAATGTTCTCACTAAAAACTTAACTCTGCCTCTGCCCGTCCCTCTCCCTGTTGTACAAAAACACACACATCCACACACGGAAATCCAGCCCCTAAAACAATTGTAAGGCACTCCTGTAATGACCGGCGAGTATCTGGTAACAAACAATGAGAAAGCAAAGCCATCAATCACAACGTGCACGCCGAGGCCTCCATTCTGTCCCAGCTCATCCAACTCTCAAGTTACAGCTTTACACGGCAAGTCTAAATAATATTCAAAATGATAAATGGCACTATAAGCCTGATATCCATCATCAATCTTTTTTTAAGGAACATCCATCTTCAATAATGCACGTTTGAATCATGTGAAACCAAGAGCTCCCAGATTCATTTACACAACCCCCAGCAAGCTGGTGCTGCTTGAATGATACGTGTCAGCCAGTTTGTCCCAACTGCCAAACTTAAAAAAAAAGGGGGGGCGGGAAAAGAAGGAAATAAAAAGAGAGTGAGAGAGAAAGAAAACAGGAGGGGAAAATCTTCAGGGGGCTGAACAAGGCGACTTAGCAGATAATATGAAAGCACATAACCTCCTCAGTCACTCTGGCAGTGCCCCCAGCACACCCCGGCACTCCCGTCCCTCTCCCCGGCCGGCCGGCGGAACACATCCAGCAGTGCTGGAGCGGGAGCTGCCCCCGCACACCCCCCGCGCTCTGGCAGGGCCCGGTGATAAATGACACATGTCATTCTGTCGGGAGGGAAGGGTGGGTCAGTGATGTATGGCTCTGCTGAAAAGGAAATCGACTGTTTGGCATGGTGCGGCTATTCTCCACCAGGATTTAGTTTCAGAACTCTAAAATGAAATCTCCGATGTTTCAAGTGCACGGTTAGGGCAGGCCGATGTGCGGCCGAGGAAGCTTGCTGCCTTTCCCCCCCCCCCTCTTTTTTTTTTATCCTCCCTCTGCCCTTCGGATTTCAAAAAACTGCTCCACTGACTGGAAACTGCAAAAGAACACACATATATCAAAGTCTTCAATAGTTATGATCCATGATAAAATTTAAATAGGTTGAGGTTTCTATTTTTATTTATTATTGGGGGGAAAAAATGGCATGCAGGCTTGACACAAAAGCAAGATAAAAATTAGCATGTTTGAAGTAATCGTCCCACAGCTTGACATCTGCATAGTAAATTTTAAAGGAAAAAAATGTGTCAGGCAGGCATGAGCTGTTCCCTCCCTCCCCCCCTCTTTCATTAGCTCACTGGCAGGGTGGCACTTCTGAACCTCATTACTGCAGGAGGATTTATGAAGCTGAACCCAATGGCAAAGAAAAGGCATCTGTCAATAATTGTAGGGAGCTGCACTCACAGCTTTGAAATCTCATTAAGTATGCAGTTATCAGGCATAAAGATCAAAAACATTACTCAACTCCGACAGAATCTTATGGAGGAACATTAATTAGCAACAGGCCTACAGTACAAAAAAAAAAAAAAAAAAAAAAAAAAAGACTTCCTCTCACACCTGCCCAACCCACAAACTAAAAGAAACACTCCCCCTCCCTCCAGAAAAAAATAATTCCCAGCATCTGAGACTGATCAAGTACATGAAACAAGAGAGAGGAAAAAAAATCCAGTTGAGACAGTCTTGGCGGTGAAGAGAGAAAAGGAAGAAGCTGTCAAAGTTGAGAAGGATGTCAGCACTGGCCCTGATTACAAGGGCCTATACAGTTCCCAGGCCTTTTATCATCCCTGCCATCAAAAACAGACTCTGTGTCACAGATGGATGACTGATGGCTGCCAGTCTGGAGCAGCCTCGCCAAGCCTCCTGGAGGCCCCTGCTGAGATCTGGCCCTCCAGCAACAGGCTTGACCTAGCAGGGAAAGGGCTGCCGGCAGCAAGCCCAGTCCCAGAGACACTCAGAAACAGCACCCTGTTCTGTTCTTCCCCAGAACAATCCAGCGAGAGGTTGGTCGGGGTTTGTTTGTTCAGCTTACAGAAGTTAAATGTAATACTGCTGCTCGCCACGCAAAGGCTGTGCATTATTTGAAAATAACGTTAACAAAACAAAACAAAAAAAATACAACCCTCTTCTTTGTCCACACTGACTGTATTTGTCTAATCTTGTTTCTAGTTTGCATTTTAACCACGATTTGCACACTCAATTGCTTAGAAAATACATGAAAGAGAAATACAAATTTGGGGGGAAACATACAAATTCATGCGCGAAGCTGGACCATAAAACCAAGTGACCTTTGCAGCATTAAGTATGGTGTGCAACTAATTAAGAGCTATGGCCATATTAACATTTTTTTTGTACAGAACCAAGGATATCAGCTACACAGCTTAACCCATTGCACATATTTTTTTCATTTCCTCTCTATCAAAAACTGTGTTTGCAAACAATAACTCAAAGCTACTTGTTAAAAAAAAAAAAAAAGGCAGGGGGAGGGACATCACCTTCCATAGTCTTTTTCTCACTTGGGACCATGCCTGAAAAACTCCCTCTCTAGTTACATGCTACCCTTCATACATTTTATATTTCCCATAATTTTGCTACAAAGCTACAAAGAAGCTTTCCACTCCACAATACCATTCCTGTGTTATTTCCTATGTCCTGGACTTTGATATAATGTATATATTTGTCTCTTATTTCATGGGATACATAGTGATATTTATGTCTCACTTGTAGCCACGCTGAAGATTGGCTTCTTAATGAACTACATCCTTAATAGTGCAAAGAGCCAGGGATATACATGTGCACATACAAGACAACCTGCCAGTCAAAATCTTTTCAATATCTAAAATTAATTCATTTACTAAGTAATGTACTTAAAAAAAAAAAAAATCTTAGCTTTGACAAAATACAGAAGCGGAGGTTCCGCTCCAAACAAGATTTTTAAAAGAATTTTACAGAAACTGTTACAATAAGGTGTTTATATTTTTTCATATGCTTACCATATTACTTTTATTATGTGTAGCATCAAAGTGATTATAGCAATTACATCTAACAGAATTAATTACAGAACATCCCATCATTCCTAAATACATAATGCATTAGAGGTAAGCCAAAGAAAGAAAACATCTTGACTGTGGTGACTATTGTTGGAATAATTTTTTCTTTAAGCATAAAGGCGAAACCAAAGTAAAAAGAAATGTAGAGAAACGGTGGCGTAACACAGTAAAATGTTAACTACAAAAATCTGAATATCAAGGCAGATACATTTTTAATAGCGATACTAACCTGCGTAAAGCTGCACTAGCACAAATATCCATGTAAAATCCATTAAAGTTTTTTAATCACGAAATATGGAAACTAGCCAACTCACCTAACCAATGTGTTAGTACATAAAGACAAGAGTGTATGGGTGAAAGAGTTACAAGCCTTTACGTATGCAAAATAAATTCAGTCAAAGCTTCATTAATATTAATTTAAATTCAGAACCCATTTACATTAAATTGTTCATTAAAAATTGCCTATTTTATGCAACATGCATTCCGCAAAGAACACATGAGAAACTGAAACAGAGGGCTCAATTTAATGATGGAAATATCAGAAGTAAATGAATTTGGATCATTCCAAACGAATAATGAAACAGCTCCCTCCTCTACGACAGCGTGTGAAGTTTGGCGGGAGTTTGGCGGAAGGGCACGGAAACTGCCTGGCTTCCCCCTCGCTCAGGTTTGGCCGCTGCCCTTCCCGCCTCCCCACCACCACACAGGCTCGCTGAAACAGGAATTGTTTACGGACAGGACCTAAAAACCACCCCAGGAACAATGTTCACTAATTGCGAGCGCACTGGATCGCCCCAACACTTGTAGGAATCCCAAGCGCTGCCAGGCTTTGCTGCCCGGCAGCGGCGCCCAGGAGGAAGGGGATGGGAGCTGGAGGTAAGGCAGGCTGGGCATGGAGGGCTCTTCACTGGTAAACTCCCACACCAACAAATACAGTCAACTTATGCGATTCCCAACAGCTGCTCTGGATGAAGAAAAGAGAGTCATAATTAATAACATGTGTCCTGACAGAGTTAATTAATAATTTATAATTAAGTCTAAAATACGAACTTAGATTATTCTTGAAGAGTTGCCTCTTCACTGCCCGAAGAGGCCAGGTAACGGCATTGGCAAAGAGCTTTCAGATATTTTATGATCCTCTGGTAACTCTTTCCCCACTCTGCCTCCGCCCCCGGGGAAAAAAAATCCCTTTGAACATTTTTTAAGAAATATCTTAAAGTTGATGCCTGCAATGAGAAGTGTTTAAATTCTGCAGATTGGCTCTCTGCTGAGATGACCAAAATATCTTTCAGGCGCAAAATCAGGCAAATGCAGTAGGATGAATCTCGCAGTCTCTGAAATTAAGCCCTACTCATTTCAACTCTTTCAGTTCTTTTTATGAAAATGGTAACAAACAATTTCAAGCTCTGACAATGTTCTATTCCGCATTATTATACTCAAGAAAACTACAATACAATCTCTTGTGGACTATGCTTTAAATCCTTTGAGCCAATTTTCATGCCTTTTTTTTTTTAATGTTGAAATCAAGAAAAATCAATTGCACAAATTTTTTCAATCCTCCTGCTTTAGGTAATGACACACACACACACACACAAAAAGCAACACATCCATTGTTTAGTGGGATTTTTAAAATTAATTTAATGTCTAACTGCAAATGCTGGAAACTAGAATTAATCTGTCTGGATAAAAAAAGGCTTACAGACATTTAAATGCATGTATCGGGACACTTTATCAACCTAACATAAAATTGTCATCTTATCTTATTATATGACTATTTTATGCATGTGTCAAAGAATTTAAAAATGAATGCCTGTCTATTCACTCTAATTACAACTGCATATTATCTGTCTGGATGTACCAGTCCATATCATTGTTACCAAATACAATATATTGTATTCACCTTTCATTTTTAACTTAAGGCTGATAAACCACAATTTGGGCGTAACTAAATTTAAAAAAAAATACCAAACACACAGAGAAGAGGAAAAAAAAAATCAGACTAAAACACCTGAGGTAGATTGTTTAGTAAATGATGCTGAAGTATTTCATAGATAAGATAACACACGATTGCTCAGCAACTATGTTATTTTTGGTGTTGTATCATAACCATACACACACATACACTCCTCCTTGACAATGCAACACTTCAGGCATCTGAATACCTGATCTACTAGCAGCATCTTGAAAACAGGGCTGTGTTAAAATTTGACAATCTGTACTTGGATTCTCCAGGAAATGGTCATGACACTGGATTAAAATATGGATTACTCCACCGTAAAACCAGCAGTGCCAAGGTTTGTTCACAAAGATAACACGTAGGTTACTTTACGTCCTGGCAAATTGTTTCTTTTCATTCACTCTGTACTACCATATGTTTCTGCACAAGCGTGCACGTAGCACGCTTAAAAATGTACCCCACACTTCACCCTGAAGGTGATCTTTTCTATACAGTTTCCACTAATCCTGGAAGCAGGGCTGACAAAAAGGACCCACTCTAATCCTGCTAACTCACCCTAGCTTCACTGCATTTCCCATAACCCTGCAGCAGTCACAATTCATTCTAATCACTTTACAAAACAATCTTTAGTAAAAAGAGGAAAAATGCAGACTTGTAAGCCAATTTAAGAAATAACTGCTGATACATCAGTTATTGACTATTTCACTCCTGCTCATGATAGTGCTCAAGGCAAAACCGAGAACAAAATGACAACATCAACCGCACGCAATAAACTGTGGCCCAGGAGAGCACTGAAGCCCTAATTGACAGCTGTCAAGCTAATGGGAGAAATGGCAGCTGATTCTGGAAAATTCTGTTTTCCAGGCGGATATTCAGGGGAATCTATCAAGCCTTTTTATTTTTATGCCCCTTTTTCTTTTTTTTTTTTTTTTTTTATTTTTTTTTTACACTTTTCAGGGGAAAAAAAAAAAGGGAAAAAAAAAAAGCAGAGGACAGCCATAACTAATCATTTTGTCAGCTTGCTGCTAGGAAGAATCTCTGTCCAACAGAGAAATATGTGGCAGGTTTGGAGGCAAATAACATACCAAGGGCTGACACTGCAAGTACCTTTATAGGTAGTCTACTTTATCGCTACATTTACTTTTGGGGTATGTATGTAGTTGCAAGCAATTCCCATAAATTAAAGCGAGCATTCAAGTTCCTGAAGTCAGAGCTGCCTGGAAATCTGGTGGCACAACCTGCGTGCCATCTTGCATCTGTTTTCTGTGGCACACCCCCAGCCCTGCTCCGGAGGTGCTGAGAACTGGCAGAAGCACTGAAGTCCCTGAGAACTGTAAGTGCTCCTCGACTCTGAGAAATCAATTCCGTGTATTTCAGTGTCCACACTGACCAGGTGCATCTTTTGAATGTAAGCACAGAAGTTGTAAAGAGCCTAAAAAGCAGGCAGCTAAGGTTTAAAGCATACTACATAGAAAATAAAAAATACCTTAGACCCAGGTTTGTTTGTTTGTTTGTTTCCAGAGGCTTGAAAACTCTGTGCAGTTGTCTGGGTCTTACTGTTTTATTCAATTTTAAAATAAATAAGCAAAGTAAATGAGATCCCAACAAATCATTAGTTCCC
Organism: Neopelma chrysocephalum; assembly: GCF_003984885.1. Taxonomy (NCBI): domain Eukaryota; kingdom Metazoa; phylum Chordata; class Aves; order Passeriformes; family Pipridae; genus Neopelma; species Neopelma chrysocephalum. The sequence goes on from NW_020897783.1 coordinate 1,454,427, forward strand.
AATCCCTCCCCAGAAGATACGTATACAAAATATATATTAAGCTGTTTGTGTCAGTAGGAAGTACATTTTCTTGATCTTTTAAATAGCTTTCTAAAAAAGCTGCGAGTGAAAGCTATAATTTAAGGATAGATAATTACTGTTTGCATGAACAAGACTGGCCTCTATTAATACAGTACCTTAGCTTCTCCAGACAGTAGCTTCTAACTAGTAAATACCTTCTTCCTCCTGACTTAAATGACAGAAGTCTTTGGAGCAGCAGTTCTGACTATCTTCTCACTTTAACAGGTGAGGAATAAAATTGCAGTCCCTGAATCTTCTTCCCAAATTTATCTACGATATTCACCCGAGTCTCTAAGCAAACAAAGTGAAATTATCATTTTTACAGATTCTTGATTCTCATAGACAGCTTTAGTCTTCCACAGTGTGGTGTTAACACTTGGGCTAGACATAAAGAATTTGTGCACCTGTCTGTTATGTCTGCGAGCTCTGTGCTGCTGAGAGTTCTTTGTTGTTGTTATTCTACTCCAGACCATTAAAAGGGCCCTAATTCCTATGACATGATTATCCAGGTACCAAAGCCCATTTGTCACCTGCAGCAGAAAATTGAGTTAATGCACAACTAAAGGCAACCAGGACTGTGTAATATCAACTTGATTACATCAAACTAGCTGCAAACCTAATTCTGCTGGATGACACTGCGTGGAGCTTGTCATCTCCAATCATTAAAGCTGTCAGGAATCCATCAGGTTTACAGCTAATTAGGTGAACACTAATGAAGCTGGCAAAACAACTTTTCTTTTTTTATGGCTGAGCGGACCTTTCAGTTTGGAGAAAAAAAATTCTCGAGTATTCTCAAGGTTGCTGGGGACTGGATTTCCTGAGTTACCAATCAGCAGACATCTTTAATTCTCCCCCCACCACCACCTTTTTTTCTCTCTCAGTACCAAGCAATCAATTTGTCATCACTCTCAGTATGCCACAAAAGCAGTCATGAACCTTATAACTCGCAGCTCTCAAGCCAAAAAGGGGAAAAAAAAAGTAAGTTTCTTCTGTCTTAAAATAAAACGCCTCATACAGCTCACTTATTTATCTTCATGCACTTATCAACAGCATAAATGTTCTTGTTTTTTCACTCTTGTCAAATAAGTAGCCCTTCAGTCATTCTACATCCCCCATATCCATTAGGCAGAGGCATTTTGATAAAGTAAAGCCAAAGCTAGTGTATGGGAAAGAATGAAAGCACTCACTCTGCCAACTTCTGATTGACCATTAAGCTATTGATGAATGTGCCTGTCAGGAGAGAGACAATTAAATCAAATATGAAACAAAGTCGTTTTGACGGGTCATTTTGATAGAGCAAAACCATTCTTCCATCTCCTATTAGTCCTGCAGTCAAGTTTTTGTAATGAATATTTCTTAACTAACCTGTTATTTCTTAGCTGTTTTTTAAGGTGTTAAAAAATAAGCCTTTGCTTCTACTGCTATTAGAAAAAGTAACATTTCCAATGTGCCCAATAAAACAGCATCTCAGTGGGAAGCAATTATACACAATACTAAATTTTTAATGTGGCTATCAAAAAGCTAAAAGTTTAAAGAGATTACACTTCTGCTAAATATGAAAGATAGATCGCACATCATGGATGATTCACTTGAGAAAGGAGGGAGAGAGAGAGAGTGGTACAGGGAGAGAAAGATACCTCAGAATGTGTGTTTAGTGCAGAAACATTTTCTTCCTATGGCACTATGGAGTGCCCAGCATACAGCAGAGTCGAATGTATCAAATACACAGAAGAGACAGATTTTGCAGAATTAAACTCATGTTACAAAATAGAATTTCCCAAGTATTAGGAAAAGTTCACCTTCTTATTTTTTTTAATGGTTATTTGATGACACAGGCCAGAAATACAAAATATTATCATGAAGTGTTTGGCTATGATATTGTTTGCTAGATTGTATCACTACAGTACTGTGAAACTTTCCAAACTTTCTGGCTGTTTGTAAATGAAGTAAGACTGCTGGGAAATCTATTTCTCTGCCTCAAAAGTACGAGCTGAACACATGTGTATGTCAGAGAAGAGAAGAAAGGAAACGTGGACATCGTTACTTACAATTTGTATTACTGCCCGAGCCCCTTGCTGTTTACTAAATTCAAACCACACCACTCGCAGAAGTTGTCAGAGCAGTGTGAAAGCACCGTCACATTTCTGGGCGCCTGTTTTCTAACAACACCCTACACCAAGCTGCAGGGACTACCTGCTCCAAGTTGTCCTAAGCACAACCACAACTGCGCTGCCAGTTATGCTGCCAGAGCCCCTGGAAAACTTCCACACCGGTCTCTCAGGGCTCTTTCACCCTGGCCCCCCCAAAGCTGCCCCTCACCAGCCCCAGCCCTGTGCCTGCACCTCCGCCAGCCCTGGGCCATGTGGCTCGGTGGCACCGCTCGCCAGGAGCCCCTCAACTTGCACTAACAGAGAGTTGACAGGCCACGTGTGACGTCACCGAGTCTGGCGTTACCATGGCAAGTGATTTATTGATGTTTATCGGGAATGAATAGATCAAAGGCTGCCAGATGACAGGCGATCAATCAGACATCAAATCAAGGATGGCAACAGGCCAAGGAAACCTTTTCCAGCCCACATATCCCCAACTAAGGATTACTGTAAAATTATGTGGGGCTTTTCTTTTGCTGTTTTCTTTTCAATTTGGCTTTTCCAAAAAATACTGCTTAAGTTTAACAGGAGTTGACATTTCTGGCAAAAGAAAAACAAACCAAACAAACAAAAAACCTCACCAGCACAACGCCTAGAAAAGTATTTCTAAAAAGAAAAAAAAATATGGAGGAAATTGTAAAGAAACATTTGCCAGTCATTTGACAATACACAGACCTTTCTCCTTTTTTTTCCTTGGGTTTACTTTGCAGCTTCTCATCTGGACTCATTAATAAGAAATCAATAGGATTAACAGAAGAGGCTACCAAAGAAAGTGACCAACTAGGCGGATCTGTCTGTCCGGCAGAGACATCTCCAGTGCAGTACAAGGGGAGGAGAGAAAAAGATAAAAGTTGGGGAAAGGAACCAGTTCTGGGCTTGGATCTTCAAGTAACACTGCAGACCTTCCAAATCACTTTGTCCCTGACACTTCATTCGCAGCGTGCCATGTATTTACACATACCCTATCTCTTTTTTACAGGAATTTAAAAAAAATGAATTAGAAAGAGTATTTTCCCTGGCTTTCACAAACCATTTGCCTGTTAGGGAACGGGATGTAGAAGAACGAAGAATACGAGGGAGAAAAGCGAAGTAGGTGCCAAAGTACGGGCTGGAAATGAACAAAACTCGCCTCCTTGCTTCCCCCAGCCCCGGAGTCACACCGACCATACGTGCCCGTGCACTGTGTGCCCGCACACACCCGCCTGCCCCTGACTGCGTGTTGCCCCAGAACCGAGCCCGGGCGATGGCAGAGTTCGGAATAAATCAAAGTGGGCACCAAAGTGGGGAAAGGGCTTTCATACGCCCCCACCCAAGCAAACAAAATAAAATAAAATACCCCCAGTCCCCCCCGCCCCGGCGCTGTGCCTCCAGTCCGAGAGTTGCTCAGCAAAGCCCCCGGCACCGGCGGGCAGCGGGGCAGGAGCGCGGCGCGGAGCGGCGGCTCAGCCCGCCGGGAGCCGGTTATGAAAGAGACGGAGGGAAGCGGGAGGAGAAGCCAGCGGCCGCGGAGGGAAGGGAGAGAAGGGAAGGAAGGGAAGCGGCTCTCGTACCTGCTGCGCGCCGGGGCGCTTGCTGCTTCCTCCTCGGCATTGCTGGGCTCCTGCGGGCGCCGGCGGGGGGGGGCAGCCGGGGCGCGGGGGTGGGAAGAGTTGCCTCAGCCCCAGAGATCCGGTGAGCTGCTCCAGCCTCGGCGCGAGGGCTGGGTCGGGGATATATTTTTTGTTGCTGTGCATACACGATGCCGAGTAGGAGGAGGAGGCGGCGGCGGCGGAGGAGGAGGCGGCACAGAGGAGAGGACAGCCCTGCTGCTGCTGCTGCTGCTGCTGCTGCTGGCAGAAGAGGGGGGAAGTTTGACAAATCGCCCCGGAGGAAGGAGGAGGGGAAGCCCCCCGAAGAGGTGTGCGGGCGGGAGGGCTGGGGAGAGCCCGCAGTCCCCCCCACCCCGCCCTGCGCCCCCGGTGCCTGGCCGGGCTGGGAGATCACGGCATAAAGACGGGGGATCTCTTGGCCGGAGCCGGCGGAGCCTCAGCCTGCGCTCTCCACTCCCGGCTCCCGGCTCGGCGCTGGAGCGGCGGCGGCGGCAACAGGCGAAGCTTGAAGGGAAACGAGATGATCGCGGTGTCACTCAAACTGCTCCGCCGAGGGGGAGCGGGGCACCGCCGCCGCCCGCCCCGGGCCGCGCCTTCCCTGTGCGCGCATCGCCCGCGGACCGGGCACGGGGGCGGGCGAGGGGCTGCCCGGGGCGACCCCCTCGCCGTGCCCCCTCCGCCGCCCAACTTCGCCCGCCGCCGGCGCCGGTCCCCAGAGCCGCCCGCGGCTCGCCGGGCAGGGCAGGGCAGGGCAGCCCAGGGTTCCGCGCCGCTCGCCCCGCTCCGTTCCCGCAGCCCTTCCCTTTCCGCCCCCGCGCGCACCCGTTCCCCGCCAGAGTCCCCGCGCCCACCGCCCCCCGCCGCGCCGGGGCACGGGACCCCCCCCGCGGCGAGGAGGGCCCGGCCCCGCCGCTCCATCCCGGCCGCCCCGCGCGGTGACAGCACAGCCCGGCTCCGCTCCGCTCCGCGCCGCCCGGCACATCGCGCCCGCCGGC